>NC_059203.1:7175915-7507581 GCF_020615455.1 Coregonus clupeaformis
AAAACACTCGTTTGGAAGCCATGGGCCATCATCACACAGTCTTCCTCTCCTTCTCTTCCATGCTTCACCTCTAATTCAAATGCTTTTTCTCCTACTTTCTCTCTCTTTCTCTCCTCGCTCTCTTTTTTCTCTTTCTCTCCCTCTCTTCCCTCCTTCTAGGCCCTGCCATCCAACTTTAACAGCATATTAAGGGATGTACAGAAGGGTGTGGACTAAGAAGAGAGATGGAGAGGAGGAACAATGCACCTACACTACACCCAGATAGAGCCCTACAGTATGCTGTTCATGGCTCACTAAAACACTGCTGCAATGACACTGGGCACTTTACAGATGAGCTGTGGTGATGATTTCATTTACTGAGTATGATGTCTTAGTGACGGATGGGGCTGTTGCTGTTTACAGTGAATATCTAAATTGCTATTGGGACATTCCACGAAAAGAGTGCCTTTTGCATCCCTTTGATATTTTAAGTAGAAATTGTGCACCAATATTGAATTTTAAGTGCCCTTTAATATAGACCACATGGAGAATTCAATAAATACTTAAACAAAAAAAAAATGGAATAAAGGCTTGCTAAATTGCCAAAATTCAGCATTTTGACATGAGTAGCTGGTTCTACTCTTTTTGCCAATTTTCTGGTGTTTGTTGTGGAAAACTGAGTGGTTCCAGCATTCAGTGAGGGAAAAAAGTATTTCATCCCCTGCTGATTTTGTATGTTTGCCCACTGACAAAGAAATGATCAGTCTATAATTTTAATGGTAGGTTTATTTGAACAGTGAGAGACAGAATAACAACAAAAAAATCCAGAAAAACCCATGTCAAAAATGTTATGAATTGATTTGCATCCAGGCTCTGTCGTAGCCGGCCGTGACCGGAAGACCCATGGGGCGGCGCACAATTGGCCCAGCGTCGTCCAGGGTAGGGGAGGGAATGGCCGGCAGGGATGTAGCTCAGTTGGTAGAGCATGGCGTTTGCAACGCCAGGGTTGTGGGTTCAATTCCCATGGGGGGCCAGTATGAAAAATAAAAAAATAATGTATGCAATCACTAACTGTAAGTCGCTCTGGATAAGAGTGTCTGCCAAATGACGTAAATGTAAATGTAAATGTAATGAGGGAAATAAGTATTTGATCCCTCTGCAAAACATGACTTAGTACTTGGTGGCAAAACCCTTGTTGGCAATCACAGAGGTCAGACGTTTCTTGAAGTTGGCCACCAGGATTGCACACATCTCAGGAGGGATTTTGTTCCACTTCTCTTTGCAGATCTTCTCCAAGTCATTAAGGTTTGAGGCTGACGTTTGGCAACTCGAACATTCAGCTCCACAGATTTTCTATGGGATTAAGGTCTGGAGACTGGCTAGGCCACTCCAGGACCTTAATGTGCTTCTTCTTGAGCCACTCCTTTGTTGCCTTGGCCATGTGTTTTGGGTCATTGTCATGCTGGAATACCCATCCACTACCCATTTTCAATGCCCTGGCTGAGGGAAAGAGGTTCTCACCAAAGATTTGTATATGTGCTTTCTTGAGCAGGGGGACCTTGCGGGCGCTGCAGGATTTCAGTCCTTCACGGAATAGTGTGTTACCAATTGTTTTCTTGGTGACTATGGTCCCAGCTGCCTTGAGATCATTGACAAGATCCTCCCGTGTAGTTATGGGCTGATTCCTCACCGTTCTCATGATCATTGCAACTCCACGAGGTGAGATCTTGCATGGAGCCCCAGGCCGAGGGAGATTGACAGTTCTTTTGTGTTTCTTCCATTTGCAAATAATCGCACCAACTGTTGTCACCTTCTCACCAAGCTGCTTGGCGATGGTCTTGTAGCCCATTCCAGCCTTGTGTAGGTCTACAATCTTGTCCCTGACATCCTTGGAGAGCTCTTTGGTCTTGGTCATGGTGGAGAGTTTGGAATCTGATTGATTGATTGCTTCTGTGGACAGGTGTCTTTTATACAGGTAACAAGCTGAGATTAGGAGCACTCCCTTTAAGAGTGTGCTCCTAATCTCAGCTCGTTACCTGTATAAAAGACACATGGGAGCCAGAAATCTTTCTGATTGATAGGGGGTCAAATACTTAATCAATTTATAACATTTATGACATACGTTTTTCAGGATTTTTTGTCGTCATTCTGTCTCTCACTGTTCAAATAAACCTTCCATTAAAATTATAGACTGATCATTTCTTTGTCAGTGGGCAAACGTACAAAATCAGCAGGGGATCAAATACTTTTTTCCCTCACTGTAACAAGTAAACCCTGTTACACATATATAGACAGGCTAGAAATATTTTAACAATGACATTTTTTGGGTGAAGCTTGCATTCAATTGCCACTCCCTGTTGCACATAACAAGTTTCGATTCCCCCTGTCACAATGGGATTCATGGCTGATTTAAGAAAAATGTGTCAACCCTGTTACGGTCAACCCTGTTACTTTATTTGGCACTTAATAGGCACATACTATATATATATATATTTTTTTTTATGAACCTCTTGAGATGGGAAAACATGTTTTTAAAATTACAGTGGCTTGCGAAAGTATTCACCCCCCTTGGCATTTTTTCTATTTTGTTGCCTTACAACCTGGAATTAAAATGTATTTTTGGGGGGGTTTGTATCATTTGATTTACACAACATGCCTACCACTTTGAAGATGCAAAACATAAACAAAATTTGTGAAACAAACAAGAAATAAGACAAAAAACAGAAAACTTGAGCGTGCATAACTATTCACCCTCCCTATGTGAATACTTTGTAGAGCCACCTTTTGCAGCAATTACAGCTGCAAGTCTCTTGGGGTATGTCTCTATAAGCTTGGCACATCTAGCCACTGGGATTTTTGCCCATTATTCAAGGCAAACTGCTCCAGCTCCTTCAAGTTGGATGGGTTCTGCTGGTGTACAGCAATCTTTAAGTCATAGCACAGATTCTCAATTGGATTGAGGTCTGGGCTTTGACTAGGCCATTCCAAGACATTTAAATGTTTCCCCTTAAACCACTCAAGCATTGCTTTAGCAGTATGCTTAGGGTCATTGTCCTGCTGGAAGGTGAACCTCCGTCCCAGTCTCAAATCTCTGGAAGACTGAAACAGGTTTCCCTCAAGAATTTCCCTGTATTTAGCGCCATCCATCATTCCTTCAATTCTGACCAGTTTCCCAGTCCCTGCCGATGAAAAACATCCTTACAGCATGATGCTGCCACCACCATGCTTCACTTTGGGGATGGTGTTCTTGGGGTGATGAGAGGTGTTGGGTTTGCTCCAGACATAGCGTTTTCCTTGATGGCCAAAAAGCTCAATTTTAGTCTCATCTGACCAGAGTACCTTCTTCCATATGTTTGGGGAGTCTCCCACATGCCTTTTGCCAAACATGTTTGCTTATTTTTTTCTTTAAGCAATGGCTTTTTTCTGGCCACTCTTCTGTAAAGCCCAGCTCTGTGGAGTGTACGGCTTAAAGTGGTCCTATGGACAGATACTCCAATATCCGCTGTGGAGCTTTGCAGCTCCTTCAGTGTTATCTTTGGTCTCTTTGTTGCCTCTCTGATTAATGCCCTCCTTGCCTGGTCCGTGAGTTTTGATGGGCGGCCCTCTCTTGGCAGGTTTGTTGTGGTGCCATATTCTTTAAATTTTTTAATAATGGATTTAATGGTGCTCTGTGGGATGTTCAAAGTTTCTGATATGTTTTTATAACCCAACCCTGTACTTCTCCACAACTTTGTCCCTGACCTGTTTGGAGCGCTCCTTGGTCTTCATGGTGCCGCTTGCTTGGTGGTGCCCCTTGCTTAGTGGTGTTGCAGACTCTGGGGCATTTCAGAACAGGTGTATATATACTGAGATCATGTGACAGATCATGTGACAATTGGTTGCACCAGATCTTATTTAGGGGCTTCATAGCAAAGGGGGTGAATACATATGCACGCACCAGTTTTCTGTTATACATTTTTTTAGAATTCTTTGAAACAAGTTATTTTTTTCATTTCACTTCACCAATTTGGACCATTCTGTGTATGTCCATTACATGAAATCCAAATAAAAATCCATTTAAATTACAGGTTGTAATGCAACAAAATAGGAAAAACGCCAAGGGGGATGAATAATTTTGCAAAGCACTGTAGGTGAAATCAAAATGGTTTTTTGACCAAGTTACACGTCTCAAAAGGCCCCGAATTGGTGGAACGACCCTATTGATTGTGGATGCTTGTCAATACAGACATCTCAAGCGCAAAAAAAAAATTACGTTGTCACATTTGATGCATAAGTGGTTTGGATTGACCTGACGGATAAAAGTCACCATGGTGACCGGTGGTCATTTATCTACGAAGCCACTCAGAGTTAACTAAAGCATATGGAAACCAGTGCACATGGTCAAACAAACAGTTAGAATTCCACTGGCCTCACTCAATCCATCACTGGGGCCGAACTCCCTGCCATTCAGGACCTCTATACCTGTGTCAGAGGAAGGCCCTAAAAATTGTCAAAGACTCCAGCCACCCAACTCATAGACTCTTCTCTTTGCTACCGCACGGCAAACGGTACTGGAGCGCTAAGTCTGCGACCAAAAGGCTCCTGAACAGCTTCTACCCACAAGCCATAAGACTGCTAAAAAGTTAAACAAATAGCTACCGGGACTATCTGCATTGACCCTTTTTGCACTAACTCTTTTTGACTCTATGCACACTACCCACACACTCACACATTCTTACACTGACACTCCAACACATACATACACACACACACACACACACTCACACATAACATGTACACATAGGCACACATTTGCCACACACACACACACACACTTACACACTTCGACACTCATCACCTACGCTGCTGCTACTGCCTTATCTATCCTGTTGCCTAGTCACTTTACCTATATGTACATAGCTACCTCAATTTCTTTGTACCCTTGCACATCGACTCGGTACTGGTACCCAATGTATTTAGCCAAGCTACACTATATATACAAAAGTATGTGGACACCCCTTCAAATTAGTGGATTAGTCTATTTCAGCCACACCTGTTGCTGACAGGTGTATAAAATCGAGCACACAGCCATGCAATCTCCATAGACAAACATTGACAGTAGAAGGGCCTTACTGAAGAGCTCAGTTACTTTCAACGTGGCAGTTCGTCAAATTTCAGTTTGTCAAATGTCTGCCCTGCTAGAGCTACCCTGGTCAACTGTAAGTGCTGTTATTGTGAAGTGGAAACATCTAGGAGCAACAACGGCTCAGCCACGAAGTGGTAGGCCACACAAGCTCACAGAACAGGACTGCCGACTGCTAAAGCGTGTAATGCTTAAAAATCGTCTGTCCTCGGTTGCAACACTCACTATCGAGATCCAAACTGCCTCTGGAAACAACGTCAGCACAAGAACTGTTCCTCGAAAGCTTCAAGAAATGGGTTTCCATGGCCAAGCAGTCGCACACCAGCCTAAGATCACCATGCGCAATGCCAAGCGTCGGCTGGAGTGGTGTAAAGCTCGTTGGACTCTGGAACAGTGGAAAGGCATTCTCTGGAGTGATGAATCACGCTTCACCATCTGGCAGTCCGACAGACGAATCTTGGTTTGGCGGATGCCAGGAGAACGCTACCTGCCCCAATGCATAGTGCCAACTGTCAAGTTTGTTGGAGGATGAAGAATGGTCTGGGGCTGTTTTTCATGGTTTGGGCTAGGCCCAGTGAAGTGAAATCTTAATGTTACATTATACAATGACATTCTAGACGATTCTGTGCTTCCAACTTTGTGGCAACAGTTTGGGGAAGGCCCTTTCCTGTTTCAGCATGGCAATGCCCCGGTGCCCAAAGCGAGGTCCATACAGAAATGGTCTATTCGAGATCGGTGTGGAAGAACTCGACTGGCCTGCATAGAGCCCTGACCTCAACCCCATCGAACACCTTTGGGATGAATTGGAAAGCCGACTGCGAGCCAGGCCTAATCGCCCAAAATCAGTGCCTGACTTCACTAATGCTCTTGTTGCTGAACAGAAGCATGTCCCAGCAGCAATGTTCCAACTTCTAGAGGAAAGGCTTCCCAGAAGAGTAGAGGCTGTTATAGCAGCAAAGGTGGGACCAAATCCATATTAATGCCCATGATTTTGGAATGAGATGTTCGACAAGCAGGTGTCCACATACTTTAGGTAATGTAGTGTATCATTGATCATTGTGTATTTATGCCTCGTCTTACTATATATTTTTTATATTATTATTATTATTATTATTATTATTATATATTTTAATTGTATTCTGCATTGTTGGAAAGGGCCTGTAAGTAAGCATTTCACTGTTAGTCTACACCTTTTCTTAACGAATGTAAACATTTTCATTTGATTTGAATCATAAATGCAAGCGATGCAATGGATATGTTGAGATATAGAAGACTATTGATTTAAGAAGTGTCTCATGATGGGGGTCCTGACATTTCTATGAACAGAAACAACATGTATACATATTCTATGGGCTTATACTGTATGTGCAGTTTATGTAGATATTTGGTGCAGTATATCATTATGAGTCAAAGTATACCTAAACATTATTCATAGTCAGGAAAAAACACATTACTATCTTAGACAAAATGCCAGACATATTGCTGAGAGAGAGAGAGAGAGAGAGAGAGAGAGAGAGAGAGAGAGAGAGAGAGAGAGAGAGAGAGAGAGAGAGAGAGAGAGAGAGAGAGGGGGGAGAGAGAGAGAGAGAGAGCAGCTCTCTCTCTGACTGATGGATATAGAGGAGGAAAGAAAAACTTGGGAGTATGGCCCGGCTGTCTGTCTGATTTGAGTGACACAGTGTGACAGGAAGCAGGCACTGGCTCTGCCTGACCCCTACTGGAGGTCACAGTACATCTGACTGGCAGTGGCACACCAGCTAGGCCCACTAACAGTACAGTATGTCACATCACATCTACTCTTAAGGGACAAGCACACTGCACCGATTGTCTGTCTGCCCTTCATATAGCTTTTATCTGCCGTTCATTCGCTGCGTGTGCTATAGGGACCACCCGCCGGTGGCTTTTGACTAGCAACTGAATTGCCACATTCTCTCCTGTTTCTTCATGGTGAATCGGTATGCCATCGGTAGAGAGTGATTTCTACTCTTTACCAATCAGAGAGCACGAGTGGGGAGCCGAAAGGCAACAAACAAGTAGAAAAAAATAGGACACTTTTACCGGTGACATTATCCACCCTTTTGCAGATAGCTAAATGAGCCAGTCACACCTCATATGCAATGTATAGGATCATGGTAGCTAGATAAGTGTACAGACACAATCCACAAAACACTAAATGCTTCCTCCAAGCCTAGCTATCTGGCAACTGTAGCTAGTAACATTATAATTAAATCACAATGGATTTGTTTCCATTAAGTAGCTGTCTATAGCTGGCTGTTCGAGAGTCAACGCAGTGTCTTTACTTTACCTAGCTAGCACAACAGCTAGCTAGCTAGCAAATTATGCTAACCAATTCAGCTAACGTTAGCCAGCTAGCTAAAAATGTCTCTATGGGCTGTATGCAATTATGGAGAGTGAATTAAATTGTTTCTTTGTCATCATGCTAGCTAGTAATCTGTACTGTGTGAATATATGTATTTTTTTTATTGACAAATGAAATCAATCAATCAATAAGGGCATTTTACAACAATAGCAACATTGGCACAGCTAGCTAGCGCTCATTTTTGTTTTCATGAATATAGCCAATTTTGACTTTGTGGCTGTGGTAACTAGTGACAACCAGCTAACATTGGCTATGTTCCCACTCCCCACCTACAAGCAGAAACTAAAGAGGCAGCCACCAACACAGATAATAGTGAGGTGCTGGTCATAGGAGGCAGACTCAATGCTGCAGGACTGTTTTGAGAATACTGATTGGAATATGTTCAAAGATTCATCCACCCAGGACTCATCCATCAACATTGAGGAATATACATCATCAGTCACAGGCTTCATTAGGAAATGTGTTGATGATGTTGTACCCACAATAACAATCTGGACATACCCCAACCAAAAACCCTGGATGAACGGAGATATCTGTACCATACTGAGAGCCCGTACTGCAGAATTCAATGTCAGCAGAACGAACCCTGATGACTCTGTGGCACGCGACACCTACAAGGCAAGCAGGTACGAGCTCCGCAAAACCATTAGGGATGCAAAAAGATAATACAGACTCAAACTTGAATTGATGTTCGACAACTCAGACTCGCAACGCATGTGGCAAGGACTACAGACTATCCCGGATTACAAAGGCAAATCCAGCTGTGTGGTGCCCAATAAAGCCTCCCTCCCAGGCAAGCTTAACACATTCTATGCTCGCTTCGAGGCAGACAATTCCGAGCCATCTAGGAAGACTCTCTCTGCTCCGGACGACCAGGTGCATTCGCTCTCTGAGGCTAACATGAGGAAAACTCTCAAAAGAGTGAATACTCACAAAGCCGCAAGCCCAGATGGCATCCCTGGCCATGTCCTCAGTGTGTGTGCTGACCAACTGGCGGGCGTCTTCTTGGACATTTCCAACCTTTCCCCGTTCCAGGCTGTAGTCCCCACCTGCTTCAAGGAGACCTCCATTGTCCCAGTGCCCAAGAAAAACAAGGTGACATGCCCAAATTACTATCGCCCGTCGCACTCACCCCGATCATAATGAAGGGCTTCAAGAGGCTGGTCATGGCTCACATCAAGGCCAGCATGCCAGGCACACTGGACCCACTCCAATTCTCCTACCGCTCCAACAGATCCATGGAAGATGCCATTTCCATCGCTATTCACACGGCCATAACACATTTGGACAAGAGGAACACCCATGTGAGAATGCTGTTCATTGACTACAGTTAAGCATTCAATACTATTGTTCCCTCCAAGCTCGACACCAAGCTCAGAGCCCTGGGTTTGGACACCACCCTCTGCAACTGGATCCTGGACTTCCTGACGGGCAGACCACAGGCTGTGAGGATTGGCAACAACACCTCCTCCACACTGACTGCTAACTCATCGGCCCCCCCAGAGGTGTGTCCTCAGCCCTATGCTGTACTCCCTGTTCACCCACGACAGCGTGGCTTTGCACGACACCAATTTCATCATCAAGTTGATTACACCACAGTTGTAGGCCTGATAACCAACAAAGATGAGTCAGCCTATAGGGAGGAGGTAAGTGAACTGGCATTGTGGTGCCAGGACACAAACATCTCCCTCAATGTCAGCAAAACAAAGGAGTTGATTGTTGACTTCAGGAAGCAGAGGAGGGAACATGCCCCGATCCACATCAACAGGACTACAGTAAAGAGCATCAGC
Organism: Coregonus clupeaformis; assembly: GCF_020615455.1. Lineage (NCBI taxonomy): Eukaryota > Metazoa > Chordata > Actinopteri > Salmoniformes > Salmonidae > Coregonus > Coregonus clupeaformis. The sequence continues at coordinate 7,185,187 of NC_059203.1, forward strand.
AGTTTTAAGTTCATCGGTGCCCATATCACTGAGGACTTGACATGGACCAACAACACTACCACTCTTGTAAAGAGGGCGCAACAGCACCTCTACTTCCTAAGGCGGCTGAAGAAATTTGGCATGCCACCCGGGTCATCTACAAATACTACCGCTGCACCATCGAGAGCGTCCTGAAAGGTTGCATCACGGCCTGGTACGGGAATTGCTCCGTCTACGACCGCGAAGGCCTCCAGCAGATGGTGAAGACGGCCCAGTACATCACTGGGACCGTGCTCCCACCCATCCAGGACATCTCCTCGAAACGGTGCCTCAGGAAGGCCCGCGGTATCATCAAGGACTCCACACACCCCAGCCACCAGCTGTTAACTCCCTTACCGTCGGGCAGACAGTATCGGATCATGAGATCTGATACCAACAGGCTCAGAGACAGTTTCTATCTACAAGCCATCAGACTGCTGAACACTTGAACTGGACTGAGTACCTGCTCTGATTATCCACACCTTAACACATGCACTCACTCACGCACACACAGACACACACACATTCATGCTACACACATCACAACTGCTGCTACCAGACTCTTATTATGATTACTAAATACTGCACAATTTCAACACTTGTCCCTCAGTCCCCCTTTCCCCAAAACACGTGTCAATATTTGACTATAAATTGTGCCTTGTATTATACTTATGCTAAAATGTTTATTCTATTCTACTGAGTGATTTACTTTATATTCATATTCTTATCTTTTCTTATTGTTGGGCTCCTTCTCTCCTCCTGCCCTCTCCTTAATGACCATGGAACTCCCTAATAACAACATCACTTACAGAATATGATGAGGACTGTCATCTATCCAGCTTCACTAGATCAGGGGTCACCAAGGAGAGGCATCGAGGATGACAACATTACAGTCATGTAATGGGTCACGTATTATTGCCATCTGCTTACCTCTATGTGATCATCACTCTGAAAGCAGGTATGAAAGCAATAGGAAGGGAATCATACCTGATGTATTGGTAGGCTGTACTATATTACGTAAGGTAAATAAAGTAATATAGTCTGAGATTCAGTGATGCTGCATCGGACAACATCCGGTTGACGTAACACTATTTAGATACATTCAGAGTGGGAATGTATGATTTAACTCTATGGCCCTGGGTTTAATATACTATTCCTGCGTCTGATTGGCTGATCTGAGAAGAAGTTACAAGGTTTGGGCTTAAAAACACTCATTTTGTTTCCCAGTCCCATCCAGGCCAATGGTTTGCCTCCTATGGGACAAAGAATACTTTGAATGTTATTTTTAGGTTTGGAAAAGCTCATCTGCTTTTCCCTAGGTGAGAGGCAGCTCATCTGATCCCATAAAACAGCATGCTCCCTTTGACTGTGCCTCAGCCCAGCTGTCTAATGCCTGCCTGCCTGCCTGCCTGCCTGCCTGCCTGCCTGCCTGCCTGCCTGCCTGCCTGCCTGCCTGCCTGCCTGCCTGCCTGCCTGCCTGTCTGCCTGCCTGTCTGCCTGCCTGTCTGCCTGCCTGTCTGCCTGCCTGTCTGCCTGCCTGTCTGCCTGCCTGCCTGCTCTCTCTCTCTCTCTCTCTCTCTCTCTCTTGCTCTGTCTTTCTCTCTCTGCATCATTTGCCTATGATGAGAGGGAGGAAGAGGGATGTGAATGATGATTATGATGATGGTGTGGTGGTGATAAAACTGATGATGTTGACAGTTATCACAATTATGTTAAATTTAGGCTATTGTAACATATTGTTGTAGGTCCTATAATTGAGCAAGTACTGTGTGTTTTAAACTTCTTTGTGTGTTCGACTCACATTAAAGACTACACATACCAGAGCTCCATATTAGCAGGGCACAGAGGGGAGTGTCTGTCTGTCTAGTGGTTTGAGGGGAAGTTCCAGTGAGAAGGAAGAATGTGCCACAGAAAGAACCTGAACTCCTGGAATCCAAAGAGAATAACACATATATTTCACCTGGCCAAGTGGCAAGCTTTAATCTGATCTACATTCCATTGAAAACCAGTAAAAAACAAATAAAAACCAGTATGTTTGTCTTCAACAAGCATAAACTTAGCCTAATGATTTAAAGGTGTAGAGACTAAAGAAATCTTGATTGAATGATAAATATAATATTTATTATAGCATTTGCTTCATGCTTCTATTTAGATATGGCAGCTTATTCCCTCCTCATTGGTATCAATGTATTGAAATGTAATTAAACCTCCTAAGAATATGATTTTGAAACAATAGTTCTGGTGAAAGTCAATATTCTCCACGCTTTAGTTTACGGTGTTTTGAAATACCATACCAGTAGCTTGACCTGGCGGAGCATTAGGACCCTGTAATAGGTGTAGCAGGATATCCCTCTGGACTCCGTAGGGAAACAGGACGCATGCGCTCATTTTACTATCAGCACATCTCGATCGCTACAGCACACAGAGTGGGATAAAATGTAACAAAACACATGACAACGTTGTACCTGCTTAAAGGAGCCGTGGTCTGTGTGGTGCCACCAACCAACTCACCGTGTATTCAAAGAAAACCTCCATTGCTTGGATCTTGAACAGAAAATATTCTAAGTGGTTTTATAAAGAAGGAACTGAGAAAGGATTTTAACAAGTGGAGACTGTAGGTTAGTGGTACTCTGGCAGACGCAGAATATATCTATAAAAGGGATTACTCGGCAAAGAAGATGAGAAAAACAATACCTGCAAATTAGGACCAGCTGCTCAGGACTTCTACAGAAGTAGTCCATCGGACAAGAATGGCTTGATTTTTTTTGTGTGAATGATGGGCATATTTTGACAACAGCACTTATGCTTCACGGAAAGAAAAAGAAAGTTTGCTGCGTCTGATTTGGATATTATATTCTGAAACAGGTTTTGTTGTCTATATTGCTATTAGTCTGCGAGACCACCTGTTTGGTGTCGGATATTCACCATGTCCAAAGTGATCCAAAAGAAGAATCACTGGACCACTAAAGTTAACGAGTGCGCGGTTCTCAAAGACGCTCGCGGTGACTTAAATGTGCAATTGCTCGGTGGCGCGGAGAACGGAGAGTTCGCATACATCGGACAAATTAACGATGATATCGTGGTTTACAAAAATGGAAAATTAACAGAGGGGGAGTTGATATTGGAAGTAGAGAACCTCTCGATCTCTGGGTTGCCCCTGTATGATGTACAGACAGTGATAAAGAATTGCATGGGTCCTATCAGATTGAAAACGGTCAGACAAGGTAAGAGATGACACCGAAGCAGCAGCAGAGCGTCCCATAGCGCCTCATTAGTCCACACTGAGTGATGTATGAAAGTGGACGAGGCACTTAAATGTTATGTAATAATGATGTACTGAATAATTTTCCACTTTTCAGAATCCCATTCAAGGTTTTAGTTCTGTCAGATATATACATACTCATAAATTGTGTGTGATCATGTATGTTGAAATGCACTTTTCCTCTTAAAACAACCCCCACATGCCTTACATTCCAGCAGTTAAATAACTTTTATATGATTGGAGTGTACCAAACCGACATTATGGGTCATATTTTGGCTGTCACCTACCCATTAGGCCTAAGGCACTTATTGATAATTAACTACATCCCAACATTTGCTCATACCACAGCAGGAAGATGACAACATTAACAACAGCATACAAACAGAAGCTCTGGCCAGTGTGAACTGTTCATGGTCAACTTGACTCATCCTGGCCATGTAGTTCGACACTAAGCCAATGTGACAGAAACCCAGTGTGTCTGGCAGGCTTGTATGGATGCTCAGAGCAGTGATGTAGTGCCTGTGCCACTCTGGGATCAGACTGATTTTAAAACGTTTCTCTGTGGTTGAAAGAGGGAAGAAATCACAGAGATATCTGAAAATATATATTTTTCCACTTCTATTTGTTCTATACATCCTGAGCACATATGCCTACTTCATTGGCCCAAATCAAGGGCCACTTGATGGGCAACATGTGGACTACCTACTTTCTTGTCAGTTTCCTACAACAAAATCCCAACTCAGCACAGGGTCCATGCCGCATGGTTCTAGTTATGGTTGATGAATCCCCCCTGTCTAGGCTATTTGGAAGAATGTGGCCATCCTGCCCATGTTCATAATGACTTGAGACAATATCAGGAAGCTGGCCAACCAGCTCCCACTCCAGTCCCAGTGTTCCACCAGGCCCATTTCCAGATCCTGTCTGGAGGGATGGAGGAGGGGATGCCATGGCAATACACTCACATGACCACATTCCATTTCAGGTTTTAATTATTCATGCTGTCTAGGAAATGTTCTCCCTAATCAGGCTTAATTGTGAAAATATGTTTGGCAACAAGGGCCATCTGTAGTCTATGTTCAGTTTAAATGTACTAATTTTGCTCAAATGAATGTCTGTCATTTTCACACAGTTGAATGAATGTGAAGGCAAAAGGTGGTGCTGATTAGGCTATTGTCATTCAGGTGGTGAAGTTTTCTGCATCCTCACTCAAGTTCAGGGTATATTTCCTCTACCCTGGTCTACAGGACCAGTCAAAAGTTTGGACACACCTTCCTCTTAATTTTTTAAAAACTATTTTCTACATTGTAGAATAATAGTAAAGACATCAACATTATGAAATAACACATGGAATCATGTAGTAACCAAAAAAGTGTTAAACAAATCAAAATATATTTTATATTTTCAAATAGCCACCCTTTGCTTGATGACAGCTTTGCACACTCTTGGCATTCTCTCAACCAGCTTCACCTGGAATGTTTTTCCAACAGTCTTGAAGGAGTTCCCACATATGCTGAGCACTTGTTGGCTGCTTTTCCTTCACTCTGCCATCCGACTCGTCCCAAACCATCTCAATTGGGTTGAGGTCTGGGGATTGTGGAGGCCAAGTCATCTGATGCAGCTCTCCTTCTTGGTCAAATAGCCCTTACACAGCCTGGAGGTGTGTTGGGTCATTGTCCTGTTGAAAAACAAATGATAGGCCCAAACCAGATGGGATGGCGTATCGCTGCAGAATGCTGTGGTAGTCATGCTGGTTAAGTGTGCCTTGAATTGTAAATAAATCACAGACAGTGTCACCAGCGATGCACCCCCACACCATAACACCACCTCCATGCTTTACGGTGGGAACTACACATGCGGGGATCATCCGTTCACCCACACCGCGTCTTACAAAGACACGGTGGTTTGAACCAGAAATCTCAAATTTGGACTCCAGACCACAGGACACATTTCCATAATGTCCATTTCTCATGTTTCTTGGCCCAAGCAGGTCTCTTCTTTTTCTTTAGTAGTGGTTTCTTTGTAGCATTTTGACCATGAAGGCCTGATTCACACAGTCCCCTCTGAACAGTTGATGTTGAGATGTGTCTGTTACTTGAACTCTGTGAAGCATTTATTTGGGCTGCAAATTCTGAGGCTGGTAACTCTAATGAACTTATCCTCTGCAGCAAAGGTAACTCTGGGTCTTCCATTCCTGTAGCAGTCCTCATGAGAGCCAGTTTTATCATAGCGCTTGGTGGTTTTTGCGACTGCACTTGAAGAAACTTTCAAAGTTCTTGAAATGTTCTGTATTGACTGACCTTCATGTCTTAAAGTAATGATGGACTGTTGTATCTCTTTGCTTATTTGAGCTGTTCTTGCCATAATATGGACTTGGTCTTTTACCAAATAGCCCTATCTTCTGTATATCCCCCCCTACCTTGTCACTACACAACTGATTGGTTCAAACGCATTAACAAATTAACTTTTAAGAAGGCACACCTGTTAATTGAAATGCATTCCAGGTGATTACCTCATGAAAGCTGGTGAGAGAATGCCAAGAGAGTGCAAAGCTGTCATCAAGGCAACGGGTGGCTATTTGAAGAATCTGAAATATAAAATATATTTTGATTTGTTTAACACTTTCTATGATTCCATATGTGTTATTTCATAGTTTTGAAGTCTTCACTATATTATTCTAAAATGTAAAACATTTTTTAAATAAAGAAAAACCCTTGAATGAGTATGTTTGTCAACTCCCACACACACACACACACACACACACACACACACACACACACACACACACACACACACACACAGGCTTTAACATGGAAGTGGATTAGTGTACCTTAAGGCTCCCAGAGTTAATGGACCCATGTGTTATTTAGCATGTCCTTGTGTGTGTTTGCTGTGGGATCAGTGTATGGCGCTCCATGGGGCTGGGCCGACCAGACCAGGCAGCATGAAAAACAGCATCAAGGTCAGGGGTCAGTGAGGAGGTATTTAGTGTCTGGATCACATCAGAGCACAGCATAACTCTATGTGACGCTGTTAATCCCCTCCTCACTACTACTACTACTACTGGGTTGACTGAGTCAGTTATTCAGCCATGGATCAGTCCGAAGGAAAGGCAAAGCCAAACTCAGTTAATTTACAGTGGCATTCAAGTTTTTTAAAGTTTTGCCAGCATGATGTGTGGCTAGCCTGATATACGTTGCAGGCTCAGCAGATTTAAACTCGGTTGTAAATCCAAAAGGCAGAAGTTTTCCTTTTTTTATGTGGTGGGAGTATAGCTAGCTGGTCCTGTGGCTCAGATTTATAGCGGTGTAGGTGGTAGGTCGAGAATCTCTCTCTTTCAGTGGTGTGTATTCATGGATGCCAAGGGAAGTCAGGCTTCCCGAAATAATTTACCAAGAACAAAGATATACACATTATAATTTTTCGTCTCTGTGTTTCATAATTTTCCTTCAATTCGCAAGAGGCTGAATGTACACTATATATACAAAAGTATGTGGACACCCCTTAAAATTAGTGGATTTGGCTATTTCAGCCACACCCATTGCTGACAGGTGTATAAAATCGAGCACACAGCCATGCAATCTCTATAGACAAACATTGGCAGTAGAATGGCTCGTACTGAAGTGCTCAGCCACCTTTCCAACAAGTCAGTTCGTCAAATTTCTGCCCTACTATAGCTGCCCCGGTCAACTGTAAGTGCTGTTATTGTGAAGTGGAAACATCTAGGAGCAACAACGGCTCAGCCGTGAAGTGGTAGGCCCCACAAGCTCACAGTACGGGGCCGCCCACTGCTAAAGGGCGTAATGCGTAAATATTGTCTGTCCTCGGTTGCAACACTCACTACCAAGTTCCAAACTGCCTCTGGAACTGTTCGTCGGGAGCTTCATGAAATGGGGTTTCCATGGCCGAGCAGCCGCACACAAGCCTAAGATCACCATGCTCAATGCCAAGCGTTGGCTGGAGTGGTGTAAAGCTCGACGCCATTGGAAACGCGTTCTCTGTGTGAATCATGCTTCACTATCTGGCAGACCGACGGACAAATCTGGGTTTGGCGGATGCCAGGAGAACGCTACCTGCCCGAATGCATAGTGCCAAGAGGAATAGTGGTCTAGGGCTAGGCCCCTTTAGTTCCAGTGAAGGAAAATCTTAACGCTACAGCATACAATGACATTCTAGACGATTCTGTGCTTCCAACTTTGTGGAAACAGTTTGGGGAAAGCCCTTTCCTGTTTCAGCATGACAATGCCCCCGTGCACAAAGCGAGGTCCATACAGAAATGGTTTGTCGAGATCGGTGTGGAAGAACTTGACTGGCCTGCACAGAGCCCTGACCTCAACCCCATTGATGCGCTTGTGGCTGAATGGAAGCATGTCCCGACATCAATGTTCCAACATCTAGTGGAACGCCTTCCTAGATGAGTGGAGGCTGTTATATCAGCAAAGGGGGATCCAACTCCATATTAATGCCCATGATTTTGGATTGAGATGTTCGATGAGCATGTGACCACATACTTTTGGTCATGTAGTGTATCTCACCTGAGAAAGTATCCGAGCGAGCGAACAGTGCCCTTCTGTCTCTCTATGTGTAGCCTATCTATCTGATGCTGTCTGGTCAAAAATAGTATGACATTGTTGCCGCCCATAGCATTGAATGCAAGGGAAGCCAGCAAGCATTTGGCCTCCCTTGCAAAAAAAAAGTATAAAATAATAGCCAATCAGCGTTGAGCTAAACTAAGCGAGCCCAACTGTGAATGGTCCTGGTGCATCAAAACAAGTGTCAAGGGAAGCCAGTTTGGATTTGGCTTCACACCAATCACATCAAAAGCAAAACGTCAGTAGCTACATTTTCATCCAATTGGCGACAGATTTTCATGTGAATATTCTAAAATCTGCATAAAAGCAATGTGTGCATTTTCCCACCAGAGATGTTTCTATCAAATTGACTTGTTGCAGATAAAAGGCTGTGCGTGATGACGTAGTGCACATAAAAATACATTTTGCGGTTAAAGTCTCATGTAACAAATAAAGGAATACAAGTTAAATGGGTTTCCATCGCATTTTCAACTCTACTAATGGTTTTCTAACAAAACGAAATGCATTATATAGCGAGTGTGCCCACTCTGGTATTGACACGTGCACTCTAGCCAACCGCGCTATCTGCGCGCTGTTGGCTAGAGCACACGTGTAGCCTATTGGAGCTTTCCTAAATTAGCCATGGATGGAGATAGGGATTTGGACTTGGTTTTACTTAATTCTCCGTACTGGCCAATGATTATTAAGGCGAATTCTGATCCAACCATTAATTCATACATTGTGCCCCTGGCCTGAGAGGATGGAAGTTCAATATGTAGCTACATGTACTAGGCTAATGTTAACTAGTTGGCTCATCATTGCCCAGGAAAGTAAGTTAGGCTAGTTAGCAACCATTTTAGCCAGGTAGCCTACCACACACAATCACAAACATGGACAGCAACATCATATTTAGCTTACGTTGATTGGACTAAATTGTTTTTGGAATCTTTTAGTTGTCACTGTATTAGACTAAGCATAGGTGATTTGATTATGTTGAAATGGTGGAATAGTGGAGGCAGCTCCTGTTTTCTTTGCGACGCAATTATCACAACACAGGTTGTAATTTGGCTTTTTTATTCGGGCTTGGCTTCCCCAGTGATTTTTACCTACGCACCACTACTGCTCTCCTGTCTTTGCATGTGGAAGCATTTATTTCTTCTTCCTTTGTGTGAACCCCCACAGCCCCCATCTTTGTATTCCCTGACAGCAGTGGACCAGCTCAACTTCCCCTACACAATGTGTTCAGACACGATCTCTGGGTTTAATATACCCGTGTTAGTTACCAAGGAAGTGGGCAAACAGTGAATGGGGTCTCAGCTGTGCTCCAGGCTCTTTTTGCCTGCCTGTCTGGATGGATGGAAGGTAATGTACCCTTCAGATTCATTCTAATTGTGAACCCATGATGTTTAGAACTCCTGTCAACAGTCTCTTCTCCAATCCTCGTCCCCCTTTCCTTCTCTTGATTTCCTGTCAGACGATGAAGTCGCACACGTCTCGTTGAGATTTAGAGCGCCTAGATATTTCTTCCAGTTCTCAGTCTTAGCTTCCCATCTCTTTAACACATTCCAAGCAGTGGATCATTTGACAAATCTACTCATAAGGCCTCTGCTTATTCCCACATTGTCAATGTGGCTGTCATATTAGCATAATCCCATATCTGGGAGGTGTTTCTCAGTCACAGTCGTGTGCAGTACAACAGTGTATATGGCGTCTAATGGCTGAGGGGTTTGGGTGAGCTTACTGTGAAGCCTTTGACTGCTATGGTAAGTTTGATTAAATCCATCCCCGTTGCAGTGACATCAGAAGGGAATTGCATTCCACAGTCATTCTGCAATCCCACACAGTGTTCATCAGACGGTTCAGTTGATCATTATACAAAGTTGTGTTCTTCACATCCAACTCATGCAGGAATCTGATCATCAGCCTGGAGCTGAGCAGGGCAGAGGGTGACGCATGCTGACGTGGCAAAGCCCTCTGTCAGTTTTGCTGTTGTTTACGCAAATTAGACGCAGTATCGCTCCAACGAGCATACTGCTACCAGGAAGTCAATTTATATGAGCGGAGGTTGATGTTAATAGTCTTGGCAGCATGGAAGTCAAGAATTTTCCATGTTCAAGTGAAATGCTAATGATCAGGAGCCCATACCCTCACATATACATTCTCTCAGCTATTGTTATTCAATATGAAAACATAGCTTTGGAATCTAAAATATTAATTTGCTTTGATAATTTTTACTTGCATTTAGTCAATCTAGCCTCAGTTCTCTGGAGATGCCTTTTTCTTTACCTTTTTAATTACGCTAAGACCAGACCAGTGCCCTGGGGTCCGATTACACATCTCATTAGCTTCTGCTGGTGCAACCCCCACCCCATCTTTCTCACACACACACATTTCTTGGGGATTTGAGGACAGGCTGTCCTGATTAAGAGGATTATATAGACATGGTTGTGTTTTCCACAATAGCCAGCAGACTGCACACACACACACATACTCTGGGGTCGTGTGTTTGGTCTGGAAGCCCAAGGCATGGCATACACACCAGAGGAATCACCAGGGCACTGCTCTAGCATGCTGTCCCATTCTTCTTCATCCACCGTCTCAATCTTTTCTCTTCTCTCTCCTGCATTAGCAGGCTCTCAGAGCACATTTGACATTTAATCACCACCCAAATGTCATTAATTAATTATAATTGTTATTCATTTAGACCCTCATCAGTCAATATTAATTACCTAGAGAAACATGAATATCTAATGCTCCAAAATGGTGGTGTTTAACAACAGGGGGTCATCATCTGTGCAGGTGGGCTAAATCTACAGTGCATTCGTAAAGTATTCAGACCGTTGACTTTTTCCACATTTTGTTACGTTACATCCTTATTCTAAAATTGATTTAAAAAAATGTTTTACTAATCAATATACACACAATACCCCACAATGACAAAGTGAAAACAGGTGTCTAGATATTTTTGCAAATGTATTAAAAATATAAAACAGAAATACCTTATTTACATAAGTATTCAAACCCTTTGCTATGAGACTCGAAATTGAGCTCCGGTGCAACCTGTTTCCATTGATCATCCTTGAGATGTTTCCACAACTTGATTGGAGTCCACCTGTGGTAAATTCAATTGATTAGACATGATTTGGAAAGGCACACACCTGTCTATATAAGTTGCCACAGTTGACAGTGCATGTCAGAGCAAAAACCCAACCATGAGGTCGAAGGAATTGTCCGTAGAGCTCTGAGACAGGATTGTGTCGAGGAACAGATCTGGGGAAGGGTACTAAAAAATGTCTGCAGCATTGAAGGTCCACAATAACACAGTGGCCTCCATCATTCTTAAATGGAAGAAGTATGGAACCATCAAGACTCTTCCTAGAGCTCGCCGCCCGGCCAAACTGAGCAATCGGGGGAGAAGGGCCTTGGTCATGGAGTTGACCAAGAGTCCGATGGTCACTCTGACAGAGCACCAGAGTTCCTCAGTGGAGATGGGAGAACCTTCCAGAGTGACAATCATCTCTGCAGCACTCCACCAATCAGGCCTTTATGGTAGAGTGGCCAGACGGACGCCACTCCTCAGTTAAAGGCACATGACAGCCCGCTTGGAGTTTGCCAAAAGGCACCTAAAGGATTCTCAGACCATGAGAAACAAGATTCTCTGGTCTGACGAAACCAAGATTAACTCTTTGACCTGAATGCCAAGCGCCACATCTGGAGGAAACCTGGCACCATCCCTACGGTAAAGCATGTTGGTGGCAGCATCATGCTGTGGGGATGTTTTTCAGCAGCAGGCACTGGGAGACTAGTCCGGATCGAGGGAAAGATGAACGGAGCAAAGTACAGAGAGATCCTTGATGAAAACCTGCTCCAGAGCGCTCAGGACCTCAGACTGGACAATGACCCTAAGTACACAGCCAAGACAACACAGGAGTGGCTTTGAGACAAGTCTCTGAATGTCCTTGAGTGGCCCAGCCAGAGCCGGACTTGAACCCGATCGAACATCTCTGGAGAGACCTGAAAATAGCTGTGCAGCGAAGCTCCCCATCCAACCTGACAGAGATTGAGAGGATCTGCAGAGAAGAATGGGAGAAACTCCCCAAATAAATGTGTGCCAAGCTTGTAGCGTCATACCCAAGGGTCTGAATACTAATGTAAATGTGATATTTTTTAATTAAAAAAAAATTCTGAACCTGATTTTGCTTTGTCATTATGGGGTATTGTGTATAGATTGATGAGGAAAAAATAACAATTTCATCCATTTTAGAATAAGGCTGTAACGTAACAACGTGGAAAGTGTGAAGGGGTCTGAATACTTTCCAAATGCACTGTATATGCTCAGCAATAGCATATAATACATGCTCAGCAATATGTGGTGGTAGTATGCTGCCAAATGCCATAGCCATGGTGATATACAGTACAGTGCAGTATGTTTCTCACTAGTAGACCTTTAAACATGTCCTGTCCTGGTCCCTTCATCCACACCCAGGGCCTGCTGGGCACAGAGATTAGAACCAGACTCAGCACTTCATCAACACGTTCATAATGACTCCTAGTTCAGACTACACACACTGGTGTTGCACTGGTGGACCCCTGTAGACACACGCTGGTCCACTCTTTCACATCATCAACATGGTAGCCCACTGGCGCAATGCTCTGTGTGTGTGTGTGTGTGTGTGTGTCTCTGTGTGTGTTCATACTGTTCACGGTTCTCCCAATGGCAGCAATCTGCATAAACTTTTTAGAAAGCTCTGTTCTTCTGTCCTTCCTAGCATGGCCAGATAGTTAGTTAGCAGCAGCTCCATAGTGCTGTGATCTGATTGGCAGTGATGGTGGACGTCTGTTTCCGTGACAACTCCCAATGGGAGCGGAGTAGTGGAAGAGCGGTGCAGATGCCGGAGGCATCCCCAATGTGACGTGCTGTTCACTCTGTCCTCATCGATCAATCGCTCCTCTCCTCCCTCAGCCAGGCACGCCAGGAAAACAGTCCCCCTCCACAATTTGCCCCATGCTCTGTAATGGCGTGGGCGGGCCAGCCAGTACATGCCCCCCACACACAGGCATACACATCTCCTTTCTAACATAGTTTTTGGTACCATTGGCTATGAATGTTTCCTCAGGGTCCTTTTCCATCTGCCTAAAAAACATATTGAATTAGGTGAAACATTGCCTTACTTGGAGTCTCTGTTCTGTTCTCCCTAAGAGAACAGGGGCCCCCTCCCCTCCCTCACAGTACAGTACCTCACCCTACACACACCCATATGGAAACCCTACACACACCCCTATGGAAACGCTATGGAAACAATGATGTTAGGACTATGTCAAGGAGTTAATTTCCATGCCTTTATTTATGCTCTTAGTTTCTCCCTGACTAACCAGCAGAGAGACTGAAAAGCTGAACTTAACAAACTGTGTGAAGCGGAGGCTTGTGACCAATCGCAGGCTATTCTGAACCCTTTAATATGGGGATTTGTTTTTAGCTGTGTGTTAGTTAAAACGATAACGCACAGAGTGGTGATATGTTGGCTCGCTCTGGAATTGCATAATCACTTTAAAAATTGCCACACTGCCAACATCGAACTCTTTGAGTGTTCAGATCCACGTGCATGACACACACACACACACACACACACACACACACACACACACACACACACACACCACTGCTCTAACTCTGCAGTGGAATGCTTTATTTATGTATTGGAGGACGTAGTGTTGTACTACAATAGCAGATTTTCCATGGCAAAAAAAGAAAACAACACGAATTTGACTAAACTCTATGGTCCTATAAAAACCTACTTTAAGTAAAATTGTGGGTGCTATATCTTGCAAAATAAACAAATGTGACTAGGTGACAACATAATGCTGTTTGTTTCTAACATTAGGACTGTTTTCCTCAAACTACAGGTCTCTGCTCTGTCAGCCACAGGTTTTTACAGGGACTTGCCTATTTTAATGTTGTCCTTAGGTTTGGTTTTGCTTCTCATGGTGTGGATTAGTGATGAGACTACTGCTACACTGTGTCTGCTAGCAGTAATTGTGATGGAGAAGGCATAGCAAACTGATTATCCACATCTTTGCCTCGTTCGTCTTAAAGGGATACTGCGAGATTCTGGCAATTAAGTTGTTTTTCTACTTAATATTAAATTATGCCATTTAGCAGACGCTTTTATCCAAAGCGACTTACAGTCTTGTGTGCATACATTTTTACATATGGGTGGTCCCGGGGATCGAACCCACTACCATGGCGTTACAAGCTCCATGCTCTACCAATTGAGCTACAGAGGACCACTACTTAACCAGAGTCGGACGAACTCTTGGATACCATTTGTATGTCTGTGTGTGTAGGAATGACTGGAAGTCTACAGGTACAGTAACATATGCTAGAGTTAGATTTTCATACCTTCATAACGACCTTGTGCCATACCGGGTTGTTCGGTAATACCTGCACTGAACACAAGGGGCTCTATTTTCAAACCCCACTGAGCCTTTGTAATCGAAAGGTTGGCAATGCTTACAAGTACATGTAAAATCCTATAGACAATGCTAACTAACGCATTGCAAACATTTTATAGTCTCTGACCTATTTTCAGGACAGACATCCCAGCTCATGAAGTTATACAGTAACTAAAGCTAGATAGCTAACTAGCTACTAAATTAGAAACCAAATGCGCAACTGCAGAGCATTTAGCACATTTTAGACAGGTAACTTAATAATTATAAGATCTAGCTGGCAAACATTTAGTTGTGAATTCCATATTGTAACTACACTATACAGTATATACAAAAGTGTGTGGACACCCCTTCAAATGAGTGGATTCGGCTATTTCAGCCACACCCGTTGATGACAGGTGTATAAAAACAAGCACATAGCCATGCAATCTCAATAGACAAACATTGGCAGTAGAGTGGCCTTACTGAAGAGCTCAGTGACTTTCAACGTGGCACTGTCATAGGATGCCACCTTTCCAACAAGTCAGTTTGTCAAATTTCTGCCCTGCTAGAGCTGCCCCAGTCAACTGTAAGTGCTGTTATTGTGAAGTGGAAATGTCAAGGAGCAACAACGGCTCAGCCGTGAAGTGGTAGGCCACACAAGTTCACAGTTTGATGGCGGAAGAATAATGTTCTGGTGGGCTGTTTTTCATGGTTCGGGCTAGACCCCTTAAGTTCCAGTGAAGGGAAATCTAAACGCTACAACATACAATGACATTCTAAATAAATTGAATTGTAAGTAAATCACAGACAGTGTCACCAGCAAAGCACCCCCACACCATAACACCTCCTCCTCCATGCTTTACGGTAGGAACTACACATGCGGAGATCATCCATTCACCCATACCGCGTCTCACAAAGACACAGCGGTTTGAACCGGAAATCTCAAATTTGGACTCCAGACCAAATGACAAATTTCCACCGGTCTAATGTCCATTGCTTGTGTTTCTTGGCCCAAGCAGGTCTCTTCATCTTATTGGTGTCCTTTTAGTAGTGGTTTCTTTGCAGCAATTCGACTATGAATGCCTGATTCACACAGTCCCCTCTGAACAGTTGATGCTGAGATGTGTCTGTTACTTGAACTCTGTGAAGCATTTATTTGGGCTGCAATTTCTGGGGCTGTTAACGCTAATGAACTTATCCTCTGCAGCAGAGGTAACTCTGGGTCTTCCTTTCCTGTGGCGGTCCTCATAAGAGCCAGTTTTATCATAGTGCTTGATGGTTTTTGCGACTGCACTTGAAGAAATGTTCAAAGTTCTTGAAATGTTCTGTATTGACTGACCTTCATGTCTTAAAGTAATGATGGACTGTCGTTTCTCTTTGTATATTTGAGCTGTTCTTGCCATAATATGGACTTGTTCTTTTACCAAATAGCCCTATCTTCTGTAAACCCCCCCTACCTTGTCACAACACAACTGATTGGCTCAAATGCATTAAGATGGAAATAAATTCCACAAATTAATTTTTAAGAAGGCACACCTGTTAATTGAAATGCATTCCAGGTGACTACCTCATGAAGCTGGTTGAGAGAATGCCAAGAGTGTGCAAAGCTGTCATCAAGGCAAAGGGTGGCTATTTGAAGAATCTAAAATCTAAAATATATTTTGTAACACTTTTTTGGGTCACTACATGATTCCATATGTGTTATTTCATAGTTTTGATGTCTTCACTATTATTCTACAATGTAGAAAATAGTAAAAATAAAAACTATTTTGAGTGGTACTGTGTGTATATACTAAAAATATATATAAATGCAACAATTTCAAAGATTTTGCTGAGTTACAGTTCATATAAATCAAATCAATTCAAATTGTATTTGTCACATACACGTGTTTAGCAGATATTATAGCGGGTGTAGCGAAATGCTTGTGCTTCTAGCTCCGACAGTGCAGTAATATCTACCAATTTCACAACATATACCCAATATACACAAAAAAGTAAAGAATGGGATTGAAGAATATATACATAGCAGTGACAGAGCGGCATGGAGTAAGATACAGAAGAATATTATAGAATATAATGCAGTATATACATATGAGATGAGTAGTGCAAGATATCTAAACATTATTAAAGTGACTAGTGTTCCATTCCTTAAAGTGGCCAGTGATTTCAATAGGCAGCAGCAGCCTCTAATGTGCTAGTGATGGCTATTTAACAGTCTGATGGCCTTGAGATATAAGCTGTTTTTCATTCTCTCGGTCCCAGCTTTGATGCACCTGTACTGACCTCACCTTATGGATGATAGCGGGGTGAACAAGCAGTGGCATTGGGTGCTGTATGTGTCTTGGAGGGCGGGTAATTTGCCCCATGTAATGCGTTCGGCAGACCGCACCACCCTCTGGAGAGCCCTGCGGTTGTGGGCGGTGCAGTTGCCGTACCAGGCGGTGATACAGCCCGACAGGATGCTCTCAATTGTGCATCTGTAAATGTTTGTGAGGGTTTTAGGTGATAAGCCACATTTTTTTTCAGCCTCCTGAGGTTGAAGAGGCTCTGTTACGCCTTTTTCACCACACTGTCTGCGTGGGTGGACCATTTCAATTTGTCGGTGATGTGTACGCCAAGGAACTTGAAGCTTTCCACCTTCTCCACTGCGGTCCCGTCGATGTGGATAGGGGCGTGCTCCCTCTGCTGTTTCCTGAAGTCCACGATATCTCCTTTGTTTTATTGATGTTGAGTGAGAGGTTATTTTCCTGGCACCACACTCCCAGAGCCCTCACCACCTCCCTGTAGGCGGTCTCGTCATTGTTAGTAATCAAGCCTACTACTGTTGTGTCGTCTGCAAACTTGATGATTGAGTTGGAGGCGTGCTTGGCCACGCAGTCATGGGTGAACAGGGAGTACAGGAGGGGGCTGAGCACGCATCCTTGTGGGGCCCCAGTGTTGAGGATCAGCGAAGTGGAGATGTTCTTTCCTACCTTCACCACCTGGGGGCGGCCCGTCAGGAAGTCCAGGACCCAGTTGCACAGGGTGGGGTTCAGACCCAGGGCCTCGAGCTTAATGATGAGCTTGGAGGGTACTATGGTGTTGAATGCTGAGCTATAGACAAATAACAGCATTCTTACATAGGTATTCCTATTTTCCAGATGGGATAGGGCAGTGTGCAGTGTGATGGCAATTGCAACGTCTGTGGATCTATTGGGGCGGTAAGCAAATTGAAGTGGGTCTAGGGTGACAGGTAATGTAGAGGTGATATGATCCTTGACTAGTCTCTCAAAGCACTTCATGATGACAGAGGTGAGTGCTACAGGGCGATTAGTCATTTAGTTCAGTTACCTTTGCTTTCTTGAGTACAGGAACAATGGTGGCCCTCTTGAAGCATGTGGGAACAGCAGACTGTGAAAGGGAGAGATTGAATATGTCCATGAACACACCAGCCAGCTGGTCTGCGCATGCTCTGAGGACGCGGCTATGAATGCTGTCTGGGCTGGCAGCCTTGCGGGGGTTAACATGCTTAAATGTCTTAATCACGTCAGCCATGGAGAAGGAGAGGCCACAGTCCTTGGTAGTGGGCCTTGTCAGTGGCATTGTGTTCTCCTCAAAGCAGGCGAAGAAGGTGTTTAGCTTGTCTGGAAGCGAGACGTCGGTGTTGGCGACGTGGCTGGTTTTCTTTTTGTAGTCCGTGATTGTCTGTAGTCCCTGCCACATGTCTCGTGTCTGAGCCGTTGAATTGCGACTCCACTTTGTCTTTATACTGATGTTTTGCCAGTTTAATTGCCTTGTGGAGTGAGTTTGTATTCTGCCATATTCCCAGTCACCTTGCCATGGTTGAATGCGGTGGTTTGCGCTTTCAGATTTGCGCAAATGCTGCCGTCTATCCATGGTTTCTGGTTAGGGTAGGTTTTAATAGTCACAGTGGGCACAACATCACCTATACACTTCCTGATAAACTCAGTTACTGTTTCAGTGTATATGTCTAAATTATTTTCGGAAGCTACCCGGAATATATCCCAGTCCGCGTGATCAAAACAATCTTGAAGTGTGGATTCCAATTGGTCAGACCAGCGTTGAATTACTTCCTGTTTAACTTTCTGCCTATAGGAAGGGAGAAGCAAAATGGAGTCGTTGTCAGATTTGCCGAAATGAGGGCGGGGGAGGGACTTATAACCATCCCGGAAGTTTGATTAGCAATGGTCGAGGAATTTAGCAGCGCGACTACAGCAGTCAATATGTTGATAGAACTTCGGCAGCCTAGTCCTCAAATTTGCTTTGTTGAAATCCCCAGCTACAATAAATGCAGCCTCAGGATATGTGGTTTCCAGTTTGCATAAGGTCCAGTGAAGTTCTTTGAGTGCCGTCGTTGTATCGGCTTGAGGGGGGATATACACGGCCGTGACTATAACCGATTAAAATTATTTTGGGAGGTAATACGGTCGGCATTTGATTGTGAGATATTCTAGGTCGGGTGAACAGAAGGACTCAAGTTCCTCTATGTTACTACAATTACACCACGAGTCGTTAATCATGAAACACACACCTCCACCCTTCTGCTTCCAGGAGAGATATTTATTCCTGTCTGCGTGATGAACTGAGAACCCATCTGGCTGGACCGATTCCGACAGAATATCCCAAGAGAGCCATGTTTCCGTGAAACAGAGTATGTTACAGGCCTTGATGTCTCTCTGGAAATAAATCCTTACCCGTAGTTCGTCGACTTTGTTAACTAAAGATTGAACATTAGCGAGTAGAATACTTGGAAGCGGTGGGTGGTATGCGCGCCTCCTAAGTCGGACCAGCAGGCCGCTCCGAGTGCCTCTCCTCCGCCGGCAATGTTTTGGGTCAGCCGCTGGAATCAGTTCAGTTGCCCTGGGGAGAGCAAACAAAGGATCTGCTTCGGGAAAGTCGTATTCCTGGTTGAAATGCTGGTCAGTTACTACCGCTCTAATATCCAAAAGTTATTCCCGGCTGTATGTAATAATGCAAAGGAGGTTCTGAGCTAATAAGGTGAGAAATAACCCCCCCCCCATAAAAAAATGCTGCAAAGTTGCTTAGGAGCCATTAACAGGGTGACCATGGCTATCGGCGCCATCTTGCAAAGAGAATACATCTCATTGTTGCGTCTGTAATTGGATCTGTTAGCCAAAAACATAATCTAACGGCGATGTGCAGCATCAGCAAGCCTTTTCATACTGGCCCCTCTCTCTGCCCAGCCCTGAGGCAAATGATGTCCCCACTCAACACACCTACACAAGAGGTGACAGCTCCTATACCTGTGATGTATTGCCCCAATCTGTGTAATACTACATAGGGAATAGGCTCTCTGATATGCTAAATAGTTATTGGTAATAAGAGGGAAGACTGTAAGTGAATCCAGACGGATGGACAGTACTCCCTGTCCTCAGGCTGAAACTGGGCTTCTTTAAAATCTCATCAATTAAGTAAGAAATCTAATTTCCCTTACAGCAGTACTGGCACTGGCAGTACTGTCTGCTTTTTTTCACAGGATTTGATTATAATTCTTTCTGATGTGAACGGTCTGATAAGGAGAGACGAGTGGAGCGGTTTTGCCTCGCCTAATCCCCATTTTGCCTCTGTCCTACTTGCGTGCTGACTCAGTGCAGTATCTGTCTACAGTGTCTCTCACTGCCACACTGACTCTGCAGTAATGGTGAAGGAGGACATACAGTATGCTGGGCTGGTTTGATGGAGGCATGTCATGCTCAAGCTCCATTACTCACATACCAAGCATAGAGTTCTCAAATCTCCCATTGGAGTGTGTTCGAAGTTGCCCTGTAGTTCTGCAAGCTACGGTGAACCTGAAACCCCCTCCTCTCCTTTTTAAGGAAATGTGTAATCTACAAAAACAGCTGGATAACGTAAATGAGGAAGATAAGGAAAGTCTGTCTCTCACTGCTCTTCACTGACCCTCACCTCTCTCCCCCTCTTCTTCCCCTTCCTCTCATTATTGTCTATCCTCTGTCTCTCAGGCCCTTTCAGGGGTGAGGTCCTCTTCCTGTGTGTCACTTCCTGAACCCTTTGTTTGGCTACCTCTGTCCGTCCTCCACTGCTCTCTCTTTTCCGTTGGTTGACATTTGAATGCTTTGAAATTTCAGTCGGCTATGTCTTTTAATAGGGTGGGGGTTGGTGATGGAAAAAGAGTCCCAATTCCTGTGATTTTAAAGCAGCACCTTGTGGCTGTAGGCAATTGAGGGGAACAGGTCAAAGCAGTGCCTTCTCACTGAAAACAAAGAGACCAATGAGAAGGCGCCGACTGATTGACAAACTGACTGCGGAGTACATTAGTGATGGGGGGAAAAAATCGATACAGTTACATATCGGGATATTATTTTTGACCACCTATCGCAACGTTTTGACAATATTGCATTGTAATTTTTGCTCTAGTCTCTTGTACCTGCACCAAAACTCCAGTATTTTTCCGTCATAGCCTCTTCTCATCTTCTTTTTTAAAAAGGGAGCCAATTTGTTTTAAGGACTTTTATTTCCATGACTGATCAGAACTCATTTTCTCATGGCTCTGTCTTGTCCCTCTGCAGCAGACATATGATGAGCAATATGTTTGGAACATCAAATCACAATAAAACCGCAGTATCAAATCGCAATACATATAGAATCATGACAATCGTAAGAATCACAATACATATCGGCACCCAAGTGTCATGATAATATTGTATCGTGAGGTCCCGGGCAATTCCCAGCCCTATAGTACATACTAACGTTCTTCTCTATGCCAGCAAGGCTTCTCACATGACACCTGAGTGGGGTAAAAATGGTCCATATAAGGACTGCAGGGCTCCATGCAGACTAGATTAGGGCCACTGAGCCCAAAGGACAGATATCAGGGCTGTTCACAATCCAACAGATAGTACCATATATATATATATATATATACACACACACACACACAGTGGGGAAAAAAAGTATTTAGTCAGCCACCAATTGTGCAAGTTCTCCCACTTAAAAAGATGAGAGAGTCCTGTAATTTCATCATAGGTACACGTCAACTATGACAGACAAATTGAGATTTTTTTTTCCAGAAAATCACATTGTAGGATTTTTTATGAATTTATTTGCAAATTATGGTGGAAAATAAGTATTTGGTCACCTACAAACAAGCAAGATTTCTGGCTCTCACAGACCTGTAACTTCTTCTTTAAGAGGCTCCTCTGTCCTCCACTCGTTACCTGTATTAATGGCACCTGTTTGAACTTGTTATCAGTATAAAAGACACCTGTCCACAACCTCAAACAGTCACACTCCAAACTCCACTATGGCCAAGACCAAAGAGCTGTCAAAGGACACCAGAAACAAAATTGTAGACCTGCACCAGGCTGGGAAGACTGAATCTGCAATAGGTAAGCAGCTTGGTTTGAAGAAATCAACTGTGGGAGCAATTATTAGGAAACGGAAGACATACAAGACCACTGATAATCTCCCTCGATCTGGGGCTCCACGCAAGATCTCATCCCGTGGGGTCAAAATGATCACAAGAACGGTGAGCAAAAATCCCAGAACCACACGGGGGGACCTAGTGAATGACCTGCAGAGAGCTGGGACCAAAGTAACAAAGCCTACCATCAGTAACACACTACGCCGCCAGGGACTCAAAACCTGCAGTGCCAGACGTGTCCCCCTGCTTAAGCCAGTACATGTCCAGGCCCGTCTGAAGTTAGCTAGAGTGCATTTGGATGATCCAGAAGAGGATTGGGAGAATGTCATATGGTCAGATGAAACCAAAATAGAACTTTTTGGTAAAAACTCAACTCGTCATGTTTGGAGGACAAAGAATGCTGAGTTGCATCCAAAGAACACCATACCTACTGTGAAGCATGGGGGTGGAAACATCATGCTTTGGGGCTGTTTTTCTGCAAAGGGACCAGGACGACTGATCCGTGTAAAGGAAAGAATGAATGGGGCCATGTATCGTGAGATTTTGAGTGAAAACCTCCTTCCATCAGCAAGGGCATTGAAGATGAAACGTGGCTGGGTCTTTCAGCATGACAATGATCCCAAACACACCACCTGGGCAACGAAGGAGTGGCTTCGTAAGAAGCATTTCAAGGTCCTGGAGTGGCCTAGCCAGTCTCCAGATCTCAACCCCATAGAAAATCTTTTGAGGGAGTTGAAAGTCCGTGTTGCCCAGCGACAGCCCCAAAACATCACTGCTCTAGAGGAGATCTGCATGGAGGAATGGGCCAAAATACCAGCAACAGTGTGTGAAAACCTTGTGAAGACTTACAGAAAACGTTTGACCTATGTCATTGCCAACAAAGGGTATATAACAAAGTATTGAGAAACTTTTGTTATTGACCAAATACTTATTTTCCACCATAATTTGCAAAAAAATTCATAAAAAATCCTACAATGTGATTTTCTGGACTTTTTCTTCTCATTTTGTCCGTCATAGTTGACGTGTACCTATGATGAAAATTACAGGCCTCTCTCATCTTTTTAAGTGGGAGAACTTGCACAATTGGTGGCTGACTAAATACTTTTTTCCCCCACTGTATATAGATATACACACACTCACACCTGAAACTCCTGAGTGGCGCAGTGGTCTAAGGCACTGCATCGCAGTGCTAACTGTGCCACTAGAGATCCTGGTTCGAATCCAGGCTCTGTCGCAGCCGGCCGCAAACGGGAGACTCATGGGCGGCGCACAATTGGCCCAGCGTCGTCCAGGGTAGGGGAGGGAATGGCCGGCAGGGATGTAGCTCAGTTGATAGAGCATGGCGTTTGCAACGCCAGAGTTGTGGGTTCGATTCCCACGGGGGGCCAGTATAAAAAATATATATATACAGTGAGGGAAAAAAGTATTTGATCCCCTGCTGATTTTGTACGTTTGCCCACTGACAAAGAAATGATCAGTCTATAATTTTAATGGTAGGTTTATTTGAACAGTGAGAGACAGAATAACAACAAAAAAATCCAGAAAAACGCGTGTAAAAAATGTTACACATTGATTTGCATTTTAATGAGGGAAAAAAGTATTTGACCCCCTCTCAATCAGAAGATTTCTGGCTCCCAGGTGTCTTTTATACAGGTAACGAGCTGAGATTAGGAGCACACTCTTAAAGGGAGTGCTCCTAATCACAGTTTGTTACCTGTATAAAAGACACCTGTCCACAGAAGCAATCAATCAATCAGATTCCAAATTCTCCACCATGGCCAAGACCAAAGAGCTCTCCAAGGATGTCAGGGACAAGATTGTAGACCTACACAAGGCTGGAATGGGCTACAAGACCATCGCCAAGCAGCTTGTTGAGAAGGTGACAACAGCAATTATTCGCAAATGGAAGAAACACAAAATAACTGTCAATCTCCCTCGGCCTGGGGCTCCATGCAAGATCTCACCTCGTGGAGTTGCAATGATCATGAGAACCGTGAGGAATCAGCCCAGAACTACACGGGAGGATCTTGTCAATGATCTCAAGGCAGCTGGGACCATAGTCACCAAGAAAACAATTGGTAACACATTACGCCGTGAAGGACTGAAATCCTGCATCGCCCGCAAGGTCCCCCTGCTCAAGAAAGCACATATACAGGCACGTCTGAAGTTTGCCAATGAACATCTGAATGATTCAGAGGAGAACTGGGTGAAAGTGTTGTGGTCAGATGAGACCAAAATCGAGCTCTTTGGCATCAACTCAACTTGCCGTGTTTGGAGGAGGAGGAATGACCCCAAGAACACCATCCCCACTGTCAAACATGAAGGTGGAAATATTATGCTTTGGGGGTGTTTTTCTGCTAAGGGGACAGGACAACTTCACCGCATCAAAGGGACGATGAATGGGGCCATGTACCGTCAAATCTTGGGTGAGAACCTCCTTCCCTCAGCCAGGGCATTGAAAATGGGTCATGGATGGGTATTCCAGCATGACAATGACCCAAAACACACGGCCAAGGCAACAAAGGAGTGGCTCAAGAAGAAGCACATTAAGGTCCTGGAGTGGCCTAGCCAGTCTCCAGACCTTAGTCCCATAGAAAATCTGTGGAGGGAGCTGAAGGTTCGAGTGCCAAACGTCAGCCTCGAAACTTTAATGACTTGGAGAAGATCTGCAAAGAGGAGTGGGACAAAATCCCTCCTGAGATGTGTGCAAACCTGGTGGCCAACTACAAGAAACGTCTGCCAACAAGGGTTTTGCCACCAAGTACTAAGTCATGTTTTGCAGAGGGGTCAAATACTTATTTCCCTCATTAAAATGCAAATCAATTCATAACATTTTTTACATGCGTTTTTCTGGATTTCTTTGTTGTTATTCTGTCTCTCACTGTTCAAATAAACCTACCATTAAAATGATAGACTGATCATGTCTTTGTCAGTGGGCAAACGCACAAAATCAGCAGGGGATCAAATACTTTTTTCCCTCACTGTATGTATTCACTAACTGTAAGTCGCTCTGGATAAGAGTGTCTGCTAAAATGACTAAAATGTAAAAATGTAAAATGAAAGACTAGAATTTCCACCCACCCAGTTCAGCCTGTTTAGGCTCTACCTCTGACTCAGTGGAGTTAGAGGTACTCTTCACGAAGAGTGTTTGAAGGAAAACACATCTTGACAGTTGGTTTGAAGAATGCTGTTGGTTGGTTTCAGAGAATGTTGAACTGGATAGTTATGTAACAGCTAGTGTTATAATATAAAGTCATTTTGGCTATAGTAGTGTTCCTTTAAAGTGGATCTGACAGCGTTTTAACTACACTGCTCAAAAAAATTAAGGGAACACTTAAACAACACATCCTAGATCTGAAGGAATGAAATAATCTTATTAAATACTTTTTTCTTTACATAGTTGAATGTGCTGACAACAAAATCACACAAATTATCAATGGAAATCAAATGTATCAACCCATGGAGGTCTGGATTTGGAGTCACCCTCAAAATTAAAGTGGAAAGCCACACTACAGGCTGATCCAACTTTAATGTAATGTCCTTAAAACAAGTCAAAATGAGCCTCAGTAGTGTGTGTGCCCTCCACGTGCCTGCATGACCTCCCTACAACGCCTGGGCATGCTCCTGATGAGGTGGCGGATGGTCTCCTGAGGGATCTCCTCCCAGACCTGGACTAAAGCATCCGCCAACTCCTGGACAGTCTGTGGTGCAACGTGGCGTTGGTGGATGGAGCAAGACATGATGTCCCAGATGTGCTCAATTGAATTCAGGTCTGGGGAAGTCCATAGCATCAATGCCTTCCTCTTGCAGGAACTGCTGACACACTCCAGCCACATGAGGTCTAGCATTGTCTTGCATTAGGAGGAACCCAGGGCCAACCGCACCAGCATATGGTCTCACAAGGGGTCTGAGGATCTCATCTTGGTACCTAATGGCAGTCAGGCTACCTCTGGCGAGCACATGGAGGGCTGTGCGGCCCCCCAAAGAAATGCCACCCCACACCATGACTGACCCACCGCCAAACCGGTCATGCTGGAGGATGTTGCAGGCAGCAGAACGTTCTCCACGGCGTCTCCAGACTCTGTCACGTCTGTCACGTGCTCAGTGTGAACCTGTTTTCATCTGTGAAGAGCACAGGGCGCCAGTGGCGAATATGCCAATCTTGGTGTTCTCTGGCAAATGCCAAACGTCCTGCACGGTGTTGGGCTGTAAGCACAACCCCCACCTGTGGACGTCGGGCCCTCATACCACCCTCATGGAGTCTGTTTCTGACCGTTTGAGCAGACACATGCACATTTGTGGCCTGCTGGAGGTCATTTTGCAGGGCTCTGGCAGTGCTCCTCCTGCTCCTCCTTGCACAAAGGCAGAGGTAGCAGTCCTGCTGCTGGGTTGTTGCCCTCCTACGGCCTCCTCCACATCTCCTGATGCACTGGCCAGTCTCCTGGTAGCGCCTCCATGCTCTGGACACTACGCTGACAGACACAGCAAACCTTCTTGCCACAGCTCGCATTGATGTGCCATCCTGGATGAGCTGCACTACCTGAGCCACTTGTGTGGGTTGTAGACTCCGTCTCATGCTACCACTAGAGTGAAACCACCGCCAGCATTCAAAAGTGACCAAAACATCAGCCAGGAAGCATAGGAACTGAGAGGTGGTCTGTGGTCACCACCTGCAAAACCAATCCTTTTTTGGGGGTGTCTTGCTAATTGCCTATAATTTCCACCTGTTGTCTATTCCATTTGCACAACAGCATGTGACATGTATTGTCAATCAGTGTTTCTTCCTAAGTGGACAGTTTGATTTCACAGAAGTGTGATTGACTTGTAGTTACATTGTGTTGTTTAAGTGTTCCCTTTATTTTTTTGAGCAGTGTACTTAGCAGATATGAAACAAACAGACAATCATAATATTAGTCAAAAATATCAAATTCCCAGTTTATGCTACAAAACCAACTTCATAAGAGGTTTTAAAAATTGGTAATATTTGACTCAACATTCAATGACATACACTAAGGCTTTGTTGGAAGAATAGATGGATTCAGTTCAATGTATGATTAATATAATTCACCTATACATTTCTTGGTAGTCTAAAAACATATTGCTATCAGGTTGTAAATCACAGCTGGCCTGGTATGTTGTTTGCTGCCTCCATTCAGGATGCACTGTTTCAGTTTCAATTACTCAATATTTTGAACAAAAACTGACTTATGTAACTAATGCTGGTAATATCAATACAATCAAACTAGCAAGGGCAGAAATAACAAGTCAGTCATAATGGGGCTAATAGGCTAGCGTATCTATTTATGTAGCAAGCTAAAAACACGGAGCCTAACATTAGCTAGCTAGCTAGCTAGCTGCTAGGAGTATGTCAGGTCATTTGGAGGAGTGGGTGAGTGACTTTTTCCCCTCATCGTTTTTCAGTGTCTATACACAGCTACAGATGCAGGTGTTAGCTAGTAAGAACTTGAACGACTGTTATCCAGTAAGCATATCTCTGTCTACTCCGATTTCAGAGCACTGTCGTCTGAGTGTGACAGAGCGCAGAATAACTGATGAATTTACAAACGCGCAACACCTGCTGAATATGACCGGTGTTAGTAAACGTAGGCAGAAAAAGTAATAGTTAGTCACAAACGCTCTAGATAACATGTAAACAGCCTTGCTAACCAGATCTGCTAGGGTGAGTAAAATGGCCAGAGTGAGGTGTTCTCTCATTTGTGTCTGGAAGTAGCTAGCTAGCACGCTAGCCAACTTTAGCCTGTTAGCTTGGGTGTTTGGTTGCAGGCAAGCTACAGAAGGACGAGTAGGCTACAATTCCCCATCGTTTATCAGTGAAATTTTGACGGCCAACTAGCTGAAACTGATTGAGAGGGTTTATCTAATGTTCCTTCGTTAGATTTGAGCTAATCTTACTCTGGCTCACATTAATTGTTGATCTTGTTGATGTGCATAACTCAGGGAGAGAGAGCCTACCTTTTCATGGTTGTTTGATCAATAGGACTGTGAAGTTCCCAAATGTAAGAGGATTCCCATGGTGTTGACATATTTGCAGAAATCTATTCATGTGTATTTTGTGGCTTTTGGTGAATGCGTTCTAATGATCTAAAGTCGCGGTGTTGCAACTGCCTGTAAACACACAGGCCAGTTCAAAGTGAATGATGGTAGGCCTGTGTGGCAAATAGCTTGTTTGCATAAAGGCCTACTGTAGCTCTGATTGTCTATGGTGCACCGGTCTGTGTAGACTCCGGTTCTGGACGAGACTGATGTTTTTATTAGGTTTTATTTACTGCAGTGTCTTATTAATTGTCCAAACACACGGCCACTTTCCCACTCTATATTGCTATAGAATTTTCACAAATGCGTTAGTATACGTAATTCCTAAACGTTCTAAGAATTAATGAAGATGTGGTCATTTTGTGGTAATTTTCACATTTTCATTAAGTGCTCGCTTGTCAAAAATCTTCTTGGGGGTGTATATGAACAGATTTTAATAAGATTTAATGTTGCTGAAATGCTGTCAGTTCCACTTTAATAATATTATTAGGGGGTAGAGCCCTGCCCGTGTAGCTTGGCTGCTCTGGTGCCAGCATGTGCTGTGGGAATACCTGAGATAGCTATAGTGTATTCTCCAACTGTCACCTCTGTGTAGTGTGTGTGTGTGTGTGTGTTGACACTGATGCACCTGTTCCCAGGTAGAACAGAGCCAGTCCGACAGGTTATGGCAAAACTGCTGCATAACGTCGTTGCACCTCTCAACAGGTGAAGCGGCAGGACTCTCAGGCGGAATGTCAGCTTACAGGTGGGCGTAGCTACACTGTGAGACCCAGCGGTTGAGGAACTGTTACGACACAGCCATCGTTTTTCTCTGCCTTTTTCCCTCCTCCCTTTGAATGTACAGTGCCCTTTAACCACAGTCTTTCCTCAGTTATTTATGATCCAGGATCAGCTCTCCCGGCCCCACCCCCATCTATAAGCATCACAAGCTAAACAATAGCAGTCCCTAACTGTAATTAAAGGCATAAAGTATCTACTTTGCCTCAGCATGCTGTAGACCCTGGTTAAACACAGTACTGGGATAGTCCTTCGAGTTGTCCCCTCTCCTTCCCTCAGTCCTCTTCTTCCCTCCATCACCCTCTCCTCTCCTTGTAGAGTGTGTAATCATGCTATTTGAGGTAATTGATGTCAGGTGGCCCTGGTTACCACAGCAACAGGGACAAACCCTGAGTCTTGGGCGTCTTGGGCTAACTGATTGATAAATGAAATCTCCTGGATGTTACCTTATGGGCTGCTTACAGTCTGAGCAGGCAAACCACTTGGAAGGCCTGGTATAAACACTCCTGCCTGCCTGCCCTTCTGACTGGAGGTTAAGGAGCCTTCTCTTCATGACTAATATTTTTTGAATAACTTTGTTTAGTTTCTTTGTGGCCTGGTCACTTTCCTCTCATCCCTTGTAGCAGTAGGTATTCCATAGTTGATCACAACCAACCTCGTCTGACTCTTTCCCTTTTTAAGTCTTTATTTTCTAAGTTTCTGGTTTGTAGAACTACCAGCAAGTACATGTAAATCTGTTTTGGTATGGATTTAGTTAAGTTCCCAGATGCATATACACTCGCCTTCTGCAAATTGATGCAGGAAGGCCAGATAGATGAATCTCTTTGTAAATGGAGAAATGCATCCATCAGGAATACTAAATGCAAAATAGCATATGATGTCAACTATACAGTAGGCTTTACAGACTCATTAGTCCGTGACTCTGCCTACTAAGTACCTCTGTACCTCAGTCTTGCACTGGAAGGTAAGCAGGCCAGGTTCCTCTTAAACCGGAGAGATAGCAGCCCAGCTTCACTAATCTATGAACACAGGTGGGGGAGGTGCAGGAGATTTGCATGTTAACCATTGAGGTATGTCGAGGTGTGTGTAATGGTGACTCTTGTAATGGTGACTGTATAGTCAGATTATATATTTTATCCAGTGTAGCTCTCTGCTTTGCCTGGTTCTTTCTCTTGGTTTTTACCAAAATTGGAACCAAAATTATTTTCCAATAGTTTCGTTTTGAACCACAATTAATTTTGTTCCGTTCCACTGTTCCGACCAGCAAAAGAAAGTTCTGAACCGGTTCGAACCCCAAAAAACTAACGGCTTATATTGTTCCTTTCTGTTCCTTTTTTAACCTTTGAAACCAACTGTTTTTTTTTACATTTAGCTCATTAAATTACTTCCAATCAGTGTGGATAGAGCAGGCAAGCTAGTTGTTTACATGCGTGATGGACAGACAAGTGTAGCCAATGGTGCAAGATGCGACTGAAATTTGCATGTGGGGCGAGAGCGAGAGAGTTGAGGAGGAGGCTTGAAGTGCTGGGCATCTTGTTATGACATGCATTATCTGAATTAGGACCACAGAATTACCTTTTTGTATTAATAAATCCAATGTGAAATGTGATAACTAGGCCTATAGTATCCTTAACTAGCATTGAAAAAGTTGGTCCATTCTTCTCTAGCTAATTAAACTGAATCGAAAGAACAGTAATTATGACATATTTAATTGATAATGCCCGAGAAGCCGGTGTTTGGAGGAAATATTGGCACGGGTGTTGTTAGGCCCAAGATGAAGTCGAGGTCCTGCAAA
This sequence comes from Coregonus clupeaformis, assembly GCF_020615455.1. Classification (NCBI taxonomy): domain Eukaryota; kingdom Metazoa; phylum Chordata; class Actinopteri; order Salmoniformes; family Salmonidae; genus Coregonus; species Coregonus clupeaformis. The sequence goes on from NC_059203.1 coordinate 7,215,495, forward strand.
CCTTGACAATATATTCTCCAAACACCGGCTTTGAGGGCATTATCACTTTTATACAACGGGTTACCAACATATTCAAATAATGATTGACATATTTTTTATAAAAAATGTTATTTTGATGAATTTATTCATGCTGTTTCATCCGGCTGGTCGTTCGTTCTATCGGTTTGGTTGCCAGAGACACGACCCAGTCATTCAGTCTTTTTGTTCTGTATCTATGGACGCGACCCAGTCATTCATTCTAAATGCTCCATTGCCATATTGGCTGGCACCTTTCTTATCCCTTGCTTGCTAGCTAGCCAACTACGGCTAATTTACAGTCACGTCAAACAGTGCAGCCAGAATAACAACGAAGTAGCTACATTTGTTTAAACTGTTTTTTTAGTGACATGTATTTGGATACAGCCAAAACAATGAGCTAATGATGCGCGATTTCACCTGGCATAGAAAATGTGCTCTCTCGTCAGGACACTGTTGTTCAGAGGAGCTAGCCAACAACACAGCTAACACAATCACTTCAAACTGAAGCTAGAAAGACTTCAAACTAGCTGCACTTTGTTTAATTTTACCTGATTTTCGATTGATATATATTTTTTATATATCCATAAAAATGATGCTGATTCATGATTTCAACTGGCTGAGAAAAGCTGCCTACCTGTATGCCTCATCCCGACTCCTGACACGTTCATTACTATGGGACAGCTGGAGATCGAATTTGAAAATTGAAACAATGTTGCAAATGTTGGAGAGACAAACATCAGGGTTTTTACAAATCTCCGCTGTTGAAAACTAAATGTTAGTCTAAAATAAATGTGAGCATGTCTAGATGCATTTTATAGTGGAGATCAAGTTTATAATTTGCCTGGCTGGGCTGATGAGACAGTGGATTGCGCAGTCAGATGGAAGAGTAAATAGGCATTTTTAATGTCAGACTTAGCCGGTGGTAACTTGTGGAATAGACACTGGCTGGAATGTGGTTTTAACCAATCAGCATTTCAGGATTAGACCCACCCGTTGTATAAAATATGATTATCACTTATGCCGACCAATCAGATTGTTTGCTCCATTTGAGGGAGTTGAGCTCTTCGAGAGGAAGAACGAACACATCCAGCCTTATCGTTTCCATTTGTCATGGCTGTCTGCAGCTGTTTACACAGTTCTGATGTAGGAGGATGAAGCGTGTGGACTGGACTAGGAGCAATCATACATGGGAAGCCATTTTTTCCCCAGAGGGAAAATCATTTCAAAGAACCCAGTGGTAGACTACTGGTATTCCAAACACATGATGTCATGCTTTTCAAACCAAAATATTACCGTTGTAAAAGGAGTGGAGGAAAATCAACTGCTTTGTTCTTCCTGTCTGATGTCCAGACTCTAGACTACAGGCTGCCTGCTGTGTGTGTGTGGGGGCTAACTAACTGCATGCAAATATTGTCCTGGCTTTGTGACCCAAATTAGTACCGGCCAAAAGTCACAAACAAGCTTATAAAATGGGTGTCTGCTCTGCTTTCATTTGTTTCTGTTCTACATTTATTCTGCATTGTCAACTCAACTGGCAAGTGTTGTGCATCGTCTAACTTGGCTGATGGGTTTTATATTCACTGGTTTATTGCTAAGTTCTGGGTAGCTGGCCTCAATTTGGTAGCTGGCCTCCATTTACCCCCACCTCTGGAACATAGCTTCAGACCGTTCCGCCACATAGCACCTTGGATGGAATAGTCTAAATAGAGGGGATATGAGCATCCTCCTGGTCACTTTAGCTTCTACTCTCTCCGCTACTGTTAAGCCAAAATCACACAGAGAGACGAAAATAATTTAGCTAGTCTCGTTCTTTCTACATAACAGTATTGAACGGAGTTCCTCGAGTTTCCCAGCCATAGCCTGCCTAAGTTATATGCCTGTGCTCGAAATCAACAAAGGTAGACATAAAGTTATTGTTTTCAAATATGTGTCATTGGCACTGGCAGCTAAACTTATTAACACTAAATAGATCATTTTTAACTATACATGTCACAAATCCAAACGTAACAATGCATAGATATTATATTTTCAAGCAATTTATCCGCTCACTTTACCAGCATTGCTTCGGGTAGACTCGAGAAAAATAGACTTGCTTTTGTCATGACTGTCCTGACAGTGGATCAAAGTACCCTCTCTCTCTCCCACAGGAGAAGGAGGGGGAGACGTTGGCCAGTTTTATGACTTAACAATCGGTCATAATTACTGTGCAGACTGTCTCTTCCTTGCCATGAAGTGTTGGGAGAAAGGAGCCCTTTGTTAACACAGGGATTCTTCCCGCCAAAACTCCAACATCCAAAAGTGGATAATGAAACAATATTTCTAACACAAATAATGTAGGAAATGGTTGGTGGGGACTTAAAGAACAATCATGTTGAATTCGTTACTATGTTGTGATGTCATTAAAGACGGTGGAATAACATAACTGTATCGCTGGGGGTGTACACTTCCCAGTTATGAGGTTTGCATCTAATTGTTGTATAAAATGAATGATTAAGTATAATAATAATTTTGTGAAGATAACAATGTGATTTTAGTATTCTAGATGAGATGATTGCTAACCATATTGACTTGTTCTCAGTACGTGGCCATGCCCAGATGAGCACAAACATGATGAAACACACCCTTTTCTGCTCAAGTATAAAACCCCTCGTGACGAAATTCACACCAGATGTTGCAAATGGTTTAATTTCTACCAGACCAGGAAGCTACACGTCTTAAAATGGTTAGACCAGAAAGACCAGAAAACGTGAGAGTGGCGACTGCACGTTTGAAATGGTGAGAAACTCTACACGAGAAGAAGACCACGCACTAGACCTTATCATATCAGTCGAGTCTCACCGAAGTGGAACCAGGACACTGAAACCCTTGAAAGTGGTTCAACAGAGAGACAACGATCAAGGATAGCTACGCGTAAATATATACAGTGAGGGGAAAAAAGCATTTGATCCCCTGCTGATTTTGTACGTTTGCCCACTGACAAAGACATAATCAGTCTATAATTTTAATGGTAGGTTTATTTGAACAGTGAGAGACAGAATAACAACAACAAAATCCAGAAAAACGCATGTCAAAAATGTTATAAATTGATTTGCATTTTAATGAGGGAAATAAGTATTTGACCCCTCTGCAAAACATGACTTAGTACTTGGTGGCAAAACCCTTGTTGGCAATCACAGAGGTCAGACGTTTCTTGTAGTTGGCCACCAGGTTTGCACACATCTCATGAGGGATTTTGTTCCACTCCTCTTTGCAGATCTTCTCCAAGTCATTAAGGTTTCGAGGCTGACGTTTGGCAACTCGAACCTTCAGCTCCCTCCACAGATTTTCTATGGGATTAAGGTCTGGAGACTGGCTAGGCCACTCCAGGACCTTAATATGCGTCTTCTTGAGCCACTCCTTTGTTGCCTTGGCCATGTGTTTTGGGTCATTGTCATGCTGGAATACCCATCCACAACCCATTTTCAATGCCCTGGCTGAGGGAAGGAAGTTCTCACCCAAGATTTGACGGTACATGGCCCCGTCCATCGTCCCTTTGATGCGGTGAAGTTGTCCTGTCCCCTTAGCAGAAAAACACCCCCAAAGCATAATGTTTCCACCTCCATGTTTGACGGTGGGGATGGTGTTCTTGGGGTCATAGGCAGCATTCCTCCTCCTCCTCCAAACACGGCGAGTTGAGTTGATGCCAAAGAGCTCGATTTTGGTCTCATCTGACCACAACACTTTCACCCAGTTCTCCTCTGAATAATTCAGATGTTCATTGGCAAACTTCAGACGGCCCTGTATATGTGCTTTCTTGAGCAGGGGGACCTTGCGGGCGCTGCAGGATTTCAGTCTTTCACAGCGTAGTGTGTTACCAATTGTTTTCTTGGTGACTATGGTCCCGGCTGCCTTGAGATCATTGACAAGATCCTCCCGTGTAGCTCTGGGCTGATTCCTCACCGTTCTCATGATCATTGCAACTCCACGAGGTGAGAACTTGCATGGAGCCCCAGGCCGAGGGAGATTGACAGTTATTTTGTGTTTCTTCCATTTGCGAATAATCGCACCAACTGTTGTCACCTTCTCACCAAGCTGCTTGGCGATGGTCTTGTAGCCCATTCCAGCCTTGTGTAGGTCTACAATCTTGTCCCTGACATCCTTGGAGAGCTCTTTGGTCTTGGCCATGGTGGAGAGTTTGGAATCTGATTGATTGATTGCTTCTGTGGACAGGTGTCTTTTATACAGGTAACAAGCTGAGATTAGGAGCACTCCCTTGAAAGAGTGTGCTCCTAATCTCAGCTCGTTACCTGTATAAAAGACACCTGGGAGCCAGAAATCTTTCTGATTGAGAGGGGGGTCAAATACTTATTTCCCTCATTAAAATGCAAATCAATTTATAACATTTTTGACATGCGTTTTTCTGGATTTTGTTGTTGTTATTCTGTCTCTCACTGTTCAAATAAACCTACCATTAAAATTATAGACTGACCATTTCTTTGTCAGTGGGCAAACTCAGCAGGGGATCAAATACTTTTTCCCCTCACTGTACATTGCATTTTTTATCCGAATGAGCGGTGGTTAGGGTGCTAAGGGTTATGATTACTGTGAGCGTAGTTTCCAAATGTAACAACGCACCCGATTAGACAACGATTGTTTGAATCTCTGTCTCTCCCGTTCACTCCCTGACCCCTCCTTCTCCTAACCAAGCAGTCATGCTATTGTTAGTCCAGTCCACTAGGGACCTGTTTTCATTGTATTACGTTAGTAATCAATAACCTATACCGTGTGTGTGTGTGTGTGTGTGTGTGTGTGTGTGTGTGTGTGTGTGTGTGTTATTATTTAGTTAGTAAATAAATAATTAAGCCAATTTGTGTATTGCTGATTCATCAATAAGGTTAAGGTTCTTGCAGGTTCAAGGATGATGCGACGTTCAGAATGAGGTAATTATATAATAAGTGACTTATCGATATATAACATATGTCTTCTAAGAGTTTAATTTGGGAGATGGTAACTCGTTAAACAACTTCTTCCGTGGTGCCCCAAATTCCTAATGAGTTAATTGTTACATCATTAATTTAATCGAGTGACAATAAACATAGTTAGTTGATTCGATAAATAACAGTCATCATATTAATGAAAGTCACGTCACGACACTTTCTAATTTGAAGCGCATGACGCCGTTGACGCTCGCGGCCCGGCTGTTTTCTCTCATTCACTACTGTGCATTCTAATTCCAGCGTTTTCATTTGGGCTTTAGAAGTCAACAGAGGGAAGAACCACACAGCATGAACCTCTCCTCTCCTCTCCTCTCCTCTCCTCTCCTCTCCTCTCCTCTCCTCTCCTCTCCTCTCCTCTCCTCTCCTCTCCTCTCCTCTCCTCTCCTCTGACAGACAAGGCTGAAGACGAGAGGGACAGGGCCTATCTATCCTGTGTTGTGGTCTATTTACCCAGGTTCATTTAGCCTAGCTAAACACCAGCTGTACCCAGGGATATTTCTGGCTGCCTGAATACACAGACTGAGAGCTAAACAGCCAGGCCTTGTTCAGACTATGTATAGGCCATAACTGGGTTGTGCAGAGTTAGGAGACCTACGTTGCATATTAATCAAGGTAATTTTACAATGCTTTGTAGATTTGTGGTCCTAACATTTATTTGCATGAATAGGTAACATATTACCTGGAATGGCATGTAGAAAATATTAATACATTAGACATATTTGAATTAACCTCCAGCATGTATTCAGCTGCTGTCATTATTTGTGGTTGGGTCCAGTTCAGCTACTGTATTGAATGTGCTGGTATGATCTCTATGTCTGGTGAGGTTCTGGTATCAGTTGGTGTCAGTGTAGATGTAGCAGGGCAACGCCTAGGTAACTCAGGCCTGCCTGAAGAGTTTTACCCCACTATACCTGGAGCTGAGATGGATCAGTCAAACACCACTCTGTACTGTGTGTGTGTGTGTGTGTGTGTGGTACAACAGCTCTGCTGGGCAGTGCAGTGTATGTACCCCTCTCCTCCTCTCCTCCCCTCTCTTCCTCTTCTGTCAGCTCTCCATTGATCTGTGAAGGGAATGTGTTCTGTCAGAGCCCATGTTGTGAGCTCTACAGAACACAGCTCCCTCTGAAGGTGTCTGTCTGCTTCCTTTCTCCCCACTTTGGCTGGCTGTGGGAGAAAGGACAGGGTATAGGACCTGTGAGCTACTGAGGCACGAGATGACATGTGGGTAGGGTAGACATTTACTCAATTACACTCAGCAACATTTACTATCCCTCTCTCACCTCTCTCTCACCTCTCTCCTTCTCTCTCTCACCTCTCTCCTTCTCTCTCTCACCTCTCTCTCACCTCTCTCCTTCTCTCTCTCACCTCTCTCTCTCTGTCTGTCTGTGTGTGTCAGTGGTGACACCACATCACCCTGCTCCTCTGTAGGACTGATTAGCCTCTCATTTCCTGTTTGCTGGAGAGGGGATTATTGCATTCTCATCCCCCCACCACAATACGTTCCCCCATACCCACACTGCCTGGGTGTGCCCTGTTGTGATTGGTGGGTTGTGGTATTCATGCTAATGAGAGGCTTGGGTGTCAGCAGACACAGCTACTGGGAGATTAGATTCTCTGTCACTGGGTGAGGAGTGGTGTGTGTATGTGTGTTTGTGTCGGAGTGGTGTGTGTGGTCCTGCTGGCTTGCCGTGTGATTGATGCAGTGCATCCTCAGATGTGTCGGCTGCAGCATGTCGTCTGCATAATTGTTCCCTCCCACCATTTGGCGAGGAGCAGAGAATCCACACTGACACTACTGACAGAAGGCTGCAGTAGTCCTCCTGTTCCCTCCTCTCTGCCTCCTTACTTACCTCTCCCCTGTGCTTCCTAATAACTTTCAGACTTTTTTCATATCTGATCTGTTTTCCAGCTAGCAGTATTTTGTACATCCTGTTTTTGGAGAGAGCAGTGAGAGCTTGTTTTATTATTTAACAGCACAATAAATGTTTTTACATTTTAGTCATTTAGCAGACGCTCTTATCCAGAGCGACTTACAGTAGTGAGTGCATACAGCTTCATACTTTTTGGAGAAGTAGAATCAATAACTTAGCTTGCCTTCCCTTGTTTGATAAAACAAAGATGTTGAAATATGTTTCTATCCGGAGGCCAATTCAGTTCTGTTTGATGTTTGGAGCTAAGCAGCAACATCAACAACTTGACGTTAGCAGCTAAGAAACACTCCCATCCTCAGATGTAGTGTTAAGACGGTGCTGGGACTCAATGCCCAACTCTGAGACTGTTTATTAGGCCTGCAATGCAGAGCGGAGGGAGGTTTTACAGAAACTCTGGGTTTTAGTGATGTTTTCATGGACGATGCATTTCTGTTGGTAGTTCAGGTTGAGCAGAGTAGTCATAAAAGGTGAACTGAAGTCTTGGTGATGGTGTTTGTTTTGGGGCAAGGCAACAGTGTAAGGTTTTGGGCGAGTGAGTCACATTTGCGGTAGTGTCTGTTTTGGGTATGGTTTTGGGTTAGTCAGTTGTGTCTGTGGTAGAGTCTGTTGTTTGAGGAAGCCAGCGGTAAAGCAGTGGTAAATAGCTCTTTAGTCATAGCTGGCTGGCACCCAAACACTGGTGGACCAGATGGACACCCAGACCCCTGTGGAGGGGGCTGGAGCGGCCACAGGGGAATCCGACAGCCACATGCACTGGGGCACTGGCCTACAGCTCAACTCCTCTCTCTAGGATTCATATTGTTTAGTCTAGGTGTGGTTCTGCTTTGAACTGTAAACCATGGACTGCGAACTAACATGTTAAAATCTCATATTTCAAACTCTGTGCATAGTCAAACACTGCGGCTGTGCGAAATGTACAAGTGTGAGAATTTAGATAGAACTTGGATGGCAGTGCCAGTACTGAAAATGCTCATATTTAATCAGCTGTGCACTGATTGACTGGATAAGATAACCTGGCATATCCTCACCCATAGAAGGCCAATCCTGTGTGTTGTAGCGTAGACCTGGATCATGGATTTCTTACTGTAAAAAGGTACAGCAGCAGCTTCCTGGATACCCTTAGCCTCACTAGCATGTTAATGTTAAGGCATGTTAATGTAAATGCTGTGCCCTACCTGCCTTAATCACAACCAAATGCTTTACATTCCTGCCCCTGTCCCAGACCTGTTCAGGCTTTGCTGTCTATGACAGTCACTCAGGGAGCTTGCCTGGCTCACTGGCTCGACTGTACTTCATCACAGGAAGAAGGCCTACTTACACTGAACCCTCCTATTACTGAGGAATCTTTGGTGACCATAACGGAAGGGCCTCTGTTTCGGCTCTTATCGGCCCATCTCAATGCTGATGTGAAAGGGGTCGTGTGTGATGTATCACTGCAGAAGACAGTGACTTGACAATGGGGCAGTATACAGTGTGTGAGGGAACAGGGATGTGTGCTGTGAAGTATGTAGTGTAGGATCTGATTAGAGTGTGTGTCTGTGGCTAGTAACGCTCTCTCCCGGGGGGGACTGGGACTAGAAATCGGCTCTGTCATTTCTGACACACCGGCCCATTTTTTTTCTTGAGGCCCCCTTTTATTAGCCAGGTAATTATAAGTTTGTGCAAAAAAAGCAAGTTAGACAGGCTCACTAGGCAAAAAATGGACCAGCCCGTAATGCCAGATGGCCAGTCCGCCCCTCTTCTCTCTTGCTCTCGCTCTCTCCCTTCGTCTCGCTCTCTTTCTCTCCCTTCGTCTCTCTCTCTTTCTGATAACTGCTGATGATGCAAGACTGACATTTCTCTAAGCCATTTTTTTGGGTGGGGCTTTGTTTGATTTATCGAGAGCATGATAGATCACTCTGACTCGACTAAAAGCTTTGCCTTCATTACAGATAATAGATTTTAATCCCCATTCGAAGAATGCAAACTCTCAGTATTTAGGCTCCAGAGAAAACTGTACTGTAAGCTATGCTTTGTTTACGTTTTGCTGTTGCGTACTCTGTCAATATTGGAGACTAGGGCCGGGAATTTCCAGGGACCTCACGATACGATATTATCACGATACTTACAGTTGAAGCCGGAAGGTTACATACACTTAGGTTGGAGTCATTTTAACTAGTTTTTCAACCACTCCACACATTTCTTGTTAACAAACTATAGTTTTGGCAAGTTGGTGCATGACACAAGTAATTTTTCCAACAATTGTTTACAGACAGATTATTTCACTTATAATTCACTGTATCACAATTCCAGTGGGTCAGAAGTTTACATTAAGTTGACTGTGGCTTTAAACAGCTTGGAAAATTCCAGAAAATGATGTAATGGCTTTAGAAGCTTCTGATAGGCTAATTGACATCATTTGAGTCATTTGGAGGTGTACCTGTGGATGCATTTCAAGGCCTACCTTCAAACTCAGTGCCTCTTTGCTTGACATCATGGGAAAATCAAAAGAAATCAGCCAAGACCTCAGAAAAAGAAATTGTAGACCTCCACAAGTCTGGTTCATCCCTGGAAGCAATTTCCAAACGCCTGAAGGTACCACGTTCATCTGTACAAACAATAGTATGCAAGTATGAACACCATGTGACCAGGCAGCGGTCATACCGCTCAGGAAGGAGACGCGTTCTGTCTCCTAGAAATGAACGTACTTTGGTGCGAAAAGTGCAAATCAATCCCAGAACAACAGCAAAGGACCTTGTGAAGATGCTGGAAGAAACGGGTACAAAAGTATCTATATCCACAGTAAAACGAGTCCTATATCGACATAACCTGAAAGGCCGTTCAGCAAGGAAGAAGCCACTGCTCCAAAACCACTATAAAAAAGCCAGACTATGGTTTGCAACTGCACATGGGGACAAAGATCGTACTTTTTGGAGAAATGTTCTCTTGTCTGATGAAGCAAAAATAGAACTGTTTGGCCATAATGACCATCGTTATGCTTGGAGGAAAAAGGGGGTGCTTGCAAGACAATGTACACCATCCCAACTGTGAAGCACGGGGTGGCAGCATTATGCTGTGGGGGTGCTTTGCTGCAGGAGTGACTTGTGCACTTCACAAAATTGATGGCATCATGAGGAAGGAAAATTATGTGGATATATTGAAGCAACATCTCAAGACATCAGTCAGGAAGTTAAAGCTTGGTTGCAAATGGGTCTTCCAAATGGACAATGACCCCAAGCATACTTCCAAAGTTGTGGCAAAATGGCTTAAGAACAACAAAGTCAAGGTATTGGAGTGGCCATCACAAAGCCCTGACCTCAATCCTATAGAACATTTGTGGGCAGAACTGAAAAAGTGTGTGCGAGCAAGGATGCCTACAAACCTGACTCAGTTACAGCAGCTCTGTCAGGAGGAATGGGCCAAAATTCACCCATCTTATTGTGGGAAGCTTGTGGAAGGCTACCCGAAACGTTTGACCCAAGTTAAACAATTTAAAGGCAATGCTACCAAATACTAATTGAGTGTATGTAAACTTCTGACCCACTGGGAATGTGATGAAATAAATAAAGTTGAAATAAATAATTTTCTCTACTATTGTTCTGACATTTCACATTCATAAAATAAATTGGTGATCCTAACTGACCTAAGACAGGGAATTTTTACTAGGATTAAATGTCAGGAATTGTGAAAAACTGAGTTTAAATGTATTTGGCTAAGGTGTATGTAAACTTCCGACTTCTATTGTAGGTGCCATTACGATATGTATGGCGATTCTTACGATTCTATATGTATTGCGATTTGATACTGTGATTTTATTGCAATTTGAAGTTCCAAACATATTGCTCACTATATGTATGCTGCAGACAGACTAAAGGGAGCATGAGAAAATTTGTTTTGATCAGTCATGGAAATAAAAGTGCTAAAAACAAGCTATAGGATGAAAAATACCGGAGTTCTGGCGCAGGTACAGCCGCCTAGCGCTAGCTGACCCTATCTAGCAACAACAACCCCAAAAACATTTTTTTATTATGTATTTTTTTACAAATCCATACTTGGAGTTAAACTATCGATTCTTTTATTTTTTATAATATTGTCCAAAATAATATTGCGATGTATAACTGTATCGATTATTTTTCTCCCCATCACTACTGGAGACGGCATCAAACAAACCATAACTGAATTTTGGGTATGAGACATGTCCAAGCCTAAATGAGAAGCAGACTGACTGTGATGTCTGAGAATCTGAGAATGGGAGACAGGCATGACCTGTCAGCTTTGATCTAGTCAATTGGATTTGGGAAGAGGAGGAGGAGGAACTGCGAACGTCCTGTTTATTAACTTTGATGTAGCAGGAGAACCAGAGTGGAGGAGACAGAGACAAAGAGAGATGGATAGGTGGAGAAAGGGATAGAGAGCGGAAAAGAGAGTCAGGGCTATGCTACACGTGGTTGAACCTGCTCTGGAGGAGTGTGCGTGGTCAGATGTCATCATCCACCAATGCTGCCAATTTTAGCCTCTGGGCGGCCTAAGAACTTTGGTTTGTGTGTGTGTGTATGGGCGTACATGTATGTGTGTGCACTTCCATAGTACTTTACAAATGTCTAGTCATACAACTCTACATTACTTTTGAAGGATGGACAGACCGACAGACAGGAAAGGAAGTATCCTATTTCACTGGCAATATTTATCCATTCTGCAGCGATACTTATGGACACAGCTAGATCAGTGAAAATGTTGAAAATATATTTGTCAGTTCTGTAATGGACCACCATGAAGTGTCAGAAATGTGTTGAATCAGATGCAATCCATGGGAGCATGTTGCACTTTGTTTCGTGACTTTTGAAGAGGTTATTTTTGTGTACAATGTGTCATCACTTTGGAATAGGTTATTTTGGTATATATAGTGTATTATCACTTCCAAAGTGATGACACATTTCTATTGTGTCCTCTTCGGTCCATAAGGCTGTCAGCTTTGCAAGAAAGTATAATAGTGTTAAACAATAGTTAAGCAGATGATACTGTAACCAGACTGGACAAGAATGGACAGGCTTGGAGATTGACAGGTCCTGAAGACTAGATTGGGTTCACAATCACAGTCACAATGACTGTCAGTCATCAAGATATAGCCTAAATACACTATATATAAAAAAGTATGTGGACACTCCTTCAAATTAGGGGATTCGGCTATTTCAGCCACACCTATTTTGACGTATGGTTATGAAAGATTGTGAAAACATGCAGCGGCCATTCCATCCTGCCTCCCATGCAATAGAGAAAATGAGAGCTTATAGTATTTATCTTCCTCTCTTCATCTAGTGGTCCCCTTCTCTCCTCACCACCCCCTCCTATTGTTTTCCCTCTCTTCTCTCTATCTTCTGTGTTGCATGACCCATCGTGGTGGTCCTAATTGAGCTCAGGCCCATCCACATGCCTTGGCTCAGACCCCTCTACCCCTAGTGAACACGACAGAGCTAAGAGAACCACACACTCAGGAGTTTCCTCCCTTCTGCTCATTAGTACAGGTAGCCTGTGCTACCTCAAGCCACGGCCACACACTGCATACTGGGTTGGGCTCTGACTGACTGTCTGAGTCACTGGGCAGCTGCAGTAAGCTGCAGTCTCTGGGAGGAAACTGGAGCAGCGTGGAGCCATATGGTGCCCCAGTGTGCTGTGCAGTCAGAGGAACAGGAGAATGTGATGCTGAGCAGGAATAACAGTGAGTGGACATGGAAAGCCAGCCAGGACTGGAGAGGAAGTATAACACAGGGTTCTGTTTCTTTGTATTAATTCAGGCCAGGAACCTTGTGAAATGGCTGGGCTGGGTTGTGTTAGAATCCTGTCAGGATTGTGTTTATTAATGCAGAGGACTGGGGGAGGGGGGGGGTGTCCACCTCTTCTAGAGTACAGTACATGTCTTGCTGCAGGGTCTGGGCTTATGCAAGGATGAGCACCAACAACTGGCATATGCTTTGGTTTTTGTGCTGTATTGTGTTTGTATGTTAATATCAGTGTCAGATTCCTTCAGCATGATCAGCCCTCTGACCCCAATGAGACAACCGTGAGTGTGTACAGAGAGGGGTCAGTGGTTCAATGGTGTAATCCTGAGACACAGTGTGTCCTGCTGCAGTAATTGCATGTGTAATTGATCCCAGTGCTCTGGCCCCTCCTGGAGACTTATTATCAGACAGGCAGAAGAGGGCCATTACACACAGCAGAGGAGCCCAGCAGTGATGGAGTGGAGGATAGCATAGCTAAGATAATTATTTTCTTTAAGTGTGTCAAGATGTCTGTCCAAATAAATAAGATAAGGGCTAAAATTAGTGTTCAGTGATGGTTATATACAGCTATATGTACACACTGCACAGTACAGAGTGTTTTGAGTGTGTATGTGGATGGGTCGTGTCTCTCAATACCCCAGGGTCCCGCTGGAGGCCAGGAGACCTGCCTCCCACCACGCCCCTCAGATTGGTTGCTATGATACTCTTAGGGGCAGGATTGATGTTAAAGATCGTAAAGGTGTCACCAGGCTTAATTGATGGCTGAGGAATGCCGGCCCCAAGCCAGGCAGCGCATGCTATCACCACAGGCACCCGGCAGAGACTCTATAGAAAAAGATGTCACATCACAAACAAATAAATCAATCAATAGTCATCTCACCAGGCCTTCAAGGAATCGGACTCTAACACGGACGCTTATAAGAAATCCCGCTATGCCCTCCGACGAACCATCAAACAGGCAAAGAGTCAATACAGGGCTAAGATTGAATCGTACTACACTGGCTCTGATGCTCGTCGGATGTGGCAGGGCTTGAAAACTATTACAGACTACAAAGGGAAGCAGAGCCGCGAGCTGCCCAGTGACACAAGCCTACCAGACGAGCTAAACCACTTCTATGCTCGCTTCGAGGCAAGCAACACTGAAGCATGCATGAGAGCACCAGCTGTTCCGGATGACTATGTGATCACGCTCTCCGTAGCCGATGTGAGTAAGACTTTTAAGCAGGTCAACATTCACAAGGCCGCAGGGCCAGACGGATTACCAGGACGTGTACTCCGAGCATGTGCTGACCAACTGGCAAGTGTCTTCACTGACATTTTCAACATGTCCCTGACTGAGTCTGTAATACCAACATGTTTCAAGCAGACCACCATAGTCCCCGTGCCCAAGAACTCTAAGATAACCTGCCTAAATGACTACCGACCCGTAGCACTGACGTCTGTAGCCATGAAGTGCTTTGAAAGTCTGGTCATGGCTCACATCAACAGCATTATCCCAGAAACCCTAGACCTACTCCAATTTGCATACCGCCCCAACAGATCCACAGATGATGCAATCTCTATTGCACTCCACACTGCCCTTTTCCACCTGGACAAGAGGAACACCTACGTGAGAATGCTATTCATTGACTACAGCTCAGCATTCAACACCATAGTGCCCTCTAAGCTCATCACTAAGCTAAGGATCCTGGGACTAAACACCTCCCTCTGCAACTGGATCCTGGACTTCCTGACGGGCCGCCCCCAGGTGGTAAGGGTAGGTAACAACACATCTGCCACACTGATCCTCAACACAGGGGCCACTCAGGGGTGCGTGCTCAGTCCCCTCCTGTACTCTCTGTTCACCCATGACTGCATGGCCAGGCACGACTCCAACACCATCATTAAGTTTGCAGACGACACAACAGTGGTAGGCCTGATCACCGACAACGATGAGATAGCCTATAGGGAGGAGGTCAGAGACCTGGCCGTGTGGTGCCAGGACAACAACCTCTCCCTCAACGTGACCAAGACAAAGGAGATGATTGTGGACTACAGGAAAAAAAAGAGGACTGAGCACGCCCCCATTCTCATCGACGGGGCTGTAGTGGAACAGGTTGAGAGCTTCAAGTTCCTTGGTGTCCACATCACCAACGAACTATCATGGTCCAAACACACCAAGACAGTCGTGAAGAGGGCACGACAAAGCCTATTCCCCCTCAGGAGACTGAAAAGATTTGGCATGGGTCCTCAGATCCTCAAAAATTCTACAGCTGCACCATCGAGAGCATCCTGACTGGTTGCATCACCGCCTGGTATGGCAACTGCTTGGCCTCCGACCGCAAGGCACTACAGAGGGTAGTGCGTACGGCCCAGTACATCACTGGGGCCAAGCTTCCTGCCATCCAGGACCTCTACTACCAGGCGGTGTCAGAGGAAGGCCCTCAAAATTGTCAAAGACTCCAGCCACCCTAGTCATAGACTGTTCTCCCTGCTACCGCACGGGCAAGCGGTACCGGAGTGCCAAGTCTAGGTCCAAAAGACTTCTCAACAGCTTTTACCCCCAAGCCATAAGACTCCTGAACAGCTAATCATGGCTACCCGGACTATTTGCACTGCCCCCCACCCCATCCTTTTTACGCTGCTGCTACTCTGTTAATTATTTATGCATAGTCACTTTAACTCTACCCACATGTACATATTACTTCAATTATCTCAACTAGCCGGTGCCCCCGCACATTGACTCTGCACCGGTACCCCCTGTATATATAGCCTCCCCTACTGTTATTTTATTTTACTTCTGCTCTTTTTTTCTCAACACTTTTTTGTTGTTGTTTTATTTTTACTTTTTTTGTTAAAATAAATGCACTGTTGGTTAAGGGCTGTAAGTAAGCATTTCACTGTAATGTCTGCACATGTTGTATTCGGCGCATGTGACCAATAAAATTTGATTTGATTTGATCTCTCCCCCAAAGTGCACAAAGGGGTATTTACCCTAGAACACAACCACATTGGACTGCTGCTCAACTGAACACAGCCCCTCCCCTCCTCTCTCCTGGTTGAAATGTAATTAGAAGCTGGTTGAGAACTCAAATGTCATGCTTATTGATCAGAGAGTCAACGTAAACATTAGCCTACAGGCCAGTCCCTCAATTTAACGACTCATTAGAGTCTCATTAGAGGCCTGTACTGTTGTCTTCGGGCCAGAGACAGAGACAGAGAGCGCTTAGTACAGTCATCTCATCTGCCCTGGTCTGGCCTGGCCTGCATGCTTTTAGTCATTTACAGATCTCTAATGAACAGTGTGTGTTACTCTTGTTCCATGCTGGGGTCAGTAGGTTATGTAGATGCTTAACAAGTCACATAAAGTTGCATGGTCTCACTCTGTGTGCAATCATAGGGTTTAACATAATTTTTGAATGACCAACCCATCTCTGTACCACACACATACAATTATCTGTAAGGTCCCTCAATCGAGCAGTGCATTTCAAACACAGATTCAACCAGGTTTTCCAATGTTTCGCAAAGAAGGGCACCAATTGGTAGATGGGTAAAAATAAAAAAAACTGATGTTAAATATCCCTTTGAGGATGGTGAAGTTATTAATTACACTTTGGATGGTGTATCAATAGACCCAGTCACTACAAAGATACAGGCATCCTTCCTAATTCAGTTGTCGGAGAGGAAGGAAACCACTCAGGTATTTCAACATGAGGCCAATGGAGACTTTAAAACATATAGAGTTGAATGGCTGTGATAGGAGAACTGAGGATGGATCAACAACATTGTAGTTAATCCACAATACTAACCTAATTGACAGAGTGAAAAGAAGGATGCCTGTATAGAATAAATATATTCCATAACATGCATCCTGTTTGCAATACGGCTCTAAAGTAAAACTGCAAAAGAATGTGGCAAATAATTAACTTTATATCCTGAATATAAAGCGTTATGTTTGTGGCAAATCCAACACATCACTGAGTAACACTGTTCATATTTTCAAGCATGGTTGGTGGCTGCATCATGTTATGGGTATGCTTGTTGTCGGAAAGGACTAGGGATTTTTTTTTATTTTTTTTATTTAATTTACGGAATAGAGCTTAGCACAGGAAAATCCTAGAGGAAAACCTGGTTGTCTACTTTCCAACAGACACTGGGAGACAAATTCACAGTGCATTCGGAAAGTATTCAGACCCCTTGACTTTTTCCACATTTTGTTACGTTAGTCTTTTTCTAAAATGGATTAAATAGATTTTTTCATCATCAATCTACACAAAAACCATAAACTGAAACGTCATATTTACATAAGTATTCAGACCCTTTACTCAGTACTTTGTTGAAGCACCTTTGGCAGTGATTACAGCCTCGGGCCTTCTTGGGTATGACACTACAAGCTTGGCACACCTGTATTTGGGGAATTTCTCCCACTTTTCTCTGCAGATCCTCTCAAGCTCTGTCAGGTTTGAGGGGAGCGTTGCTCCACAGTTTTTTTTCAGGTCTCTCCAGAGATGTTAGATCGAGTTCAAGTCCGGCCTCTGGCTGGGCCATTCAACGACATTCAGAGACTTGTCCCAAAGCCACTCCTGCGTTGTCTTGGTTGTGTGCTTAGGGTCGTTGTCCTGTTGGAAGGTGAACCTTCGCCACAGTCTCAGGTCCTGAGCGCTCTGAAGCAGATTAATGCTGTGGGGGAAAAACATCCCCACAGCATGATGCTGCCCACCACCATGCTTCAGCGTAGGGATGGTGCCAGTTTTCCTCCAGACGTGACGCTTGGCATTCAGACCAAAGAGTTCAATCTTGGTTTCATCAGACCAGAGAATCTTGTTTCTCTTGGTCTGAGAGTCCTTTAGGTGCCATTTGGCAAACTCCAAGCAGGCTGTCATGTGCCTTTTACTGAGGAGTGGCTTCTGTCTGGCCACTCAACCATAAAGGCCTGATTTGGTGGAATGCTGCAGAGATGGTTGTCCTTCTGGAAGGTTCTCCCATCTCTACAGAGGTACTCTGGAGCTCTGTCAGAGTGACCATCAGGTTTTTGGTCACCTCCCTGACCCAAGGCCCTTCTCCCCCGATTGCTCAGTTTGGCTGGGCGGCCAGCTATAGGAAGAGTCTTGGTAGTTCCTAACTTCTTCCATTTAAGAATGATGGAGACCACTGTGTTCTTGGGGACCTTCAATGCTGCAGAAATGTTTTGGTACCCTTCCCCAGATCTGTGCATCGACACAATCCTGTCTCGAAGCTCTACGGACAATTCCTTCCACCTCATGGCTTGGTTTTTGCTCTGACATGCACTGTCAACTGTTGGACCTTATATAGACAGGTGTGTGCCTTTCCAAATGATGTCCAATCAATTGAATTTACCACAGGTGGATGATCAATGGAAACAGGATGCACCTGAGCTGAATTTCGAGTCTCATAGCAAAGGGTCTGAATACTTATGTAAATAAGGGTTTTCTGTTGTTGTTTTTTTGACACATTTGCTAAAATTTCTAAACAGTTTTTCGCTTTGTCATTATGGGGTATTGTGTGTAGATTAATGAGGACACAATTTAATTTAATCCATTTAAGAATAAGGCTGTAATGTAACAAAATGTGGAAAAAGTCAAGGGGTCTGAGTACTTTCCATATGCGCTGTATACACTGGAGTTGCTTACCAAGATTAATTTGAATGTTAATTTATTGACTCAGGAGTGTGAATACTTTTGGAAATGAGATTTCTGTATTTCATTTTCAATAAATGTTGAAAGATTTCCAAAAACATGTTTTCACTTTGTCATTACGGGGTATTGTGTGTAGAAAAAAAACATATTTTATCAATCAGGCTGTAACACAACAAAATGTGGGATAAGTCAAGGGGTATGAATGCTTTCTGAAGGCAGTGGTATACTCAGTGAGGGTGAGGTCAATACACTTGTTTACATGGATATGCTTCTTAATAAAACCTATTTGAAACAAGCCATTACACTTCGTTATTATCAGGGCAATTCATTATTATTATTCAGGTTATTTCTTATAAATATGAATCAACAAATTAAGAAATGCCAGGTTGGAGAGGATCTGTCATGGAGTCATAATAAATATATGCCTAACTTGTCCTTTTCTGCATATAAAAAATGTCATAGATATCCTATTTCGACGCACAAAACCATTCAAACGAAGTCAGATGGGTTTTCTTCCCCTTTTCCAAAAATATTTGTAAAATGTCACAAACCCTGCTGCTGCGATCATTCGATGGCATTGGCATAAGTTCTTCAAAGAGAGGACGCTGTAATGAGAGAAATTATGTAGCCTAAGCTACTGAAAATAGGCCTTTTACATGCACTCCGTCAACATTAACATGGAGCACGTAAATTATGGTATGAAATAAACCAAAACTTGTTTCTCACAAGTGTAGCAAGTTGTGAACTCTTCAAACAATGTTTCCAATCCGAGAATGAGAACAGTAAATTACTGTAATTAATATATGCATTAACAGAAATGTATGTAACCAAATGATGGGGATTAACGGTAAATTGCCTGTTTTACAAACAGTAGGTTACCACATGGGCATTCATAGAAGTGCATTGCGGGCCAACACTGTATAGCCTAGGCTACTATTCTACTTTGCGGGGATAGGAGGGCGTGCATTTTTTTTTGTCTCGTCTAGGGAGGCATAAGCCTGTCGGCCAGGACCGGGCCCGATCAGTGTTGATTAGTCTATAAATTAAGAAAAGATTCCGTATCAAATTATACCATGCCAGGTTGGAGATGATTTGCGCATTAACCATTTGACACAAAATTAGCGCATTATAGGCCTCAGAGCCAGAAGACCGTTGTCAACTGCTGTTGAATAATTAAAGAATAGTCACACATCCCAATTTTTTAAGACCAATTGTATTTAATTACTAGCAAGCAATGAAAACGTGCATTGTATAAAAGAAAGTCCTATACACATAATACATTATTTGAATGAAGTGCCATAGCCTATAGCACTCTACACTGATTTGCTACTGGATTATCAAAGGACAGTTGGAAAGAGGAGGAGATGCACAATGTTTAATAGACAGACTAAGTTAGCAAAACAATTGATTAGAATCATTAGTAAAGTTTATCTTAATGAAAAATAATGTTAATGCAAATTTAAATTAAATCCTCATATGAATGTAGGTCTATTTAAACGTTTTTGTGTGTGGTTATTTTATTTTCATGATGGTCTTCGTCCATAACCGTCAGTTACACGGTTAATCAATTACCGCCACAGCCCTAGCAATGTTTTTCCACTCTTCAATTGTCTAGTGTTGGTGATTGCGTGCCCACTGGAGACACTTCTTGTTGTTTTTAGCTGACAGGAGTGGAACCAGGTGTGGTCGTCTGCTGCAATAGCCCATCCGTGACAAGGACTGGCGAGCTGTGCGTTCCGAGATGCTGTTCTGCACACCACTCTTGTACTGCGCCATTATTTTCCTTTTTGTTGCCCGCCTGTTCGCTTGCACGATTCTTGCTATTCTCTTTCGACCTCTCATCAACGAGCTGTTTTCACCCATAGGATTGCCGCTGACTGGACGTTTTTTTGTTTGTCGCACCATTCTCGGTAAACCCTAGACACTGTTGTGCGTGAAAAGCCCAGGAGGCCGGACGTTTCTGAGATACTGGAATTGCCGCGCCTGGCACCGACTATCATACCACGCTCAGTCGCTTAGGTCACTTGTTTTGCCCATTCTAACGTTCAATCGAACAGTAACTGTGAATGCTGTGATGCCTGTCTGCCAGCTTTATGTAGCAAGCCACGGCCATGTGACTCACTGTGTAGGAGCGAACCATTATCTCTTTAAGACTTGATGAATATTCATCCCCTTATTCCCAGATCCACCTAGTCAGTTTGGCTGTCCTGTCCTATCCTGCAGTGCCCTCACTCCTACAGTGGTATATGTAGATTTCCTTGTTTATCTCTACTATGAATTTTCAGGAAGCCACTTCCTCCATCATCATCCGGGACTGTTAGTGTAATGGCTTGTTTGTTAGGCCTTATCTCACATAGTTTTACTACACTGTATACTCCATTTAGGTACAGTTGAAGTCAAAGTTTAAATACACCTTAGCCAAATACATTTAAACTCAGTTTTTCACAATTCCTGACATTTAACCCTAGTAAAAATTCCCCGTTTTAGGTCAGTAAGGATCACCACTTTATTTTAAGAATGTGAAATGTCAGAATAATAGTAGAGAGAATGATTTATTTCAGCTTTTATTTATTTCATCACATTCCCAGTGGGTCAGAAGTTTACATACACTCAATTAGTATTTGGTAGCATTGCCTTTAAATTGTTTAACTTGGGTCAAACGTTTCAGGTAGCCTTCCACAAGCTTCCCACAATAAGTTGGGTGAATTTTGGCCCATTCCTCCTGACAGAGCTGGTGTAACAGATTCAGGTTTCTAGGCCTCCTTGCTCACACACGCTTTTTCAGTTCTGCCAACAAATGTTCTATAGGATTGACGTCAGGGCTTTGTGATGGCCCTCCAATACCTTGACTTTGGAAGTATGCTTGGGGTCATTGTCCATTTGGAAGACCATTTACGACCAAGCTTTAACTTCCTGACTGATGTCTTGAGATGTTGCTTCAATATATCCACATAATGTTCTTTCCTCATGATGCCATCTATTTTGTGAAGTGCACCAGTCCCTCCTGCAGCAAAGCACCCCCACATCAAGATGCTGCCACCCCCATGCTTCACGGTTGGGATGGTGTTCTTCGGCTTGCAAGGTCCCCCTTTTTCCTCCAAACATAACTACAGTGAGGGGAAAAAAGTATTTGATCCCTTGCTGATTTTGTACGTTTGCCCACTGACAAAGACATGATCAGTCTATAATTTTAATGGTAGGTTTATTTGAACAGTGAGAGACAGAATAACAACAAAAACATCCAGAAAAACGCATGTCAAAAATGATATAAATTGATTTGCATTTTAATGAGGGAAATAAGTATTTGACCCCTCTGCAAAACATGACTTAGTACTTGGTGGCAAAACCCTTGTTGGCAATCACAGTGGTCAGACGTTTCTTGTTGTTGGCTACCAGGTTTGCACACATCTCAGGAGGGATTTTGTCCCACTCCTCTTTGCAGATCTTCTCCAAGTCATTAAGGTTTCGAGGCTGACGTTTGGCAACTCGAACCTTCAGCTCCCTCCACAGATTTTCTATGGGATTAAGGTCTGGAGACTGGCTCGGCCACTCCAGGACCTTAATGTGCCTCTTCTTGAGCCACCCCTTTGTTGCCTTGGCCGTGTGTTTTGGGTCATTGTCATGCTGGAATACCCATCCACGACCCATTTTCAATGCCCTAGTTGAGGGAAGGAGGTTCTCACCCAAGATTTGACGGTACATGGCCCAGTCCATCGTCCCTTTGATGCGGTGAAGTTGTCCTGTCCCCTTAGCAGAAAAACACCCCAAAAGCATAATGTTTCCACCTCCATGTTTGATGGTGGTGATTGTGTTCTTGGGGTCATAGGCAGCATTCCTCCACCTCCAAACACAGCGAGTTGAGTTGATGCCAAAGAGCTCCATTTTGGTCTCATCTGACCACAATATTTTCACCCAGTACTCCTCTGAATCATTCAGATATTAATTGGCAAACTTCAGACGGGCCTGTATATGTGCTTTCTTGAGCAGGGGGACATTGCGGGCGCTGCAGGATTTCAATCCTTCACGGCGTAGTGTGTTACCAATTGTTTCCTTGGTGACTAGGGTCCCAGCTGCCTTGAGATCATTGACAAGATCCTCTGGGCTGATTCCTCACCGTTCTCATGATCATTGCAACTCCACGAGGTGAGATCTTGCATGGAGCCCCAGGCCGAGGGAGATTTACAGTTATTTTGTGTTTCTTCCATTTGCGAATAATCGCACCAACTGTTGTCACCTTCTCACCAAGCTGCTTGGCGATGGTCTTGTAGCCCATTCCAGCCTTGTGTAGGTCTACAATCTTGTCCCTGACATCCTTGGGAGCTCTTTGGTCTTGGCCATGGTGGAGAGTTTTGAATCTGATTGATTGATTACTTCTGTGGACAGGTGTCTTTTATACAGGTAACAAACTGAGATTAGGAGCACTCCCTTGAAAGAGTCGCTCCTAATCTCAGCTCGTTACCTGTATAAAAGTCACCTGGGAGCCAGAAATCTTTCTGATTGAGAGGGGGTCAAATACTTATTTCCCTCATTAAAATGCAAATCAATTTATAATATTTTTGACATGCGTTTTTCTGGATTTTTTTGTTGTTATTCTGTCTCTCACTGTTCAAATAACCCTACCATTAAAATTATAGACTGATCATTTCTTTGTCAGTGGGCAAACGTACAAAATCAGCAGGGGATCAAATACTTTTTTCCCTCACTGTATGGTCATTATGATTCATCAGACCAGAGGACATTTCTTCAAAAAGTAAGATCTTTGTCCCCATGTGCAGTTGCAAACCGTAGTCTGGCTTTTTTATGGCGGTTTTGAAGCAGTGGCTTCTTCCTTGCTGAGCAGCCTTTCAGGTTATGTCGATATAGGACTTGTTTTACTGTGGATATAGATACTTTTGTACCCGTTTCCTCCAGCATCTTCACAAGGTCTTTTGCGGTTGTTCTGGGATTGACTTGCACTTTTCGCACCAAAGTACGTTCATCTCTAGGAGACAGAACGCGTCTCCTTCCTGAGTGGTATGATGGCTGCGTGGTCCCATGGTGTTTATACTTGTGTACTATTGTTTGTACAGATGAATGTGGTACCTTCAGGAATTTGGAAATTGCTCCCAAGGATGAACCGGTCTACCATTTTTTTTCTGAGGTCTTGGCTGATTTCTTTTGATTTTCCCATGATGTCACGCAAAGAGGCACTGCGTTGGAAGGTACGCCTTGAAATACAATCACAGGTACACCTCCAATTGACTCAAATTATGTCAATTAGCCTATCAGAAGCTTCTAAAGCCATGACATAATTTTCTGGAATTTTCCAAGCTGTTTAAAGCCACAGTCAACTTAGTGTATTTAAACTTCTGACCCACTGGAATTGTGATACAGTGAATTATAAGTGAAACAATCTGTCTGTAAACAATTGTTGGAAAAATTACTTGTGTCATGCACAAAGTAGATCTCCTAACCGACTTGCCAAAACGATAGTTTGTTAACAATAGATGTGTGGAGTGGTTGAAAAACTAGTTTTAATGACTCCAACCTAAGTGTATGTAAACTTCCGACTTTTTTTCCCCTTTTTTTCTACACAATGATTTGAACTTTGATATCGGAGTTGCATCTTGATCCAAATTGTGGATTGTTCCTTTTCTTGAGCTTTGTTTATTGTGTCAGATTAAAACCCCCTCCAGTCTTCTGGGACGGGAGAAAATCCTGTTTGAGACAGAGTAATAACGCTGCGTTGGGCCAGTGGAGAAACTAATACCTGAGAATTAGATTTCAAGCCTCACCAGAGGTCTGGAGAGCATGGTGAAATCCCTGGTCAGTCGTGTTGTGAGCTTGTGCCTTGTCCTGAGATTGGCTGAAAGGCTCGCTGCCAGTCTTCACGAATATGGTGTGTGCATCAACATCATGTGATGTTCACATTGGTCACATATTTTTGGAACAGTGTATTTCAGGAGATCCCTATATGCATACACACACAAAACACAGATAAACAAGGCTATATTGTATGTATACATCTTGGTTGCTATTGTAAAATATATTGATCACATGACTGTATGTTGACCACAATTTGAACAGTAGCTCTCTCTCTAGTCAATAGGGGCATTGTGTGCTCTATAAGGGTGTCTGAGGGCATGAGGGAATCATTTTGGAGGTGGAATCCTATTATACTGGCTCCGACACTCGACACATGTGGCAGGGGCTACAGTAAATTATGGACTACAAAGGAAGCCATGATGATGATGCCTCTACCAGACGAACTCAATGCATTGTATGCACGCTTCAACAAAAACAACACAGAGCCCTGCATGAGGACCCCAGCTGATCTGGAGGAATGGGTGATCTCTCTCTCCGAGGCTGACCTGAGTAAGGTTTTTAAGCGGGTCAAAACTTGTAAGGCCGCAAGGGCCAGCCAGTTTTCCAGGGTGTGTCCTCAAGGCATGTGCTGACCAGCTGGCAGGCGTCTTCACTGACATTTTCAACTTGTTTGTAATCCCCAGATGTTTCAAGATTACTTCCATCATTCCTGTTCCCAAAAACTCTAAGGCATCCTGCCACAATGACTACCGACGTGTAGCACTCATATCTGTAATAATGAAGTGCTTGGAAAGGCTGGTCATGGCACACATCAACTCCATCATCCCAGACACACTTGACCCACTCCAATTTGCATACCGCCCCAACAGATCCACAGAGGATGCAATCTCAATTGCACTCCACACTGCCCTCTCCCACCTAGAAAAGAGGAATAGCCATGTGAGGAGGCTGTTCGACTACAGCTCAGTGTTCAACACCAAAGTGCCCTCCAAGCTCGGGACCCTGGGACTGAACACCTCCCTCTGCAACTGGATCCTGGACTTCCTGACAGGTCGACCCCAGGTGGTAAGAGTAGGCAATAACACCTCCTCCACGCTGACCCTCAACACGGGAGCCCCCCATGGGTGTGTGCTTAGCCCCCTCCTGTACTCCCTGTTCACCCACGACTGTGGTCACTCACGACTCCAACTCCATCATCAAGTTTGCCGACGACAGGACGGTAGTAGGCTTGATCACCAATGGTGATGAGACAGCCTACAGGGAGGAGGTCAGAGACCTGGCAGTGTGGTGCCAGGACAACAACCTCTCCCTCAACATCACCAAGACCAAGGAGCTGATCGTGGACTACAGGAAACGGGCGGGTACATACCCCCATCCGCACTCTTAATAAAAAAGGTGATAATTAGAACCATAAAGGGTTTTTCGGTTTGTCCCCATAGGATAACCTTTTTTGGTGCTAGGTTGAACCCTTTGCAGAGGGTTCTACTTAGAACCCTTTATGAAGGTTTCTTCGAAGGACCCTTTTGTCTTTGAAGGGTTCCTTCCTAGAACCCTCCAAGAACAGTTCAACCAATCTAATTTGCATATTTTTTATGACAATACATTACATACAGTGCCTTCAGAAAGTATTCACACCCCTTGACCTTTTCCAAATTTTGTTGTTATAGCCTGAATTTTCAATGGTTTAAATTGAAATGTGTCACTGGCCTACACACAATACCACATAGTGTCAAAATGGAATTATGTTTTTTAGAAATGTTTACAAATTAATTAAAAATGAAAAGCTGATGTGTCTTGAGTCGGTAAGTATTCAACACCTTTGTTATGGCAAGCCAAAATAAGTTCCGGAGTAATAATGAGCTTAAGTTGCATGGACTCCCTATGTGTGCAATAATAGTGTTTAACATGATTTTTTAATAAGTACCGCATCTCTGCACGCCACACTTACAATTATCTGTAAGGTCCCTCAGTCGAGCAGGGAATTTTAAACACAGATTCAACCACAAAGTTTTCCAATGCCTCGCAAAGAAGGGCACCTGTTGGTAGATGTGAAAAAAACAAAAAAAAACAGACATTGAGCATGGTGAAGTTATTAATTACACTTTGAATGGTATATCTATACACCCAGTCACTACAAAGATACAGGCGTCCTTCCTAACTCAGTTGCCTGAGAGGAAGGAAACCGCTCAGGGATTTCACCATGAGGCCAATGGTGATTTTAAAACAGTTAGTTTAATGGCTGTGATAGCAGAGAACTGAGGATCAAATCAAATTTTATTGGTCACATACACATTCTTAGCAGATGGTATTGCGGATGTAGCGAAATGCTTGTGTTCCTAGCTCCAACAGTGCAGTAGTATCTAACAATACACACATCTAAAAGTAAAATAATGGAATTAATAAATATTGTGACGTCACGAGAGGCTACACAGCTTTCAGCGGGATTGCTCAAGTAGTGCAAGGAGACCAGGTTCAACCAAAACAAGGATTTTATTAAAGGTCTTGGGAAACTAACGAAAGTATAACACAACTCTGTTCTCTGGGGGCTCTTTAAGGGTTAACAGTTCAGGGATGTCTCTTCCACATCCAAAATCATAACTCTCCCTCGCTCAAATAACTTTTCCCCAGTCTTACTGTATTCCCCGTTGCAGCTGGTGGCCAACCCAGCAAAACGTCCTTCCAAAATCCCCACACGTATTTCCACAGGTGCATATATCCAAAGGTGAGTATTTCCCAAAGGTAAGTATCTCCAAATCCTTATATTCCTCATGGAAGTGGACGTGCAGCACTCTTGTCCTCCAGAGAGCCCAGCTTGGAGACCGTGTCTCTTCCCTTCAACAAACCTTCAGCTCATCAGCTCCTGATTGGTTTCAGCTGCGTGGGAAGATTGGCCATAGAGGGTTGGAGTTCCCGACCATACCAGCAGATGGAGCCATAGCTGTCTGGGTTTGCAGCCATCTCAGGGGGATGTAACGTCCCTCCAGGACACAGCCTCTCGTGACATCACACATCCCCTCCTCGGGACCGACGTCCTCGTCAGGGTAAAGGCAGCGAAGAAGGCATCACGCCGGGAGAGGGCGTCCGCATTGCCGTGGTGCTTGCCAGCCCTGTGGACAACAGAAAAGTTAAACGGTTGCAAGCTCAAAAACCATCTGGTTACTCTACTGTTTGATTCCTTGTTCTTGGCCATCCACTGCAGAGGGGCGTGATCAGATACCACCATGAAACGTCGGCCCAGGAGATAGAACCGAAGGGACTCCAGGGCCCAGACTACAGCCAGACATTCTTTCTCCACCGTTGAATAGTTCTTCTCTCTTGGAAGTAACTTTCTGCTTAGGTAGAGAATGGGATGTTCTTCACCGTCATGTGCCTGGGTGAGGACAGCACCCAGACCCACCTCCGAAGCATCCGCTTGGACAATGAATTCCTTCTTGAAGTCTGGTGCCACCAGGATCGGACTGGAGCAGAGTGCTCGCTTCAGGTTGAGGAAAGCCGCCTCCGCCGCAGGGTTCCACTTCACCATTCGTGAGTGGCGTTTGGTCGTCAGCTCCGTCAACGGTGCAGCTATGGTAGCAAAATCTGCAATAAAGCGTCTATAGTAGCCAGCGAGGCCCAAAAATGACCTTACTTGCTTCTTGGTGATGGGCTGCGGCCAGTCCTGTATGGCCCGCAGTTTGGCTTCCTGTGGTTTGACCAACCCCCGCCCAATGGTGTACCCCAGGTAGTTTGTCTCACTGAAGGCCAGCTTGCACTTCTTCGGGTTTGCCGTGAGCCCTGCTTCCCTGAGCGAATCCAGCACCGCTTGTACCCGGGGTATGTGGCTGGCCCAATCCGGACTTTGTATAACAACATCATCCAAATAAGCCGCTCGTGCCTCTTGTGGGGCGCAAGGACTCGATCCATCAGGCGTTGGAACGTGGCAGGTGCCCCGTGGAGACCAAACGGAAGTCGGGTATACTGGTAGAGCCCCTCCCGGGGTGGCAAAGGCTGTCTTCTCCTTAGACGCCGGGGTCAGGGGCACCTGCCAGTAGCCTTTTGTGAGATCAAGAGTGGTTAGGAAACGAGCATGCCCCAAGGAGTCTATTAAATCATCGACACGAGGCATTGGGTATGCATCAAATTCAGACACTTCATTCAACTTTCGATAGTCATTACAAAATCGTACTGAACCGTCTGGCTTGGGAACTAGTACGATGGGACTTGCCCAGGCACTGTGGGACTCTTCGATTACTCCCAACTCCCGCATCTTCCTTACCTCCTTCTGTATAACCACTTTACGAGCCTCTGGCACGCGGTACAGGGCGCTGGTTTACCGTTCGGCCAGGCATGGTGCGGATCTCATGTTGGACCACCTCTGTGTGACCGGGAAGGGAGGAGAAGACATCCTGGTTCTGCTCCACGAGTTCCAGGACCATCTGTCGTTGATGTGGGGACAGATTTGGACCCAGCTGAACCTCTTCTCGCGCCGGTTCCTTGGTCTCTGTGGGGGGTAGACAGCTGAACAGCGCCTCTCTGGCGTGCCACTTCTTTAAAAGGTTAACATGATAAATCTGCTCAGTTTTTCTTTTATCTGGTTGCCTCACCTTGTAGTTTACTTCTCCCATGCGTTCAATGACCTCATATGGTCCTTGCCAGGTTGCCAGGAATTTACACTCAACGGTTGGCACCAGGACCAGCACTCTGTCCCCCGGCTTAAACTCCCTGGGTTGAGCAGATCTGTTGTAGGAGGCTTGCTGTTGCCGCTGACTGGCCTCCAGGTGTTCCCGCATCATGGGATAGATGGCCTTCATTCTCTCCCTCATAGCCCCGACATGGTCGATCAGTGTCCGCTGTTGGCATGGCTGCTCCTCCCAGGCCTCCTTGGCGATGTCGAGCAGTCCTCTGGGTCTGTAGGAAAGCAAGAGCTCAAAGGGTGAAAACCCAGTAGAAGACTGAGGTACCTCTCTCACCGCAAATAATATGTAGGGTAACAGCTGATCCCAGTTGCGCCCATCTTCCCCTACCGCTTTCCGCAGCATGGATTTTAGTGTTTTGTTAAAACGTTCGACTAGGCCATCTGTCTGGGGGTGGTAGACCGAGGTTCTCAGCTGTTTGATTTTCAGTAAAGCACAGAGTTCTTTCATCACCCTGGACATGAATGGAGTCCCTTGGTCCGTCAATATCTCTTTTGGGATTCCCAGACTAGTTGAGAGACGGAACAGCTCCTTGGCGATTTGTCTGGATGTAGCCTTCCTCAGCGGAATGGCCTCCGGGTACCGGGATGCATAGTCCAGAATGACCAGAATGTATTGATGTCCCCTGGAACTTTTCGGTAAGGGGCCCGACTATGTCTAATCCAATCCTCTCAAAAGGAGTTTCGATAATGGGCAAGGGAATGAGCGGGTTTCTATATGTGGGCTTTGGCGCAACCTGCTGACACTCAGGGCAACTACGGCAGTAGTTCTCTATCTCTTTGTGTACTCCTGGCCAAAAGAAACGTTGCATGATTCTTTCCTTAGTCTTCTCTACCCCCAAGTGGGCCCCTAGCGGGTGTGTGTGTGCTAGGTTGAGTACTGTGGCCCGATAGGGCTGTGGCACGAGGAGCTGTTCATGCACTTCATAATTTTTCTTGACTATCTGATATACTAACCCCCGGTTTACTGCGAAATGGGGGTAAGTAGGGTTTGTCTTATCACCTAACACTACACCTTCTAATACCTGCACATTTCTTAAGGCATTTGCAAGAGTAGGATCTTGTAATTGAGCCGTACCATACTGGCCTGTGAGAGGGGGAAGCTCTTGGGTGCCTGGGACGTCTTCTTCACTGGAGAACGGAGCACTTTCCTGGGCTGCGTTCTCTTCTCCCGTATCCGGACCAGTCTCGGTGTCGGTCTGGGCACCTGCCATCCCTATCAGAGCCCGGGCGGGAGTGAGTAACTCGGAGGATTGCACCGGAGCCTTCCCAGGATGAGTCTTGCCTCTCCGTTCCGAGGTACTCGGGTTATCCTCTCCTGAGACTCTCTCCAGAGCGGGTAAAAGGCTGGGCAGTCTCGTCCAATTAGGACAGGAACGGGGAGGGAATCAACCACCCCCGCCGTCGTGTGTATGGTTCCCCGTGTGCTGGTCATTGTAAGTTCAGTAATGGGGTATTCTCTGGTGTCCCCATGGACACAGGAAACTGGGAGGACTTTCCCCGGGGTCAGACACGTTGGGCCCACCAAATCCTTACGCACCAGGGTGGCCCGGCTACCAGAATCCAGTAAGGCCTCCACATCATGGTGATTCACAGTTACCGGGCAGGTGGGGGGTCGATCTGGGCCGCCATCCACGACTCCCAAGAGCGAGGCAAAAGCGGTGTGTGGGTGCTGAGCTGGAGGACTCCGCAGTGGGCATAGGTTCATCGGCTGGTTTCCCACACTGCCAGGAGATATGTCCCATCTCCCCACACCGGTAACACTGTCGAGTTTCCCCCTCCTGGTGTACTCTTCTTGGACCCGCCTGGTTTCTGGCTCCCCCTGGAGCCGGGATAAGTCCTGACGTGGCTGGGTTCGAGACCTTGGAGTCCTTTGGACGGGTTCTTCCCATTTGTGGTGGGGCCGCCCTCCTGGGGTCTTTTCGGGAAGCATTCAGCATCTCCGCTGTGGCCTGGTACTTTTCCACAGCTTCCACGGTCAGATCAGCCGTGGTCAAGGCCTGTTGACTGATGAACCGTTTTGCCTCATAAGGCAGGGCGCGTAGGTAACGATCCACCACAACGGCCTCCACCACCGCCGCTGCTGTATTCCTCTGCGGATCCAGCCATTTCCTTGCGATTCGGACAAGTTCATGCATCTGCGCCCGAGGAGGTTGGTCTGGTTGGAAGGTCCAGCTGTGAAAGCGCTGGGCCATACCAAACTTTGTGAGTCCATATCTGCTGAGGATCTCAGACTTCAGGGCATCATAGTCAGTAACCTGGTCAGGGCCCAGGTCCCGGACAGCATTCAGCGATTCCCCGGTTAGAAAGGGGGCTAACAGACCAACCCACTGTTGCTTGGGCCAGGCTTCCCTAGTGGCCGTGGCCTCAAATGCATGCAGGTATGCCTCAATGTCATCGGTAGCTCCCATCTTAGATATAAAGTCACTTGCCTTTATTGGGCGGGTATTTTGGACCACCCTCTGTCTCTGCAACTGCAATTCCTCTGCCTTCAGAAGGTTGGCTTTCTTTTGCTCCTCCAAGAGAGCCACGTTTGCTTGCATCTGGGCTTGCTGGCCAGCAACAAGGGCTTTCAATATGTCCTCCATTTCAGTCGGCGGGGAGCCTACGGCCAACTTGGAAAACTGGGTGATCAAACCTTCGGTATCCTCCTCTGACATGCACTATTAACGCTTGAGCGTGCCCGTATTCTCCACCATCTGTGACGTCACGAGAGGCTACACAGCTTTCAGCGGGATTGCTCAAGTAGTGCAAGGAGACCAGGTTCAACCAAAACAAGGATTTTATTAAAGGTCTTGGGAAACTAACGAAAGTATAACACAACTCTGTTCTCTGGGGGCTCTTTAAGGGTTAACAGTTCAGGGATGTCTCTTCCACATCCAAAATCATAACTCTCCCTCGCTCAAATAACTTTTCCCCAGTCTTACTGTATTCCCCGTTGCAGCTGGTGGCCAACCCAGCAAAACGTCCTTCCAAAATCCCCACACGTATTTCCACAGGTGCATATATCCAAAGGTGAGTATTTCCCAAAGGTAAGTATCTCCAAATCCTTATATTCCTCATGGAAGTGGACGTGCAGCACTCTTGTCCTCCAGAGAGCCCAGCTTGGAGACCGTGTCTCTTCCCTTCAACAAACCTTCAGCTCATCAGCTCCTGATTGGTTTCAGCTGCGTGGGAAGATTGGCCATAGAGGGTTGGAGTTCCCGACCATACCAGCAGATGGAGCCATAGCTGTCTGGGTTTGCAGCCATCTCAGGGGGATGTAACGTCCCTCCAGGACACAGCCTCTCGTGACATCACAATATATATGCTACCGTTCAAAAGTTTGGGGTCACTTAGAAATGGCCTTGTTTTCGAAAGAATATCCATTTAAAATAACATCAAATTGATCAGAAATACAGTGTAGACATTGTTAATGTTGTAAATGGCTATTGTAGCTGGAAACGGCTGATAAAAAAAAAAAAAAGGAATATCTACATAGGCGTACAGAGGCCCATTATCAGCAACCATCAGTCCTGTGTTCCAATGGCACGTTGTGCTTGCTAATCCAAGTTTATCATTTTAAAAGGCTAATTAATCATTAGAAAACCCTTTTGCAATTATGTTAGCACAGCTGAAAACAGTTGTGCTGATTTAAAGAAGCAATAAAACTGGACTTCTTGAGACTAGTTGAGTATTTGGAGCATCAGCAATTGTGGGTTCGATTACAGGCTCATAATGGCCAGAAACAAAAAACTTTCTTCTGAAACTCGTCAGTCTATTCTTGTTCAGAGAAATGAAGGCTATTACATGCGAGAAATTGCCAAGAAACTGAAGATCTCGTACAACGCTGTGTACTACTCCCTTCACAGAACAGCGCAAACTGGCTCTAACCAGAATAGAAAGAGGAGTGGGAGGCCCCGGTGCACAACTGAGCAAGAGGACAAATACATGTGTCTAGTTTGAGAAACAGACGCCTCACAGGTCCTCAACTGGCAGCTTCATTAAATAGTACCCACAAAACACCAGTCTCAACGTCAACAGTGAAGAAGCGACTCCGGGATGCTGACCTTCTAGGCAGAGTTGCAAAGAAAAAGCCATGTCTCAGACTGGTCAATAAAAAGAAAAGATTAAGATGGGCAAAAGAACACAGACACTGGACAGAGGAAGATTGGAAAAAAGTGTTATGGACAGACGAATCAAAGTTTGAGGTGTTCGGATCACAAAAAAGAACATTTGTGAGACGCAAACCAAATGAAAAGATGCTGGAGGAGTACTTGATGCCAGCAAGGAACGTGAATGGCGCCGAAGAAGATGGCAGCCGTTTTACAGCCCTCTAACCAATTGTACTATTATGTGTGTTTCTTCGCATTATTTGTAATTTATTCTGTACATAATGTTTCTGCCACTGTCTCTTATGACCAAAAAGAGCTTCTGGATATCATGACAGCGATTACTTACCTGGCATTGGACAAATATTTTTTTCTTCAACGAGTCGGACGCGAAGGATATCCTACAGACACCCGACAAGGCCCAAATTCCCATCATTCGCATGAGAAAGAGACGGAGATATCGAGGACGTAGGTCGGGGTGCCTTGTAAGGATCCGACGGCGAGCGAGTAAACTGCCTCTTCCATCAATCCTATTAGCCAATGTTCAATCATTTGAAAATAAATTAGACAACCTAAGATTACGGTTATCCTACCAACGGGACATTAGAAACTGTAATATCTGATGTTTCACCGAGTCGTGGCTGAACAACGACATGTATAACATACAGCTGGCGGGATATACGCTACATCGGCAGGATAGAACAGCTGACTCCGGTAAGACAAGGGGTGGCAGTCTGTGTATATTTGTTATCAACAGCTGGTGCATAAAATCTAAAACTAAGGAAATCTCAAGGTTTTGCTCGCCTTAGGTAGAGTATTTCATGATAAGCTGTATACCACACTATTTACCAAGAGAGTTTTCATCTATATTTTTCATAGCTGTCTATTTACCACCACAAACCGATGTAGCCACTAAGATTGCACTCAATGAGCTGTATAAGGCCATAAGTAAACAGGAAAACGCTCATCCAGAGGCAGTGCTCCTAGTGGCCAGGGACTTTAATGCAGGGAAACTTAAATCCGTTCTACCTAATTTCTACCAGCATGTTAAATATGCAACCAGAGGGGAAAAAACTATAGACCACCTTTACTCCACACACAGAGACGCATACAAAGCTCTCCTTCGCCCTCCATTTGGCAAATCTGACCATAACTCTATCCTCCTGATTCCTGCTCATAAGCAAAAACTAAAGCAGGAAGCACCAGGAAGTGGTCAGATGACGCAGATGCTAAGCTACAGGACTGTTTTGCTAGCACAGACTGGAATATGTTCCGGGATTCTTCCGTTAGCATTGAGGAGTACACCATCAGTCACTGGCTTCATCAATAAGTGCATCGATGACGTCGTCCCCACAGTGAACGTACGTACATACCCCAACCAGAAGCCATGGATTACAGGCAACATCCGCACTGAGCTAAATGGTAGAGCTTCCGCCTTCAAGGAGCGGGACTCTAACCCGGACGCTTTTAAGAAATCCTGCTATGCCCTCCGACATGCCATCAAACAGGCAAAGAGTCAATACAGGACTAAGATTGAATCGTACTACACCGGCTCTGACGCTCGTCGGATGTGGCAGGGCTTGAAAACTATTACAGACTACAAAGGGAAGCACAGCCGCGAACTGCCCAGTGACACAAGCCTACCAGACGAGCTAAAACACTTCTATGCTCGCTTCGAAGCAAGCAACACAAGCATGCATGAGAGCATCAGATGTGAGTAAGACCTTTTAAAAGGTCAACATTCACAAGGCCGCAGGGCCAGACGGATTACCAGGACGTGTACTCCGAGCATACGCTGACCAACTGGCAAGTGTCTTCACTGACATTTTCAACATGTCCCTGACTGAGTCTGTAATACCAACATGTTTCAAACAGACCACCATAGTCCCTGTGCCCAAGAACACTAAGATAACCTGCCTAAATGACTACCGACCCATAGCTTTGAAAGGCTGGTCATGGCTCACATCAACACAATTTTCCCAGAAACCCTAGACCCACTCTAATTTGCATACCGCCCCAACAGATCCACAGATGATGCAATCGCTATTGCACCCCACACTGCCCTTTCCCACCTGGACAAGAGGAACACCTATGTGAGAATGCTATTCATTGACTACAGCTCAGCGTTCAACACCGTAGTGCCCTCAAAGCTCATCACTAAGCTAAGGACCCTGGGACTAAACCCCTCCCTCTGCAACTGGATCCTGGACTTCCTGATGGGCCGCCCCCAGGTGGTAAGGGTAGGTAACAACACATCTGCCACTCTGATCCTCAACACGGGGGCCCCTCAGGGGTGCGTACTCAGTCCCCTCCTGTACTCCCAGTTCACCCATGACTGCATGGCCAGGCACGACTCTACACCATCATTAAGTTTGCAGACGACACAACAGTGGTAGGCCTGATCACCGACAATGATGAGACAGCCTATAGGGAGGAGGTCAGAGACCTGGCTGTGTGGTGCCAGGATAACAACCTCTCCCTCAATGTTCTCAAGACAAAGGAGATGATTGTGGACTACATAAAAAAAAAGAGGACTGAGCACGCCCCCATTCTCATCGACGGGGCTGTAGTTGAACAGGTTGAGAGCTTCAAGTTCCTTGGTTTCCACATCACCAACAAACTATCATGGTCCAAACACACCAAGACAGTCCTGAAGATGGCACGACAAAGCCTATTCCCCCTCAGGAGACTGAAAAGATTTGGCATGGGTCCTCAGATCCTCAAAAGGTTATACAGCTGCACCATCGAGAGCATCCTGACTTGTTGCATCACCGCCTGGTATGGCAACTGCTCGGCCTCCGACCGCAAGGCACTACAGAGGGTAGTGTGTACGGCCCAGTACATCACTGGGGCCAAGCTTGCTGCCATCCAGGACCTCTATACCAGGCGGTGTCAGAGGAAGGCCCTAAAAATGATCAACGACTCCAGCCACCCTAGTCATAGACTGTTCTCTCTGCTACCGCACGGCAAGCGGTACCGGAGCTCCAAGTCTAGGTCCAAAAGGTTTCTTAACAGCTTCTACCCCCAAGCCATAAGACTCCTGAACAGCTAATCATAGCTACCCAGACTATTTGCATTGCCCCCCCCACCCCATTTGATCTGTCAAGCATGGTGGGTGCTTTGGTGGTGGTAAAGTGGGATATTTGTACAGGGTAAAAGGGATCTTGAAGGAGGAAGGCTATCACTCCATTTTGCAACGCCATGACACCCTGTGGACAGCGCTTGATTGGAGCCAATTTCCTCATACAACAGGACAATGACCCAAAGCACAGCTCCAATTTATGCAATAACTATTTAGGGAAGAAGCAGTCGGCTGGTATTCTGTCTATAATGGAGTGGCCAGCACAGTCACCGGATCTCAACCCTATTGAGCTGTTGTGGGAGCAGCTTGACTGTATGGTATGTAAGAAGTGCCCATCAAGCCAATCCAACTTGTGGGAGGTGCTTCAGGAAGCATGGGGTGAAATATCTTCAGATTACCTCAACAAATTGACAGCTAGAATGCCAAAGGTCTGCAAGGCTGTAGTTGCTGCAAATGGAGGATTCTTTGACGAAAGCAAAGTTTGAAGGACACTATTATTTCAATTAAAAATCATTATTTCTAACCTTGTCAATGACTACATTTCCTATGCATTTTGCTATATTTCCTATTCAAACTAATTTCATGTATGTTTTCATGGATAACAAGGACATTTCTAAGTGACCCAGAACTTTTGAACGGTAGTGTAAATATTAGGACAAGCAATATAGGAGTGGCATTGACTAAAATACAGTACTATAGAATACAGTATATACAAATGAGATGACTAAAGCAGTATGTACACATTATTAAAGTGACTAGTGTTCCATTATTAAAGTGGCCAGTGATTCCATGTCTACGTATATAGGGCAGCAGCGTCAAAGGTGCATGGTTGAGTAACCGGGTGGTAGCCGGCTAGTGATGGCTATTTAACAGTTTGATGGCCTTGAGATATTAGTTGTTTTTCAGTCTCTCTGTCCCAGCTTTGATGCACCTGTACTGACCTCACCTTCTGGATGATAGCTGGTTGAACAGGCCGTGGCTCGGGTGGATGATGTCCTTGATGATCTTTTTGGCTTTCCTGTGACATCGGGTGCTGTAGGTGTCCTGAAGGGCAGGCAGTGTGTCCCCGGTGATGCGTTGGGCAGGCCGCACCACCCTCTGGAGAGCCCTGCAGTTGCTGTACCAGGCGGTGATACAGCCCGACAGGATGCTCTCAATTATGCGTCTGTAAAAGTTTGAGAGTGTCTTAGGGGCCAAGCCAAATTTCTTCAACCTCCTGAGGTTGAAGAGGCGCTGTTGCGCCTTCTTCACCACACTGTCTGTGTGGGTGGACCATTTTAGATTGTCTGTAATGTCTATGCCAAGGAACTTGAAGCTTTCCATCTTTCTCCACTCCTGTCCCGTCGATGTGGATAGGGGCGTGCTCCCTTTCCTGAAGTCCACGATCAGCTCCTTCATTTTGTTGACATTGAGGGAGAGATTATTTTCCTGGCACCACTCCGCCAGGGCCATCACCTCCTCCCTGTAGGCTGTCTCGTCATTGTTGGTAATCATGCCTACTACTGTTGTGTTGTCTGCAAACTTGATGATTGAGTTGGAGGCGTGCCTGGCCCTGCAGTCATGGGTGAACAGGGAGGTAAGGAGGGGGCTGAGCACGCACCCTTGTGGGGCCCTTGTGTTGAGGATCAGCGAAGTGGAGATGTTTCCTGCCTTCACCACCTGGGGGCGGCCCATCAGGAAGTCCAGTACCCAGTTGCACAGTGGATCAACAACATTGTAGTTACTCCACAATACTAACCTAATTACAGAGTGAAAAGAAGGAAACATGTACAGAATAAAAATATTCCAAAACATGCAACAAGGCACTAAAGAAATACTGCAAAAAATGTGGCAAAGCAATTCACTTTTTGTCCTGAATACAAAGTGTTATGTTTGGTCCAAATCCAATAAAACACATTACTGAGTACCACTCTCCATATTTTCAAGCATAGTGGTGGCTGCATCATGTTATGGGTATGCTTGTACGTTTTTCAGAAAAAAGAAAAAAACTTAATGGAGCTAAGCGAAAACCTGGTTCAGTTTGCTTTCCACCAGACACTGGGAGATGAATTCACCTTTTCAGCAGGACAATAACCTAAAACACAAGGCCAAATCTCCACTGGAGTTCCTTATCAAGAAGACCGTGAATGTTCCTGAGTGGCCGAGTTACATTGTCAACTTAAATCTACTTTAAAATGCATGACAAGACTTGATCAACAACCAATTTGACAGAGCTTAAATCATGTTTTAAAGAATAATGGGCAAATATTGTACATTCCAGGTGTGGAAAGCTCTTAGAGACTTACCCAGAAAGACTAAACTGTAATCGCTGCCAAATGTGATTCTAACATGTATTGATTCAGGGGTGTGAATACTTATGTAAATTAGATTGAAGTATTTAATTTTCAATACATTTGCTAAAATTTCTAAAAAAAAATTTTTACTTTGTCATTATGGGGTATTGTGTGTTGGCGTGTGAGAGAAAATATATATTTTATCCATTTCGAATTCAGGCTATAACACAACAACTTTCTGAAGGCACTGAATATCATAAGGCCATCATTTCAGGGCCTAGTTATACCTTAACACAGTGGTTGAAAATTCCTGGTTTACAGGCCACATCAGGCCTGCAAGTCACATTATGCTGGCTTACAAAATGATGTGTAATTCCTATTGGAATCCAGCCAGAGTGAGGCTATCCAGCAATTGGAACTTTTAGTCATCCGCAACTAGGGCGATATGGCCTAAAAATCATATAACGTTCAAGATGTACAGTACCCGTCAAAAGTTTGGACACTCCTACTCATTCAAGGGTTATTCTTTATTTTTACTATTTTCTACATTGTAGAATAATAGTGAAGACATCAAAACTATGAAATAACACATGGAGTCATGTAGTAACCAAAAATGTGTTAAACAAATCAAAATATATTTTATATTTGAGATTCTTCAAATAGCCACCCTTTGCCTTGATGACAGCTTTGCACACTCTTGGCATTCTCTCAACCAGCTACACCTGGAATGCTTTTCCAACAGTCTTGAAGGAGTTCCCACATATGATGAGCAGTTGTTGGCTGCTTTTCCTTCACTCTGTGGTCCGACTCATCCCAACCCATCTCAAATTGGTTGAGGTCGGGGGATTGTGGAGGCCAGGTCATCTGATGCAGCACTCCATCACTCTCCTTCTTGGTCAAATAGCCCTTACACAGCCTGGCGGTGTGTTGGGTCATTGTCCTGTTGAATAACAAATGATAGTCCCAGTAAGCGCAAACCAGATGGCATGGCGTATCGCTGCAGCATGCTGTGGTAGCCATGCTGGTTCAGTGTGCCTTGAATTCTAAATAAATCACACAGTGTCACCAGCAAAGCCACCCCCATGCCATCACACCTTCTCGTCCATGCTTCACGGTGGGAACCACACATGCGAAGATCATCCGTTCACCTACTCTGCGTCTCACAAAGACACAGCGGTCTTAAAGTAATGATGGACTGTCATTTCTCTTTGCTTATTGGAGATGTTCTTGCCATAATATGGACTTGGTCTTTTACCAAATATGGCTATCTTCTGTATACCCCCCTATCTTTTCACAACACAACTGATTGGCTCAAATGCATTAAGAAGGAAAGAAATTCCACAAATTCTATTTGAACAAGGCACACCTGTTAATTGAAATGCATTCCAGGTGACTACATCATGAAGCTGGTTGAGAGAATGCCAAGAATTTGCAAAGCTGTCATCAAGGCAAAGGGTGGCTACTTTGAAGAATATCAAATATAAATTATTTGGATTTGTTTAACACTTTTTTGGTTACTACATGATTCATATGTGTTATTTCATAGTTTTGATGTCTTCACTATTACTCTACAATGTAGAAAATAGTAAAAATAAAGAAAAACCCTGGAATGAGTAGGTGTCCAAACTTTTGACTGGTACTGTATATCTACATAAAAAATAAAAAGTTCTCTAAATATGCTTTGTTGTACAATTTAAAGGTCAAATATACAGCGTTTCAAAAGTCAGCAATAATCATATCAATTCAGGTCTTGTGAAATTATGCCTAGGCTAAATATAATAATAAATATAATATATTCCCACGGGGGGCCAGTATGAAAATAAAAAGGAATAATGTATGCACTAACTGTAAGTCGCTCTGGATAAGAGCGCTGCTAAATGACGTAATGTATATTACATTTACATTTTAGTCATTTAGCAGACGCTCTTATCCAGAGCGACTTACAGTTAGTGAATACATATTTTTTTATACTGGCCCCCCATGGGAATCGAACCCACAACCCTGGCGTTGCAAACGCCATGCTCTATCAACTGAGCTACATCCCTGCCGGCCATTCCCTCCCCTACCCTGGACGACGCTGGGCCAATTGTGCGCCGCCCATGAGTCTCCCGGTCGCGGCCGGCTGCGACAGAGCCTGGATTCGAACCAGGATCTCTAGTGGCACAGTTAGCACTGCGATGCAGTGCCTTAGACCACTGCGCCACTCAGGAGCTCATATGTTGTAAATGTATATTTAAGCCTTCCACAAGACCAATTAATAATGTAATTCTTTTATCAAAATAGTTTAACCTGCTTTTTTTGCAGTAATCACTGATCTGGCTTTCTAGTCTGTCTATGAAAATTCCATTTTTTTTTTTTTTTATTCCAGAACCATGAATAATGCACATTCACTAATAATGACTAACTTCTTGTAGCAGGCATTATAGAAAATTACCAAATCAAATTTTATTGGCCACATGCGCCGAATACAACAGGTGCAGACATTACAGTGAAATGCTTACTTACAGCCCTTAACCAACAGTGCATTTATTTTTAATAAAAAAGTAAAATAAAACAACAACAAAAAAGTGTTGACAAAAAAAGAGCAGAAGTAAAATAAAATAACAGTAGGGAGACTATATATACAGGGGGGTACCGGTGCAGAGTCAATGTGCGGGGGCACCGGCTAGTTGATGTAATGTGTGGGTAGAGTTAAAGTGACTATGCATAAATAATTAACAGAGTAGCAGCAGCGTAAATTGTCTTTGACAATTTTGAGGGCCTTCCTCTGACACCGCCTGGTATAGAGGGCCTGGATGGCAGGAAGCTTGGCCCCAGTGATGTACTGGGCCGTACGCACTACCCTCTGTAGTGCCTTGCGGTCGGAGGCCAAGCAGTTGCCATACCAGGCGGTGATGCAACCAGTCAGGATGCTCTCGATGTTGCAGCTGTAGAAGGTGTCCCTATGACCGATTCTGTTGGACCAAACCTCAAATGCAAATAGCGAGTTGAAACCGTTTGCCAGAGAGGAAGAAGTGTTCTCATCTTTGTTGTTGTGAATGGCAGGGGAGGGGCTTGGTGTGTGTGTGTGTGTGTGTGTGTATAAACAGAAAGGAAGAAGCGAAGCAAACCTCTCGGTAAATTCTGTCCAAAATAAGCCCAATGCGTTTCTATGGACATATTTTGGACCTAAGCTTGTCTTCTGCCTTTCTTTCTCGTCATTATATACAGTGCCTTGCAAAAGTATTCATCCCCCTTGGCGTTTTTCCTATTTTGTTGCATTACAACCTGTAATTTAAATTTATATTTATTTGGATTTCATGTAATGGACATACACAAAATAGTCCAAATTGGTGAAGTGAAATGAAAAAAATTACTTGTTTAAAAAAATTCTAAAAAATAAATAATGGAAAAGTGATGCGTGCATATGTATTCACCCCCTTTGCTATGAAGCCCCTAAATAAGATCTGGTGCAACCAATTACCTTCAGAAGTCACATAATTAGTTAAATAAAGTCAATCTAAGTGTCACATGATCTGTCACATGATCTCAGTATATATACACCTGTTCTGACTTTAAGCCGTACACTCCACAGAGCTGGGCTTTACGGAAGAGTGGCCAGAAAAAAGCCATTGTTTAAAGAAAAAAATAAGCAAACACGTTTTTGTTCGCCAAAAGACATGTGGGAGACTCCCCAAACATATGGAAGAAGGTACTCTGGTCAGATGAGACTAAAATTGAGCATTTTGGCCATCAAGGAAAACACTATGTCTGGCGCAAACCCAACACCACTCATCACCCCGAGAACACCATCCCCACAGTGAAGCGTGGTGGCAGCATCATGCTGTGGGGATGTTTTACATCGGCAGGGACTGGGAAACTGGTCAGAATTGAAGGAATGATGGATGACGCTAACTACAGGGAAATTCTTGAGGGAAACCTGTTTCAGTCTTCCAGAGATTTGAGACTGGGATGGAGGTTCACCTTCCAGCAGGACAATGACCCTAAGCATACTGCTAAAGCAACACTTGAGTGGTTTAAGGAGAAACATATTTAAATGTCTTGGAATGGCCTAGTCAAATCCCAGACCTCAATCCAATTGAGAATCTGTGGTATGACTTAAAGATTGCTGTACACCAGCGGAACCCATCCAACTTGAAGGAGATGGAGCAGTTTTGCCTTGAAGAATGGTAGGCATGTTGTGTAAATGAAGTGATACAAACCCCCCAAAAAATCCATTTTAATTCCAGGTTGTAAGGCAACAAAATAGGAAAAATGCCAAAAGGGGTGAATACTTT
Organism: Coregonus clupeaformis; assembly: GCF_020615455.1. Classification (NCBI taxonomy): domain Eukaryota; kingdom Metazoa; phylum Chordata; class Actinopteri; order Salmoniformes; family Salmonidae; genus Coregonus; species Coregonus clupeaformis. Next base: position 7,258,012 of record NC_059203.1, read on the forward strand.
CGCAAGCCACTGTATACACTGAGTGTACAAAACATTGGGAAAACCTGCTCTTTCCATGAGACTGACCAGGTGAATCCAGGTGATAGCTATGATCCCTTATTGATGTCACTTGTTAAATCCACTTCAATCAGTATGAACATGTTTGCACTCACTAACTGTAAGTCGCTCTGGATAAATGTAAATCAGTGTAGATAACGGGGAGGAGTCAGGTCAAAGCAGGATTTTTAAGCCTTGAGACAATTGAGACATGGATTGTGTATGTGTGCCATTCAGAGGGTGAATGGGCAAGACAAAATATTTAATTGCCTTTGAACGGATATGGTAGTAGGTGCTAGGGACAACGGTTTGAGTGTGTCAAGAACTGCAATGCTGCTGGGTTTTTCACGCTCAACAGTGTATAAAGAATGGTCCACCACCCAAATGACATCCAGTCAACTTGACACAACTGTGGGAAGCATTGGAGTCAACATGGCCAGCATCCCTGTGGAACGCTTACGACACATTGTAGAGTCCATGCCCCGACTAATTGAGGTTGTTCTGAGGGCAAAAGGCGGTGCAACTCAATATTAGGAAGGTGTTCCTAATGTTTTGTACACTCAGTGTAGAGCTCTGTTGTAAATGGGAAGGTGCACACAGCTCAGAAGGAGTGGAGGAGACGAGACCAAAAAGACAACATGAGAAGAAGCAGATAAAAACCTTGCTTCTGCAACACAGGCATTTGAAATATCATGCAAAAACATACATTCGAATGAATCAAAGTAATTTGATATATCGCCCAGCCCTACCCGTTAGTGATGCACGGGTTGACTCATAACCCTTAGTCCCCACGGTTATAGCCGGTCGGGTTTAGGGTCATTTAAATATTGTGTGGATGAAGGGCGGGTGGGTGGTGGGCGGGTTCAATAAAGAGAAAACAAAACCTTAAAAAATCCATAAATGTATAATTCTTGTGCGGTTTATATCTTTAGGCTACATTGAGGTTTTTCTTTCATTATTTTAGGCTGTCTGTCATTAGTGCGTAAGCCTAAGCTTTAGGGGCCTGACTGTACTCGCACCAAATAGCATACACACCATCGCCAAATGCTTTTGGGAACAGGTAGAAAAAGTGTCCATCGAGGCAAAAAGGACAATGTCTAAGTTGAATTCAATAAGAGAAAAGCTGTGAAATAGGGAGTTGAAAATAAAGAAAAGGGAGGGACAGAAAAGTAATGTCTATAATTATACTGAACAAAAATATAAACGCAACATGTAAAGTGAGCTGAAATAAAAGATCCCAGACATTTTCCATATGCACAAAAAACTTATTTCTCTCATTTTTTTTCACAAATTTGTTTATATCCCTGTTAGTGAGCATTTCTCCTTTGCCAAGGTAATCCAGCCACCTGACAGGTGTGGCATATATCAAGAAGCTGATTTAAACAGCATGATCATTACACAGGTGCACCTTTTGCTGGGGACAAGAAATTGTTCCATGTTGCATTTTATATTTTTGTTCAGTGTACGTGTAGTTATTACCAAGCATGAGTTCCCCACATTGTAGGCTGTACATCAAATTATATTTACTGATCATGTACTCTACCTTGGCAAATAAAGGTGTGGTTCAGGTATGAATGTCTGTGAGACACTCTTTTTCAGTCAAATCCAATACCAGGAGTATCAAACTGCAGTCTTTGAATGATGCTGTTGCCTGCATGTATGTATTACAATTATACACTTCAACAGTGTTCACTAATCCTGGTCCTTGGACATCAATGGTTACACATTGTGACTCTGCAATAGACTACAACACATGATTTAACTAGTTAAAGGCTGATTTGTAATTCATATATACAGAACCAGAATTTTAAAAACAGTACAGTACACTTCCTATGCATCATGTAAATCCTCTAAAACAGTTTCATCTCAATATCTAATTTCCTTCATCTGCACTGATCTGAGGACACAGGATATGTGTAGTATTTCATCAAATGAGATACTTAATTTCAACCAGTAGAGAATGTGAAACACTTTATTGAAAGAAGTTCATTATCCAAGTGTTATAAATACATAATACATGCATTTATAAATATTTGTTCAATCTGTACTTTAATGCACATCTGGTGTGCATTATAAAAACAGAGGAAGAAAGAGGAGGTGGGGAGAGGTGTGAGAGAGTGTAATAGACCGAAAGGGAAAGAGATAAGAACAGAGGAGCAGGGAAGACAGCATATGATTTATGAATGACAGTCCTACTAAACGTCATATTCTCTCAGATCATCACAATTACATAAGTGTCTCTAGCGGTGTCTACCGAGTTGGCCCGAGGGTTATCTTAGTGTATGTGAGGTGGCGATGACGGGACTGGGGATTGGCATCCTCTCTCACATCAAAACATACCTGCGGACGAGAGACAGCTGGATAGAGAGAGCATGATTAAGCCTTTTTTTTAAAATTTATTCCAACGCTATCAGTCATCATAATCATCAGGAGGTTAAATGCAAAACTGACCTTGGCTCATTAACTCTGGGACTACTACATCTCTATCTGTATTTCAATGTAAAGCATCTCTTTAATAATACTTCCTATTGTCCCAACCAAGTGACCTCTCACCTCTGATCATGCTGTGCCCTCTGTGTCAGGCAGTTCAAATCAAATCAAATCAAATCAAATTTTATTGGTCACATGCGCCGAATACAACAGGTGCAGACATTACAGTGAAATGCTTACTTACAGCCCTTAACCAACAGTGCATTTATTTTAAACAAAAAAAGTAAGAATAAAACAACAACAAAAAAAGTGTTGAGAAAAAAAGAGCAGAAGTAAAATAAAGTGACAGTAGGGAGGCTATATATACAGTAAAATAAAGTGACAGTAGGGAGGCTATATATACAGGGGGGTACCGTTGCAGAGTCAATGTGCGGGGGCACCGGCTAGTTGAGGTAATATGTACATGTGGGTAGAGTTAAAGTGACTATGCATAAATACTTAACAGAGTAGCAGCAGCGTAAAAAGGATGGCGTGGGGGTGCAGTGCAAATAGTCCGGGTAGCCATGATTAGCTGTTCAGGAGTCTTATGGCTTGGGGGTAGAAGCTGTTGAGAAGTCTTTTGGACCTAGACTTGGCACTCCGGTACCGCTTGCCGTGCGGTAGCAGAGAGAACAGTCTATGACTAGGGTGGCTGGAGTCTTTGACAATTTTGAGGGCCTTCCTCTGACACCGCCTGGTATAGAGGTCCTGGATGGCAGGGAGCTTTGCCCCAGTGATGTACTGGGCCGTACGCACTACCCTCTGTAGTGCCTTGCGGTCAGAGGCCAAGCAGTTGCCATACCAGGCGGTGATGCAACCAGTCAGGATGCTCTCGATGGTGCAGCTGTAGAATTTTTTGAGGATCTGAGGACCCATGCCAAATCTTTTTAGTCTCCTGAGGGGGAATAGGCTTTGTCGTGCCCTCTTCACGACTGTCTTGGTGTGTTTGGACCATGATAGTTTGTTGGTGATGTGGACACCAAGGAACTTGAAGCTCTCAACCTGTTCCACTACAGCCCCGTCGATGAGAATGGGGGCGTGCTCAGTCCTCTTTTTTTTCCTGTAGTCCACAATCATCTCCTTTGTCTTGGTCACGTTGAGGAGAGGTTGTTGTCCTGGCACCACACGGCCAGATCTCTGACCTCCTCCCTATAGGCTGTCTCATCGTTGTCGGTGATCAGGCCTACCACTGTTGTGTCGTCGGCAAACTTAATGATGGTGTTGGAGTCGTGCCTGGCCATGCAGTCATGGGTGAACAGAGAGTACAGGAGGGGGACTGAGCACGCACCCCTGAGGGGCCCCCGTGTTGAGGATCAGTGTGGCAGATGTGTTGTTACCTACCCTTACCACCTGGGGGCGGCCCGTCAGTAAGTCCAGGATCCAGTTGCAGAGGGAGGTGTTTAGTCCCAGGATCCTTAGCTTAGTGATGAGCTTAGAGGGCACTATGGTGTTGAATGCTGAGCTGTAGTCAATGAATAGCATTCTCACGTAGGTGTTCCTCTTGTCCAGGTGGGAAAGGGCAGTGTGGAGTGCGATAGAGATTGCATCATCTGTGGATCTGTTGGGGCGGTATGCAAATTGGAGTGGGTCTAGGGTTTCTGGGATTATGCTGTTGATGTGAGCCATGACCAGTCTTTCAAAGCACTTCATGGCTACAGACGTCAGTGCTACGGGTCGGTAGTCATTTAGGCAGGTTATCTTAGAGTTCTTGGGCACGGGGACTATGGTGGTCTGCTTGAAACATGTTGGTATTACAGACTCAGTCAGGGACATGTTGAAAATGTCAGTGAAGACACTTGCCAGTTGGTCAGCACATGCTCGGAGTACACGTCCTGGTAATCCGTCTGGCCCTGCGGCCTTGTGAATGTTGACCTGCTTAAAAGTCTTACTCACATCGGCTACGGAGAGCGTGATCACATAGTCATCCGGAACAGCTGGTGCTCTCATGCATGCTTCAGTGTTGCTTGCCTCGAAGCGAGCATAGAAGTGGTTTAGCTCGTCTGGTAGGCTTGTGTCACTGGGCAGCTCGCGGCTGTGCTTCCCTTTGTAGTCTGTAATAGTTTTCAAGCCCTGCCACATCCGACGAGCGTCAGAGCCAGTGTAGTATGATTCAATCTTAGACCTGTATTGACTCTTTGCCTGTTTGATGGTTCGTCGGAGGTCATAGCGGGATTTCTTATAAGCGTCCGGGTTAGAGTCCCGTTCCTTGAAAGCGGCAGCTCTACCCTTTAGCTCAGTGCGGATGTTTCCTGTAATCCATGGCTTCTGGTTGGGGTATGTACGTACGGTCACTGTGGGGACGACATCATCGATGCACTTATTGATGAAGCCAGTGACTGATGTGGTGTACTCCTCAATGCTGTCTGAAGAATCCCGGAACATGTTCCAGTCTGTGCTAGCAAAACAGTCCTGTAGCTTAGCATCTGCGTCATCTGACCACTTTTTTATTAACCGAATCACTGGTGCTTCCTGCTTCAGTTTTTGCTTATAAGCAGGAATCAGGAGGATAGAGTTATGGTCAGATTTGCCAAATGGAGGGCGAGGGAGAGCTTTGTATGCGTCTCTGTGTGTGGAGTAAAGGTGGTCTAGAGATTTTTTCCCTCTGGTTGCACATTTAACATGCTGGTAGAAATTAGGTAGAACGGATTTAAGTTTCCCTGCATTAAAGTCCCCGGCCACTAGGAGCGCTGCATCTGGATGAGCGTTTTCCTGTTGATTAATGGCCTTGTACAACTCATTCAGTGCAATCTTAATGCCAGCATTGGTTTGTGGTGGTAAATAGACAGCTATGAAAAATATAGATGAAAACTCTCTTGGTAAATAGTGTGGTCTACAGCTTATCATAAGATACTCTACCTCAGGCGAGCAAAACCTCGAGACTTCCTTAGTATTTGATTTTGTGCACCAGCTGTTGTTTACAAATATACAGAGACCGCCACCCCTTGTCTTACCAGAGTCAGACGTTCTGTCCTGCCGATGTAGCGTATAGCCTGCTAGCTGAATGTTATCATTGTTGTCGTTCAGCCACGACTCTGTGAAACATAAGATATTACAGTTTTTAATGTCCCGTTGGTAGGATAACCGTAATCTTAAATCGTCCATTTTATTCTCAAAAGATTGAACGTTGGCTAATAGGATTGATGGAAGGGGCAGTTTACTCGCTCGCCGTCGGATCCTTACAAGGCACCCGGATCTGCGTCCGCGATATCTCCGTCTCTTCCTCACGCGAATGACGGGGATCTGGGCCTTGTCGGGTGTCTGTAGGATATCCTTCGCGACCGCCTCGTTGAAGAAAAAATCTTCGTCCAATGCGAGGTGAGTAATCGCTGTCCTGATATCCAGAAGCTCTTTTTGGTTATAAGAGACGATGGCAGAAACATTATGTACAAAATAAATTACAAATAACGCGGAAAAACACACATAATAGTACAATTGGTTAGAGGGCTGTAAAACGGCAGCCATCTTCTCCGGCGGGAGAGGTTCACTGACAGCTGAAATAACCTAGAGGATTTAGTGAGAAGGGGGAGCCACAGTTATACACCTGAGCCTGCTTACAGCACAACACAACCCATCAATCAGATTGATACACAAGTGTGTAGGTGTGGGTTGTAGGGTGTCTAATTGTTCTAATTTTTTTCAATATGGGTGCCTCTTTTAAAAGAGCCTTTTTTTTTTTTTTGTTGTACAGACAGCACCCTCACCTGACACGTATAAATCAAAGGGAGAACTGGGAATTGAATAACTGCAGTTGACATAGCTAAGTACATGGAAGAATACTCTTATTGCAATGTGGATGGCTATTTAAAGAGCCTTTGGTTGTGCCTAGTGTAGTCTATGGGAACAGCACCCTCTTCGAAGAAGTAGGAGGTGAAGATATCCCGCACACGGATTGCCTCCCATGCTGCGTTGTTGGCCCCCATCCTTGCAACATCCTGCAGAGCAGCAGACCTCTCCTCTGGCACACCATGTCAAGCTGCAGGTCCCCTCCTGGTCCTTGTGTCCATCCTCATGAAGTTATGCAGAACACAGGTAGCCTTCACACACGCCTGAATTCCCCCACGAGGCAGTCCCAGATGGCCCTGGTCACCCAACTGTGCAGTGCCCTACACGGTAACTGTAGGCAATCGTTTTGAAGGAATCTCCAGTTTCAAGGTATCTGTAGGGATATGGAAGATAATGTCGTTATTAGACTTTTACATCATTGTGGATTACTAAAGAATAATCTCTTATAACAAATCATGATATCATTGGATAGACAGATGCATGTGCACACATGTGCATGTGTAGCATGTGACAACAGCAGGATTATATCAAGGATCACAAATGAATACATAAATACCACTTGAAGCTTGATGATGAGTTGATCATTTGAGTCAGCTGTGTCGTGCTAAGGCAAAAACAAAACTGCGCACCCCTTTGAGTCCCCAGGACCAGGACTGAGAACCACTGCTCTTCATTGGGACCTCTTCATCTGCAGACAGGCTTTCACAGCTCTCTATATCTGAGGAGAGAAAACATTACAAGAAACAGACTTCATTATACTCAAATTACACAGCGCTGAATATAATGTTACTATTATCTCTGTCCTCACTTCTTTCTAGGGACTGGAACTACACAAAAGTACCTGCCCTATCCAGAATAGCCTACTCTCTCCCTTATTTGACAGTTGGAGCTGCTATCCGTTCACCCTATTCCATGGCTGTTAGCTAGCTACAGTACCTACAAATGCATATGGAGCTTGTTTTTTACAATGATAAATACATCAAGATAGCTAGCTAATATGAAGTTATGTAGCTGGTGATACAGTATTTAATTCACTTAGCTAGCTAGCTATACTTAGCTGATGTACTGACCTGTTGCAACCTCTACAACCACTGTGATTATTATTTGACCCTGCTGATCATCTATGAACGTTTGAACACCTTGGAGAAAAGTCTGGCTTTAATGGCCATGTACTGTTATAATCTCCACCCGACACAGCCAGAAGGGGACTGGCCACCCCTCAAAGCCTGGTTCCTCTCTAGGTTTCTTCCTAGGTTCCTGCATTTCTACAGAGTTTTTCCTAGACACTGTGCTTCTACATCTGCATTGCTTGCTGTTTGGGGTCTTAGGCTAGGTTTCTGTATAGCACTTTGTGACATCTGCTGATGTAAAAAGGGCTTTATAAATACAATTGATTGATTGATATACAGTATATACAGTTGGCTAGATAGCTAGCTAGCTACATTAGCAGCTCATTTGAATTAGCCTGCACTGTAGCTAGTTAGCTAATAATATATATATATTTTTACATTTTTAAAATGTATTTACTTACTTAAATAGGTTCTCCCAGTCATGTGGACGATTGGAAACAGGGCAGTAAAGTTTGTTTGTCACCAGAGTGGTATAGAGCATATTACTATTTACTTGTGAATAAATTAATGAAATGGAGAATGGATTCAACTATTTACCCATTTATTAACCAGACCTTCATACAAACTTGCTATGCTGAATTCTTGATGCACAACCGAACTGATGCTATATGCTGCTATATGTTGCCAGCACACCCACAAGCGAGTCACTCTGCGTGGACAACGCGGCAGTTTACCGCATGCTAGTGTACACAGGCCGTGAGGGACCTTACAGATAATTGTACCGTAAAACTTAAATTAATAGCCTGGGCATTTATTTGCTTAAATCACTGGACACAACAGGCACTTATTAGAGACAGGCTTCTATTTGAGCCAGGTGTCTATTTCCTTAATGCACACAACTTTTGCTCATTTGCATAGTTAATTGTTTAATTCCAGCATTCACTTCCAGTATTTTAATCAATTTCTTAATTTCCTGCACTGTTATCATTTACACACTGTGTCATGTTTATTTTGTCTTAGTATGCCTCTATTTCAATAACAAACAAACAAATCCTTGACATAATAATAATTATTCTCTTTGACTGCATTTTCAGCAGTTCTTACATTCACCACTAGCGGGTGATCAGCCGATTTCTTGGGGTCTGTACTCCCAAAGTTGTTGACTGTTTTTGTGCTTGCCAGTTAGCTAGCAGTATTCAACTGTTAGCAGCCAATGGCTAGCAGTTTCTTACTGCCGATTAAAAACGGATGAGTGCCATTTTTTTCTAATCATTACTGAATTATGTAATGTAACAAATCAAACGTTAAACCTTGTAAACCATTCATGGTAATTCATGGTAACCTCGTAAATAATGAATTAATTTGAAACAGGTGCTTATTTGTTGAAATGTGTGCCGTTGCCTGGCTATTAAAAGGGACTCTGAGTTTTAATTGAAGTTTTACAGTATGTGTGGGGTACAGAGGTGAGGTAGACATGATTCAAAAGTCATGTTAAACGCTATTATTGCACACAGATTGAGTCCATGCAACTTATTATGTGACTTGTTAAGCAATTTTTTACTCCTGAATTTATTTAGGCTTGCCATAACAAAAGGGTTGGATACTTATTGACTCAAGATATTTCAGGTTTTCATTTTTTATTAAATTGTAAACATATATAGGCCAGTGTAAAAAAATAAATAATATTTAATCCATTTTAAATTCAGTCAGTAACACAACAAAATGTGGAAAAAGTCAAGGGGTGTGAATGCTTTCTGAAGGCACTGTACATACACACAATTATCACATCAAATCAAATTGTATTGGTCAGATACACATATTTAGCATATGTTATTTCGGGTGTAGCGAAATGCTCCAACAGTGCAGTAGTATCTAACAATACACACAAATCTAAAAGTAAAATAATTGAATTAAGAAATATATAAATATTAGGACGAGCAATGTCTGAGTGGCATTGACTAAAATACAGTAGAATAGAATACAGTATATACATATGAGATGAGTAAAGTGACTAGTGTTCCATTATTAAAGTGGCCAGTGATTCCATGTCTATGTACAGTTGAAGTCGGAAGTTAACATACACTTAGATTGGAGTCATTAAAACTTGTTTTTCAACCACTCCACAAATTTCTTGTTAACAAACTATAGTTTTGGCAAGTCGGTTAGGACATCTACTTTGTGCATGACACAAGTAATTTTTCCAACAGTTGTTTACAGACAGATTATTTCACTTATAATTCACTTTATCACAATTCCAGTGGGTCAGAACTTTACATACACTAAGTTGACTGTGCCTTTAAACAGCTTGGAAAATTCCAGAAAATGATGTCATGGCTTTAGAAGCTTCTGATAGGCTAATTGACATCATTTGAGTCAATTGGAGGTGTACCTGTGGATGTATTTCAAGGCCTACCTTCAAACTCAGTGCCTCTTTGCTTGACATCATGGGAAAATCAAAAGAAATCAGCCAAGACCTCCCAAAAAAATGTGGGGACCTCCACAAGTCTGGTTCATCCTTGGGAGCAATTTCCAAACGCCTGAAGGTACCACGTTCATCTGTACAAACAATAGTACGCAAGTATAAACACCATGGGACCAGGCAGCCGTCATACCGCTGTCTCTTAGAGATGAACGTACTTTGGTGCAAAAAGTGCAAATCAATCCCAGAACAACAGCAAAGGACCTTGTGAAGATGCTGGAGGAAACAGGTACAAAAGTATCTATAGCCACAGTAAAACGAGTCCTACATACAGACTACGGTTTGCAACTGCACATGGGGACAAAGATCGTACATTTTGGAGAAATGTCCTCTGGTCTGATTAAACAAAAATATAACTGTTTGTCCATAATGTCCATTGTTGGAAAAAAATAAAATAAAATAAATAAATACATAAAAAATGTATGCACTCACTACCTGTAAGTCGCTCTGGATAAGAGCGTCTGCTAAATGACTAAAATGTAAAATATAAATGTAAAATTGTTATGTTTGGAGGAAAAAGGGGAGCTTGCAAGCCGTAGAACACCATCCCAACCGTGAAGCACGGGGGTGGCAGCATCATGCTGTGTGGCTGCTTTGCTGCAGGAGGGACTGGTGCACTTCACAAAATAGATGGCATCATGAGGAAGGAAAATTATGTGGATATATTGAAGCAACATCTCAAGATATCAGTCAGGAAGTTAAAGGTTGGTCGCAAATGGGTCTTCCAAATGGAGCAAGGAGGCCTACAAACCTGACTCAGTTTCACCAGCTCTGTCAGGAGGAATGGGTCAAAATTCACCCAACTTATTGTGGGAAGCTTGTGGAAGGCTACCCAAACTGTTTGACGAAAGTTAAACAATTTAAAGGCAATGCTACCAAATACTAATTGAGTGTATGTAAACTTCTGACCCACTGGGAATGTGATGAAAGAAATAAAAGCTGAAATAGATCATTCTCTCTACTATTATTCTGACATTTCACATTCTTAAAATAAAGTGGTGATCCTAACTGACCTAAGACAGCTAATTTCTACTAGGATTAAATGTCAGGAATTGTGAAAAACTTGAGTTTAAATGTATTTGGCTAAGGCGTATGTAAACTTCTGACTTCAACTGTACATAGAGCAGCAGCCTCTAAGTGTAGGGTTGAGTAATCGGGTGGTAGCCAGCCAGTGATGGCTATTTAACAGTCTGATGGCCTTGACATAGAAGCTGTTTTTCAGTCTCTCGGTTCCAGCTTTGATGCACCTGTACTGACCTCACCTTCTGGATGATAGCGGGGTGAACAGGCCGTGGCTCGGGTGGTTGATGTCCTTGATGATCTTTTTGGCCTTCCTGTGACATCGGGTGCTGTAGGTGTCCATTATGCACACACACACCCACCACTTACTGCCATACTTTTTACTATTATTATTTATCCTGTTACCAGTCACTTTCGCCTAATCCCTGCCTACATGTACATATCTACCTCAAATACTCCATAAATGTACCCTGTATATAGCTTTCTCTCTTATTTGCTTGTTTCTCGTGTTTATTTTGTTTTTTTGTATACTATTTTTATATTGAATACTTCTCTGTCATATAAGGCTTGCAAGTCAAGCATTTCAGTATACTTGTGCATGTGAAAAATAAAACCTAACTTTATCAACATAAGGCAGGCGAGGGGAAGAGAGAGGGGGGCGGGGTTAAAGAGGGAAGAGCGGACACAAACGGTGAGAAATCAATGCTCTAGAGAATCTTTTAGCTCTGCTTATTCAACTATTTAAAGAAGTTAAGAGCTCCCCCTCTGTGGATTTTGCAATGTTCATGCCTAAATCTCTCTCTCTGGGGCAGTTGATGCAACTCTGACCATACCTGGGGTCCACAGCAAGTCTTTGCAGATGGTTACATTATGTATTTCCTTCGATAAGAACCCTAACACTTTTCTTGTTGTCTCACTAAATCTGTTTTTCTTCTAAGTGTTCCATCAGTGCTGTCTGTGTATATGGTGTATTAGGACAGTGGACACTAGTGCCTCTGGCTGGTAGGCTGTTTTATGAGGGAGTCTGTGAGGACTGGAGAGGTAGCTGGGTGTTTTATAATGCCAGACAGGGACCTGATTCATCTAGCTGCAATGGGCTATCAGATACAGGTTTAGCGCTTACGTCAGCTTGCGGCTAAAGGCCTCTGCTAGCAATATTCTTAGAGAGCTTTTATATTGGCCTAGCATAAATGCAACTTCAACCACTATCCCTAACTCTGGGCAGTGGGGTATGATGAGGGGAAAGAAAGCTCCATGTTATTGTCTACTACTGCGTGTTGTTTCCCTTCTGCCAGAGACAGCAGACCACTGCAGGCAGACAGACAGACAGACAGACAGACACAGACAGAGCCAAGCAGGCAGAGCTATTCTACGCTATGCTAGCTGAGCCCCAGGCAGAGTGAGACTGAAGCTAATTCAATAGCGTGTTCCCTTCAAGTTCCTGTTCATAATGAGATTGGAACACAGACATTTGGTTCCTTGATTAAAGCGTCCAGTCACATCACAGGGAGGTTATCGTGAGATGGATTCCTCTGGCCTGGCTGCAATGGAGAATGTTATCTCCAACACCATCGTTACTGTTGCCTAAATTGCAAATGATGCAGTTGGTCACACCGCCAGACCACCTGGTCTACCCAGAGACACTTTATGATAATATACTTTGATAGGGATAGTATTGTATTGCCAGTGAGTCAGGCATGCTAATTAAAATAACCATTCTACAGTACAATAGAGAGAACATTAACTACATTTGCGACAGTAAAAGTGATTTTGCAATCTTTACAGCAGGACCCATTGAGGACTTGTGGTTCCACCTGGGTAAATACATGTTATTACATGGGTATATTACATTATTACATGATTAATTAAAGGTTTGCATAGGTATGTAAAGGTCAGTCCATTTGTAATATAAAGGTTATTGCATGGGGATTAGCTGATCTGAGGGGTTGAGAGGACCCTGGGAGTGTGTTCCACAGCATGACACCCCCAGGTCACTCCACTACAGTACAGACCTTTATAATGCACAGCTACTCTGCACGTTTGTTAGCCACATCATCATTTATGTTTTCAGATGACTTCCTTACCCCAGTGCTGCCCCCAGGCTACATTGCTAATTTTCTTACTTTTTAACTCTGCATTGTTGGGAAAGGGCTCGTAAGTAAGCATTTCACGGTAAGGTCTACACCTGTTGTATTCGGCGCATGTGACATCAAATGTGATTTGATTTGAGTAGTCCTGATGGTCCAGTGCAGACTGCACTGACTGAGTAGTGACATTAAGACCTGCATGGTATTGTTCTGCTGGCCTGGGACTCATAAATAATCCCCATAGGACAAGAGGCTTTCTTTTTACTGCACTATATTAAGATGGGGAGTAGGGGGGAATCATTGGTCATTGTAGTTGTATTTTTGGAAAGCAGAGAACACGCCATCATTACATTGGCATGCATAGCCAAGCTTTGCATTTTGAATTTAGCCTGAAATGAAGGCCATATGTCTTGATGTAATGGCATATATCCCCCTGCTCTCAGTCGTTGATGAAGAAAAGTTATATAAACAACTTAAGCTATAACGTATTTTTATGTGAAATATTTTCCAGACCTAGGCTTTTTACTTGTCAAAAGTTCTGAGAGGGAGCCTTTTCGAGTGGCACCAATATGAGCAAGTGTATGACTGTGGAGAAGGAGAATGGAGAAGTAGCCTGATTGCACTGTTTATTTAACTAATGTTCTTGATGGACCGCCTTCTACAAACCTCCTCTGGAAAGTTCTAGTAAAACTGAGTTTAGTTTTTAAAACCAGGATATGACCAAACCAGGATATGAAACTTTTTGTTTTTGTAATCTGGAACATTTCAAAACATCTCTTTTTTGTATTTATATTCAACCATTTAATGTGTCCATTCAGCAGTATAAGTGACCCAAGGTGCCTGTGTCAGGGATAAGTGCACACTACATTAACAATAGCTCTTGTGCCAAAGTTTCCATTAAGTTGCCTGAATCTGGTCCGGAGAAAAAGTCTGAATTGTGCTGCTCTTTATTATCAAAACTCAAAAGCCTGAAACATGAAAATGACAGCATCACATATTTCTGGCTTCAGTTGGCTCTGCAGGTCATGAGGCATTCTGCAGTACAGTTCCAGGGCCTTGAGCACAGGAGTCAGGACCAGTGGCGGCCCACCCATTAGGGCCTTAGGTGCAGCGGCCCACTTGTGATTGGTCAACAAAAAATACAAAAAAATATTTGTATTAAATTATATATATTATATAATTCATGGATTATGTTATGCCCCTCAGTGACTCAGCTAGCAGCAGCAGTTCCGCGGGCACATAGGCCGTGCAAACATTGCTTGGATTGTTTTGCCAGCCATTTGCTATGAGGGGGAACTGCCGCAATGAAATCGCAGGATTTCATAGCATAAATTATAATAGCACGAAGTAAATGGACTTTCCTGGGTCGCTCAAATGAGCGCTTAGTCAGAACTTCTTTGTCTGATATAGTCTCCCTCACGATGAGTCTCTCGCACCAGACAGCTTACTTCCGCATCTGAGACTAGATCTGCTCTATCAGGTACAGATGGTGGTAAAACAAAAAGCTAATTGTAATTAACTTGGAAATAAATAATCATAACAGTCACGGGAGCCTGGGACCTGATAAACCGGATATCTACATCCAACAAGAGTCGAAGGACAGAGGGATACACTAGCTAGAACCTTCTCATCGAGGATCTGGTAGGACAAAAAAGCATGATGGTGGCTGGCCAATTTTACTGTTTCCCCCCATGGTATTCATCAGGTTCTACTGTAGGTGACAGGGTGACATGTTGTGTGGACTAAAACAGCATAAAAGCAGGTGTATCACAAAGCAAGATGAAATTAATTAGCCAGTTACAGTAATTTTTAGAAACAGTTTGTTGATTATTTAATTTTTTTATTCTTTTAATAAGCAGCTTGCTAGCTAGTTAGCTCCCATGCCAATTTCTAAACTAATATCTGACTAACTCGGAAATATGAAGTTATTTCAGAATGAAAGTTAACTGGCTAGCACATCATGCTTTGTGACATGTTAGATAATGTGTTTTCACTTTTTGTATCCGCATGCTTGTTGCGTTCTCCCTGGTGCACTCATTCGTTCATGAGCTGGCTGCTTGTTCTAAATAGTATAATCTAATCTGTTCAAAACAGTGGCAGCATGTGCAGCAGTGGTCATTCGGTTTTTGACATGCAAAAGTGAAATATGTGTATTTATGGTGTTGTTCAAATGCACAGATCGCTTTATGTATCTTCTCCCAGAAACTACCGGTAGTTCTAAAACTTGGCATCATATTTCTGTCAAGCTGCTTTGTTGATGACTCCAACCAACTCGCTCCCCGGGTATTCAGCCAATCCACTTCTGCCACTGGTCAGGACTGTGGCAGTTGCAGAAAATAAACCTGACTGACTTCTGTAAGTCAACAGTGCTGCCAGTATTCTGCTCAGTGTTGAAGTTCAAGGTGTGGCTGCAGTGATATCATCACCAGTAGCATGTGTACTATACAGATTCCTGTATGTAGGCTTATACATATGAGGTTTAGATTTGGACATGTACAGTTAGTTACTACAGTACATCTGTAACTACCTACCTACCTCCTATCAGTCCCATCATTAACCAGTCCTCCGACACCAGTCTGAGACACAGTAGTTGAGTATTACTGCAGTGTTGTGCTGCAAGCTTAATGGGCTCTGTCCTCTCTAGGTCCTATCTCAGGCCTATGGGACAGACCTGCCTGCTCCATTTTTCACAGTGATTATGTGCTCCACGGGCTGAGAGGCGTTGCGCAAGACTCTTCCTCTGGCTCACCTAGTGCGCTGCCCTCTCTCTGTCTGCCTATCTAACAGTTCTGTACTCCCTCCCTCTCTAACTTCTGCACCTTCACTCACTTTACTTACTCTCTCATATTTGGACTTGGACTGGAGATTCCTCGTGAGAAACAGGGGAGGCAGTATCCTGATGGTTGATTTACTCTGCACCGTAAATCTGCCAGAAGATCCCCCAAATTCCCTTAGTCCCTTG
This sequence comes from Coregonus clupeaformis, assembly GCF_020615455.1. Taxonomy (NCBI): domain Eukaryota; kingdom Metazoa; phylum Chordata; class Actinopteri; order Salmoniformes; family Salmonidae; genus Coregonus; species Coregonus clupeaformis. The sequence goes on from NC_059203.1 coordinate 7,273,918, forward strand.
TGACTTGTTGACTCATTTATCAGCCACTGTATGTTATGTTGCTGCAGGCTATTAGGCAGTTATGCATCAGCCGCCTGTTGAAAACTTTGTCAGATCATTACAGTCACTTAACAGGGTTATACCTCTGTGGCCACAACACCCTCAACACACATCCCACCTCACAATGGCTTTTTAATGGCACAATTGGAATCAGACATTTTATGCAGAATGTCATAAATGCTAAATAGCATCAGTTAGTGTAGCAACTTTGTGGGTGTGAAGGGCTAACTTAATTTGTGTTGGTTATGATTTGACCTGAGTGGATTCCACAATGAGATGGACTGGAGGGAAATCAACACGGTGTGTTTTTCATAGGTTTTTTGCAAGTGCGTGTGCGCACAGACACACCCTGTTCAACAATAAAGTCCTTAGATGTGCTTCTCCCATTTAAGTCTGTCTGTGGTGATTTGTTTTATTATCACACTCCGGGACTGACAGAACTGCTACTTTTGTTTTAGTTGAGACTATTATTACATTTCCCTGAGCCAAGAAAGACACACCCTGATATTTATTAAAACTCTCTGTTTCTAGGTCCTTCAGGGAACAGCTCATGGAAACCATCCATAAGAGCCAGTGGAATGGTTTTTATCCGTTTACCTTTTTTAATTTAACCCCTTCAAGTATCCACACTCAGCATACTTCAAACACCCAGCAATACTGTGAATGCACAGTAGAACACAGAGTTAATCTGAATGTCAGAGAACAGTTTGGTTTCATGCCTATGGATGTGTTCTGTGTTGGCATTGTGTCGGCAGGTGAGGGGTTAAGGCGGTGGGCTTGCCAGTGGTTTGTTTGGAGAGTTGTTTCTGGGGGGGCTACACTACATGTAGTTGTATTAATTGTTGTAATGTGTGGTATAGTTCTTCAGATCTCTCACTGTCTCTGTCTGTCTCTTTGCCTCCCTATCTCTCCCTCACTCAAACACTTACGGACAGACACACAGTACACTGCCCAGTGGGGCTCTCTAATCTCAAATTGATCCAACCCTTGTCTCTATTTGTGTTTCCTAACTTGCTGCCACCACCCAGGAGCACTCTTTTAGACTGTAGGGTTCCCTATGGCGCTTTACCATAAAGCCTTTTCTATTGACAGTGGCTCTGTCCAGAAGCTCCGGCCTTGATCTGGTTTACTTATACAGACATAGAATTATAGGAGCTCTACCTCTGCACTTGACTATAGCTATTGGAGGTCAGCTCTCATAATATGGCTATTCAGAAAAGTCTCTCTTTGTAATGTTGATGATCTCAGTAGAATCACAAATGCCATTCTGCATATATCATTTCCTCACCAATGTTCTGAATGCCAGCGTATGCAGACAGTACAAAATACATGAGAAACATGATTGACACACCCCTATTGTTGATCCTCTCTATAGATGCTGTGAACTGTGAGAATGGGATTAAAAGTATCCCCTTCCTTTTAATGCGGCCAAAAAGTTTTACTTTGGGTTGGACAGGGAACAAGATTGTGGCTAATATCTGATGTTGGAGAGTAATATCGTTTAAAAGCAGGGCTGCCATCTCAGCACTTAGTGGAAGTAGTGTAGTGCCGTCATAAAAATTAAATGAATGTTTCAGTGTAAAAAAGACCAAAGTGATGTAGGCTTATTGGCTTGCTTACACTGCAGTCCAGAGTTCAGGACAGAATAGTAAACTTTATTTCCCTAGTATCTTTACCCCCTAAGGTTGATGTCCGAACATCTAATTAGCATAATAAAAGAATCCCCGTAAAAATCTGTCAGTTTAAGATAGAGATATAGTGGGGGGAAAAAAGTATTTAGTCAGCCACCAATTGTGCAAGTTCTCCCACTTAAAAAGATGAGAGAGGCCTATAGTTTTCATCATAGGTACACGTCAACTATGACAGACAAAATGAAGAAAAAAAATCCAGAAAATCACATTGTAGGATTTTTTATGAATTGATTTGCAAATTATGGTGGAAAATAAGTATTTGGTCAATAACAAACGTTTCTCAATACTTTGTTATATACCCTTTGTTGGCAATGACACAGGTCAAACGTTTTCTGTAAGTCTTCACAAGGTTTTCACACACTGTTGCTGGTATTTTGGCCCATTCCTCCATGCAGATCTCCTCTAGAGCAGTGATGTTTTGGGGCTGTCGCTGGGCAACACAGACTTTCAACTCCCTCCAAAGATTTTCTATGGGGTTGAAATCTGGAGACTGGCTAGGCCACTCCAGGACCTTGAAATGCTTCTTACGAAGCCACTCCTTCGTTGCCCGGGTGGTGTGTTTGGGATCATTGTCATGCTGAAAGACCCAGCCACGTTTCATCTTCAATGCCCTTGCTGATGGAAGGGGGTTTTCACTCAAAATCTCACGATACATGGCCCCATTCATTCTTTCCTTTACACGGATCAGTCGTCCTGGTCCCTTTGCAGAAAAACAGCCCCAAATCATGATGTTTCCACCCCCATGCTTCACAGTAGGTATGGTGTTCTTTGAATGAAACTCAGCATTCTTTGTCCTCCAAACACGACGAGTTGAGTTTTTACAAAAAAATTCTATTTTGGTTTCATCTGACCATATGACATTCTCCCAATCCTTTTCTGGATCATCCAAATGCACTCTAGCAAACTTCAGACGGGCCTGGACATGTACTGGCTTAAGCAGGGGGACACGTCTGGCACTGCAGGTTTTGAGTCCCTGGCGGCGTAGTGTGTTACTGATGGTAGGCTTTGTTACTTTGGTCCCAGCTCTCTGCAGGTCATTCACTAGGTCCCCCCGTGTGGTTCTGGGATTTTTGCTCACCGTTCTTGTGATCATTTTGACCCCACGGGGTGAGATCTTGCGTGGAGTCCCAGATCGAGGGAGATTATCAGTGGTCTTGTATGTCTTCCATTTCCTAATAATTGCTCCCACAGTTGATTTCTTCAAACCAAGCTGCTTACCTATTGCAGATTCAGTCTTCCCAGACTGGTGCAGGTCTACAATTTTGTTTCTGGTGTCCTTTGACAGCTCTTTGGTCTTGGCCATAGTGGAGTTTGGAGTGTGACTGTTTGAGGTTGTGGACAGGTGTCTTTTATACTGATAACAAGTTCAAACAGGTGCCATTAATACAGGTAACGAGTGGAGGACAGAGGAGCCTCTTAAAGAAGTTGTTACAGGTCTGTGAGAGCCAGAAATCTTGCTTGTGACCAAATACTTATTTTCCACCATAATTTGCAAATTAATTAATTAAAAATCCTACAATGTGATTTTCTTGAGAAAAAAATTCTCAATTTGTCTGTCATAGTTGACGTGTACCTATGATGAAAATTACAGGCCTCTCTCATCTTTTTAAGTGGGAGAACTTGCACAATTGGTGGCTGACTAAATACTTTTTCCCCCCACTGTTAGTAAAAACAAAAAACAAAAAATGTCAAGTGTTCAATCAATTTTATTCATGGAGTGCCTTTGTTATAACTATGAAACAGAAAGTGTATGTGTTGGAACACGGCAACAGCTTATTTTTATAACAACAAAATACAAATTAATACCCCTACCACAAAGACGTATGGTCAAGACGCGCGTCAAATGATGATAACATCAGTAGCCTAAACATCATTATAAGTGCCAAGTGGCCTTGATAAATTGTGAAACTCAGCACAAAAGCAATAATGGCATTATATAATTAATACAACTGTCTATGACAGCAGTCAAAAATAGTCAATTATTGTCAGCTCGGGCTTACATGGTGTGGGTCTTTACTCAATGGCATCAGTTGGATTTCATTTAGCTGTAATCCCTTGTCCTAACAGTTTACCCAATTTTCGTAACTTTCACTTGCTTGACACAAGTTGACATACCTTTGTTGTAGTCCGTAATAGTCTCCATTTTTCTCTTTATTGTGTTCCTGTTGTCTTGTCATTCTTTAGCACCATTGTGTAGTACAACGGCTGAGCAGGTGCCTTATTTTGCGCGGAGGGAGAGAGCTCCCGTCTCACTTTGTTCATGGTGCCAGCCAGACTTGTTTTCTTTGCAAGCTACTTGTTCTCCAATGTGAACATTTTTATTCCTAAACTTTAGGCTTGCCATAACAAAGGGGTTGAATATTGATTGACTCAAGACATTTCAGTTTTCTTTTTTAAACATAATTCGACGGGGAGTTTCTCTCATTCTTCTATACAGATCCTCTCAATCTCTGTCAGTTTGGATGGGGAGCGTCGCTGCACATCTATTTTCAGGTCTCTCCAGAGATGTTAGATCGGGTTCAAGTCTGGGCTCTGGTTGGGCCACTCAAGGACACTCAGAGACTTGCGTTGTCTTGGCTGTGTGCTTAGGGTTGTTGTCATGTTGGAAGATGAACCTTCGCCCCAGTCTGAGGTCCTGAGCGCTCTGGAGCAGGTTTTCATCAAGGATCTCTCTGTACTTTGCTCTGTTCATCTTTCCCTCAATCCTGACTAGTCTCCCAGTCCTGCCGCTGAAAAACATCCCCACAGCATTATGCTGCCAACCCCATACTTCACCGTAGGGATGGTGCCAGGTTTCCCCCATTCAAAGGCACTTAAATATTTTGTCTTGCTCATTCACCCTCTGAATGGCACACATACACAATTTATGTCTCGAGGCTTAAAAATCCTTATTTAACTGGTCTCCTCTCCTTCATCTACACTGATTTAAGTGGATTTCACAGTTTTTTTTTTTTTTCATTTAGGAACACTAACCAGAAAGTTTATTAGGTACACCACCCCGTTCACGAAAATGGATTGCCCCTCCAGACAGTGAGTCACGTGGCCGTGGTTTGCTATATAAAACAGGCAGACAAGCATCAAGGCATTCAGTTACTGTTCGATTGAACGTTAGAATGGGCAAAACGAGTAACCTAAGCTTTTCACGCACAACCGTGTCCAGGGTTTCACGAGAATGGTGCAACAAACAAAAAACATTCTGTCAGCGCCAGTCCTGTGGGCAAAAAACGCTTGTTGATGAGAGAGGTTGAATGAGAATGGCAAGAATCGTGTAAGCAAACAGGCTGGCCACAAACAGGCAAATAATGGCGCAATACAACAGTGGTGTGCAGAACGGCATCTCGGAGCGCACAACTCGTCGATCTTTGTCACAGATGGGCTATTGCAGCAGACGCCCACTCCGGGTTTCACTCCTATCAGCTAAAAACAAGAAGAAGCGCCTCCAGTGGGCATGCGATCACCAACACTGGACAGTTGAGGATTGGAAAAACTTGGTTTGGTCTGACGAATCCCTGTTCCTGTTGCATCATGCTGATGGCAGAGTCAGGATTTGGTGTAAGCAACATGAGTCCATGGACCCATCCTGCTTGGTGTCAACGGTACAGGCGGGTGGCGGTGGTGTACCGCCGCCCAATCTGCAGCAACTGCGTGATGCCATCACGTCAGCATGGACCAACATCCCTGTGGAACGTTTGTATGAAAAAAATAGAATGTTAGGGTGAGGTGCCTGGTAGGCCTGTGGCGGTCACGAAATTTCGTCATCCGGTGATTGTCAAGCAAATAACTGTCGGCCTCACGGTAATTGACTGTTAATTATCATAAACTCATTTAGTATCTCCTGGCTTCCACACACAGCCTACAAGCCACTGATGCAGTCCTTTGGAACATCTACATTTTCAAAAGTCTAATAACTCCTTGTGATATAGCCTACACCTTCACAATAAATCCATGATTTATTTTAGACAGGTCTAAAGAAGCATGATATGAAGAAAATGTAGTCTATTTCAGAAGAAAAGAATAGCATACTCTGAGTTGTCCTTATGTTAGGTCCTGATGTGGCTATGCAAATGGCAGTGGGCTACACTAGATCATTTAGCAGACAAGATTTGCTTAGAATTCCGTGGCATTATTTTATATAATTTTATAGTATGAAGAATACAATTGAACAAAGCTGAGTAAAATATAAATATTTTCTCCAAACGATTTGAGGGAGTGCGCACATGCGGCTATTCTGTGTTGAGCGGTTAACTTCTACGGGATCGGTGTCCCGTATACGGGACGGTTGAGCTAACGTGCGCTAATGTGATTAGCATGACTGTTGTAAGTAAAATCAAACTTTCCAGGACGTATGGGCAGAAAGCTTAAATTCTTGTTAATCTAACTGCACTGTCTAATTTACAGTAGCTATTACTGTGAAAAAATGCCATGCTATTGTTTGAGGAGAGTGCACAACAACAACAAAACGTATCACGGCAACTGGTTTGATACATTCACCTCTGAAGGTAAATAATGTACTTACATTCAGTAATCTTGCTCTGATTTGTCATCCTAAGGGTCCCAGCGATAAAATGTAGCATAGTTTTGTTTGATAAAATCTATTTTTATATTGAAATATAGGAACTGGGTTCTACAGTTTGAACCCCTGCTGTCTCTGGCTCCACACCCACACCGCCCGGCCATGTAGATGTGTATAAGCTAATTATCCATCATGTATGACATTCCTGGGAGTGTGTAAACTTACATTTTGTATTACCATATAATTTTTGTATGTTCTCTATAGTTATGTTCTTGAAAATGTATCAATTGACCAATTCGGCACATTTGGGCAGACTTGATACAAAATAGTCCGGTATTGCAATGCTTCACTGGATCAATCTGAAACTTTGCACACACAATGCTGCCATCTAGTGGCCAAACTCTAAATTGCGCCTAAACTGCAATATTATATTGTGGCTTTCTTGCATTTCAAAGATGTAAAAAAAACAAAAATAGAAAATGCATGTTTTTTTATTTGTATTATCTTTTACCAGATCTAATGTGTTATATTCAAATTATTTCCTTTGAAATGGTATCAAGAATATGCATATCCTTGCTTCAGGATCTACAAGGCAGTTAGCTTTGGGTATGTCATTTTAGGCAAAAATTGAAAAAAAGGGTCAGATCCTTAAAAGGTTAACAAAGAAATAGGTACTCCTATAGGCTTAATTTAGAGTTATTAATGCAACTTTAGTTGTTCTACAAACGTTGGGTTATATGTTTTGATTTTTAATACATTGTAAGGCTGCATGATGAGACTCTAATGATGATATGAAAAAAGTTGCTTGAAAGGCATGAGCTCTGCTTTGTTTTTTGCGCAGGCTGTACACATTTCAATAGTCTCTCATTCACAATTTGACAAGAACTTGGTAATGCCTCGAATTTCACGGCGGCATCCCCTTTGTGGCTGAAATGCACCCTAAAATCAATCCATGCCTTTTACGGCCCGAAGTGCTGCGTTGTGCCCTTCTCCCTGAGTGCTGCGCAATCCGAAGTGCTTCTCACTCACATGGCTCTCAATCACGTGATCAGATCTTTCTCACAGGCTACAAGTGAAGACCGACACATCGGGACGCAACTGCGCGCATTCTTATCCAATTCCGAGGTGCATATTGTATGGGACAGTTGTGGGGTGCAATAGATCCCAAATAAATACAACCACTATCATCCCAAAAAACGTTTTACGCAATGTGGCTGATTGCAGATCAGAACGTTTAGCTTAAAATGTTGATAAACTATTAGGCTATTTCTTCACATTATAAGCACAGCAATGCGCACATGGCAGTAGGCTATAAGCGGCAATGTTCCATTAGTGGGAAAATACCATTATCAAAAGTGACCGCAAATGCAATTATGCATGTAATGCTTTTATTATAAAGGTGAATTTTTATGGTGAAAATGATCTTCCCCAAACTTGAAACTCACACGCTGCTTATGTATGCCAAACCCCTTGTAAAGCAGATGAATGTGCTTCATTTTAAGAAGTTATTTAGTAGACTCTTCAGTTGTGATACAAACCTGATCATACATATAGGCCTATGGGCTAGGCTACATGAGGTGTGCGACTATGATTAGGAAAAAGTGGCAAAAAAAAGACATTGTTTCTTATGCTGGGCATCATTCACAAGTGATAATATATAATTCACAAGTAATAGGCTAATATTGTCACCCATCAGACTATTCTTGATTAAATCTGGTCTTTACATATACTAAATAATATATGTGGGAAATTTGTTTTGATTTAACCATTATCATGCACCTGTCTCGAAAACAGGGGCAGTGGGAAAAAATACATGTCATCTATGCACTTAAATAGCGAATGGAGGACGCTTTTCCTGTGGTTCATTTTCATGCCAGCCAGATAGGCTATACTCCTTTTGTAAAGATAAACAATGTGCTTAATATTAGGAAAGTTGAGAAATAAATATAGTAGGCCTAGTCTATAGAAAGCTGATGGGATCCTCCTCTTTTTAGTAGAGGCCATCACTCTGTTTTCTTGCGCAATTGCATAGCCTATAGAAATGTTGCGCAACATGGGCTCATGGGCTCTCATAAAGTGTTTGATTAGATTTTTGATGACATTTGCATTGATGTCAGAGTGATTAGAGTGATTGGGCTCCCGAGTGGCGCGGCGGTCTAAGGCACTGCATCTCAGTGCTTGAGGCGTCACTACAGACCCCCTGGTTCGATTCCAGGCTGTATCACAACCGGCCGTGATTGGGAGTCCCATAGGGCGGTGCACAATTGGCCCAGCGTCGTCCGGGTTTGGCCGGTGTAGGCAGTCATTGTAAACAAGAATTTGTTCTTAACTGACTTGCCTAGTTAAATAAAGGTAAAATAAAAAAAATAGAGTGCTGAGTACCAGGCAGTTAGCAAGTTTGGTAGGCTAGCTTGGAAAAGCCTAATTACCGTGACTAAGCGGTCACGTGGAATTTGACTGCCTTCATGACTCGGGACTCCCGGTGTGGCGGTAATACAGTCACCGCAACAGCCCTAGTGCCTGGCTTTGTATACTATTCAGGCTACCTGTAATTATGCAATCCTAAAGTACTAGCTATGCCTTCTGCTGACCTTTTTTTTTTTTTTTTACATTCCAAATTACAAAAATCTGTTATAGATTTTGATCACAAAATCTTAATGATTTGAATGTCATTTTTCCTCTAAAGTAATAATGGAAATGTATTTCCAAAAATCTTTTCAAAATTATAGTTTTTGTGTTCAGCCAAGCCTTTCCTTAGAAATTGATATGTTTTGACCTAAGACTTACAAAAAAGTTTGTCCATTTCATGTAACATCCATAAGGCTTCTTATTTGCTTTATTTCTCCAACATGCCAGTATTTAGAAGTCCGATTTTCTTGGGTTTACACTAGCCCCAAGGGGTACTATAGACACACACATCAAATGTTTCCTTTATAGTTGGTTTGTCCATTTTGTGAGACATTAAAGTTGTGCTTTTTCGTGCGAATGTAATGTCAATATCGCTGGAATCGCCCTACAGTCATTTGCAAAAAAAGATAACAAATTCAGCCAATTTCAAACCCACAGGGCTACAAACATAATCTGACTGCTGAACACATGATTGTGTAATTAGGACTATTCTTTAGCGGTGTGATTGATTGATGCAGGAATGTGGAGCCACGATGGGTTTCAATGTTGTTCATGGTGTGTAGGAGTGTTGAACAGGGGTCTTAATTGTGTTGCCCCAAGTGGCACTGAAACAGGAATAACTGAAGCACAAATCTGTATTTTGTGTGTCTGTTTGTCACAGCCTCCGGGTCCTCCTGTGTTTTGAGTTGGGTTTGGTGCAGGGTCGGGATGAAGAAAATGTGATTCAATTCCTATTTAGGCCTATTAGAGGACTGGATCGAGGGTTTACGGTATGTTAGGACTGGGAGTGTGCTCTGCTCCACATCCTATGGATTAACCAGGCTCACAATGCACTGGTGAGTCCTTCTATAGGGAGGGTCCTCAAGAGATCTGGGTAGTTACCACATGATTGGAGAACGTTTGTGACCGACCGGCTCGATTAGGTCTTATGTAGCAAATTTTGAAATTGTGTTTTTTACATTGGATTAAAGTAGATACTCAGCTAGAAAATGGTATATCATACACTGCAGTTGTGGAACAATGGGAAAGTAATTCTGCTTTCAAAGTTGATTGTAACCCCACTTTTGAGAAAATGGCCATTGAATGTTTTGGTACACGCACTGGAGAGCTCTTCTTTGTCTACACCTATTCACCATCGTTCACACCCTCTTAAGACTTAGCCCCGCCCATCTCTTTAACGATTCACATGCATGACATCAGCAGCCTGGTGGTCCAAAATAGCATACCTGGTGTATTTTAACACCAGTAAACCCATCCGTTTAAAAATGAATTCAGTATATGTCAACTAGCAAACCAAGCAACTAAAAGCAACATTCTAAACAATGTTAAGTTAGCTGGCTAGCCAGTTCAAATAATGACCACATCGTATAGCTGACAATGTCTTAACTTTAGCTCATTTGTATTCATTATTACAGGAAATAAAAAAATTATTGAAGGTAAACTCGCAACAAGATAATTATTTACAAGTTAATGGCTAATTACAGAAAATAGCTTACGGTTGTGAGTGTGACAAAATAAAAGCAGGGCATTCTACTGGAGATCTTGGACACTGTCTCTTGGTCCTAATGTTATATCCTAATTTGACTGTGGTGCAGGTCATATTGTTCTTCACATTACCGTCTCTGGTAAACAGACACTAGCTTTATCAAATGAAATCAACGTTTATTTGTCTCATGCACAGGATACGGAAGGTGTAAACGGTACAGTGAAATGATACTTTGCATAGTGGAGCATTTTGTTAAGACATGTAGCTAGCTAGCTAAACAATGAACCATAATCCCAACTCGTTACTACCCAATGTTAACTAGCTAGCTAACATTAGGCTATAACTAGCAAGGCAAATGGCTCTGAGAAACAAATAATATTACTACACAGAGCATACACGTAACGACAATGACTTTCTGACAAAATTAGAAACTTGTAATATCTAAAAATGTAGTTAGCAAGACTCTTACCGGTATACATGGACTCTTACCGGTATACATGGATGAACGCTTCTCCCTCTATGTCACGGATGCCATGGTTGCCCTTAGTTTGAAGATGTAATCGGGAGACAGGTGTTTTATACAACAGACTTCTGTATGTTCTCTTTTCGACTCCGTCTGCATATTTGCAATCAAACGACAGAATGTTCTCCATCTCCTTAGCTATCATACTCTGCTTCTACCAGGCATTCCACTGATTTCAAAACTATTTCCTCCAGAAAGTGGAGAGCAACACTTTTGCAGTTATCCGTGAGATCTTTCAAAAAAGTAGCGTTAGAAAGGATTACCTACACATACTGAGCAGCCCTTTGTTATGGACAGTAGCGTGCTACATGGCAGACCAATCCGAACTCATCTCTCGGCATGTCCAGCCCATCCATTTTCTCAGCCAATCATGGCTAGTGGGAAGGTTCCTGTCTTTTTCCGTGGCTAATCCAACTAGGCTCGTAATTTAACAATTGTATTTGTATTTACAGATGGCATACACGTTTGTTATTAAGGCACATGAAAGTTCACATGTTCCAGAAGGCATTAATGCCAAAAAAAAACACATTTTGATAAAGAATAAATGTTTACGTTCAAATGTCTCTCCTGTGAAGTAGAGACGTGCAACATACGCCTAGTTTCCTGAAACGAGTAATATTTGCATATAAATGGCTCAGTCATTCTCTTCTCTTACTGCTTGGTTAAACTACTTTGTTACTGAAGTAAAAAAAAAGAACACCACTATGAAGCTGAAGGTACTTGATTTGCTCGACCTCAAACCTCAAACTTTAAGAATTGGAACCCCATTTGTTTCTCTAGTATTTGTACAAACCAAGGACTAATAAATGTTTGTAGTCCCCCTTAAAGTGGCAATCAGCAGTTCAAACAATAACAAAGCGTTCTGCCAGCCCCTGTTTCGGTAAAAATGGATGCAAGGACTGACCATCCATGATGTCATATTGTTTTAACCATGTTTTGAGGCTATACAGTGTTTGTTTACATTTACTTTGTTTACAATCATTGGCGTAAAACAAGTGTATATTTTGGGTTCTGATGGGATATGACAGTTGAACTAAGCTCATGAGTCATTTATAAGTTATATTCTTCAAGAATCAATGGGTACTTATAATTCATTTATAAGTCTGAAAATGGGTGTAGCAACTGCAGATTGCCTCTTTAAGGGCAGAAAATGTCAGATTGATTTGAATGTGTCTTCTAGTAATGGCGTCTTGTTACCATTCCAGTGTTTGTCCTCTCGGGCCTGGAGGGCAGAGTATATCTCATCACATCAGACAGAGATACTCTTCAGACTGGTCTCTCTCCAGTCCTCTTATCTCCTACAGCTATTAGTCAGGAGTCTAGCCAACAAGATAAACTGGCATGTCCCTTCCCTACCCACTCTCATCTACCATCATCTCCTGCTCCCTGCTCCAACACATTCTTCTTTCCTCCTGTCTTTAGTGGGGTGGGATTAGAGGTTTGCATGCATCTGTAGAGAATTGGGCTGCAGGGACTGAGGGATGAGGAGAGGCAAGGAGGAGAGAAGAGGTGGAGGGGTGGAGTGAGTGAGGTGGGGTTACGTAAACACACTCTCCCCTCCCTCCGAAACCCTGTCAGGTTAGGGCGATTCATGATATACACTATATATACAAGAGTATGTGGACACCCCTTCAAATTAGTGATTCGGCTATTTCAGCCATACCCGTTGCTGACAGGTGTATAAAATTGAGCACGCAGCCATGCAATCTCCAAAGAAAACCATTGGCAGTAGAAAGGCCTTACTGAAGAGCTCAGTGACTTTCAACGTGGCACCGTCATAGGATGCCACCTTTCCAACAAGTCAGTTAGTCAAATTTCTAGAGCTGCCCCAGTCAACTGTAAGTGCTGTTATTGTGAAGTGTAAACGTCTAGGAGCAACAACAGCTCAGCCGCGAAGGGGTAGGCCACAGAAGCTCACAGAACGGGACCGCTGAGTGCTGAAGCGCGTAGCGTGTAAAAATCGTCTGTCCTCGGGTGCAACACTCACTACCGAGTTCCAAACTGCCTCTGTAAGCAACGTCAGCACAATAACTCTTAGTCGGGAGCTTAATGAAATGGGTTTCCATGGCCGAGCAGCCGCACACAAGCCTAAGATCACCATGCGCAATGCCAAGTGTCGGCTGGAGTGGTGTAAAGCTCAGTACCATTGGACTCTGGAGCAGTGGAAACGCGTTCTCTGGAGTGATGAATCACACTTCACCACCTTTAGCAGACGCTTTTATCCAAAGCGACTTATAGCCAGCTAATGTTTATATTTAAAGTCTAGCCAACTTGGATCTATTTGCGTGCTAACAAGCTAGAACAACTGTTATGAACACACCCTCCTGTTTGAACAACATAGCCTGTTGACATTGTTTAGATGTTGAAATCAAGTGGCCTACTTGGATAAGAAGATGCTTATTTCTCAGAATGAGAACGAGTTGTCAATTCCTTATATACATGTATTTTTATGCTAATTTCACATTTATAAAACACAGACTGAACAGCTAGCACATAACAGTATGTGGCTAAAATGCTGCTAGCGGTACATGGTACCGCAATGCCACGTGCGACAAACTGAGCATATCAATTTTTCACAATCATGTTCATTGATACTCTCGTTTTCGTCTTCTCTGTTCTACAATTTGAGAGTTGAGACATAAAAAAGGGTAACAACCGAAGGGGAATCGACCGATTCTGTTGGCCCAAAACTCAAATGCAAATAGCGAATTGAAACTGCTTGTTGTCAGAGAGGAAGAAGTGATCTTGCGTCTTTGTTGTTGTGAGTGGCAAGGGCTTGGTGTCTGTGTGCGAGTGGGAAGGTGCACAGAAGGAGCGAAGGAGACGAGACCAAAAAGACAAATTCTCATAAAAACAAAACAAAAAATTGATTCTTGTGATACAGGCATTTGGAACATCGCGCTAAAACATAGTCTAATTAATCAAACTAATTTGATACATCGCCCAGCCCTATGTCAGGTCCTCTCAGCTAGCAGAGGAAACTGAGATTATTACTACAGCCCGCACACACGTACACAAACAAATACAAACAAACAAACAAACAAACAAACAAACAAACAAACATAAACACACACGCTACATCGAGAGGCTGTGATTAAGATGGAATTTTGTGTATCGATTACTTGTCATGCAAATGGCCACGGTTATTGTAATAATTCTCATTTTTGTTAAAAAAATGTCGAGCTTGTAATGCATCATAATGCATCTTTGAAAATGTTATATGACATACCAGATAAATACAGCACAGCTTTGGTGGCACCCCTGTCTCAAAAACAGTTTTGACCCCTTGGAACTTTTGGAAATGAAGCTTCTCCTCCCGACCGTGCCATCCTGCTCATAAAAGTATTACCAACTTTACCCACTTAATGTAAAACTGAAATACTGCTAATGGGTAAACTATATATAGTTGAATATAAAGTTTAATCCCCCCTTCTCCTAAAATGAATGTATTATGACAAAAAAAATTTGTTCACGGTTATTGTCCATAATTGTTGCTTACACGATTATAGGATCATTGTGCCAGCTTAGCTACATCAGCAGATGTGAAAGGGCAACGATCTACCTGACTGAGAGGGCTACACTAGACTGTTGAGTAGTGAAACTGTCGGATACTTCTGTCTAGCCGCTAGGCAGGTTAAAAGGTTAAAGTGAGGCCATTAACTTTCATTCACTCTGACATGACTCTAGACTCCTTGGACTGACCTGGTGGAACACTGGATCTCAGCTCAGACACCGTCAGTCTGGGGCTAGGACTGAGTCAACCTCTATCTCTCGGTCTCTCTCAATCTCCTTATCTCTGCCTTTCATTGGCTCCCTGTCACTCTCCTTTAGTGTTCTCTTTCTTCCTTCTCTTTGTACAGGGCCCTTGATATGGCCCTATATCGCTCTTGCTCCTCTCATAATTTCCTCCTCTTCTCTGTGTTACGGGGTATCAGTCTTTCTTCGTCTGATTTGGGAGTGGTGGAGTGGTGGAGTGGTGTTAGCTGTCCAGGCCCTCTCCAGATTTATGTGACAGATTAATTTCCCTGTCTCTGCCGAGACACGCTGTCTCCATTGTGATCTTCAGGTGCTCACTCACGTCTCTATGACCCATCACCCTCTCAGAGGGCAGAACACACTACACACACACACAATCCACAGTCCACACACACACTCGGCACAAACACTCCACACACACTCTGCACAGCAGGTGATCACTTAGGCAAAACTCAAAGTGAAATTAGAAAAAAAGTGTTTTTTAGGAATCTTCTGAATCAGAATATGTTGTGCTGTCATTGTAAGTAGCAGTAGAGTGGAAGAATACTTTTTATTTAAAACAATTATTTAACCTTTATTTTATCAGGGAGTTATACTGAGACCAAGGTCTCTTTTACAGATGAGCCCTGAATTAACTTGAGTCGTGTGTGTGATAGAGTGTGCAGGTCAATGCAGGCTCTATAGGCACAGAGTAGTGCTGATGGTTCTCCATTCCTAATCATTCTCCAAGGAAAACATGTCGCTGAGCCTGAGGAGTGTGTACTGTTAGCTTTGGGTCTTGTTCACACACATGGCCTGAGTTACCATTAGGGCTTCTCCCAGTGCCCAGGACTTAAAAAGAGAGCTCATGTAAACACCTCAAAGAGCTTAGATATACTGCATATGAGTCCTAGTAAAACCTGTTTTTCCACAAGATCACATATATTTTCTCTTATCAGGCACCATAAGAGCTGTGATGATGGCATATCTAGACAGCTCTCTGACTCTGGTATAGTGCTTTAAAAGGTTTGTCTAGCGGTTGCTTAGATTTTACTCATTCTTTAGTGCTATGGGGATTTGTAATGGCTTGATTTTCTTCCCACCTATTATATCTTTAAGAAGATACTTTACTGTAACTTACAGAGAAAACGATCAGCAAGTACATTTAATGTCCATGTGTTCCATCCCAGTTTATCACTTTCCAACACTGCCTTTTCTTACAAAAAAGGTAGTGCTGAAGGTGCAATTTCCATAAGCTTTCATAGTTTAAAGACCTCAAAATGCGAGACTAACAATTGTCTTTTTTCTCTTCCTTTCATTGCCCCAATTTCCTCCCTTGATGACAATGTGACTTCTCTGCTCCTCCTCTCAGGTAAGAGATTTGTGTATACAGTAGACTTGAGTCATCTTGACACGTAAGCAGTGAGTTTGATGATTGTTCCATTGGAACACAATTCATTTTCCGCCCGCCAACTGACATGGCACGATCATTAGACTTTTCCATCATACCTCAATTGGAAGAGAAATGGTATGAAGTGTCATTGTGAATACCCATAGAATATGTTTTTAATGGAGGAAGAGTCTACACGTGTCTGTCCGCATACCAGACCACTGACAGGGTGGGATGAGGAGAATTGAAAGATCACAGGAGGATGAGAGGAGGAATAGGATGGACAGAGTGGGGGGACGGAGTGTGTGAGAGAGAGAGAGAGAGCGAGGCCAGCAGCTCCTTGAGCTGAAAGCCAGCTGTGATGATGTCGTAAAGATGACATCTTTAACAGCCCAGTCCCCTAAAGCAGCGGTCCATGTGTCACTCCTGACGTTTGTTTCTGATCAAGATGCTTTGCCTTCCTTCACTGGTATCACCTAATCCACGGCTAGCACAGAGTCACAACCACACTCACCACACACTATTAGATGAGCTAACAGAAAATGACAAAACGCTAAGTCGTGGAGAGTGGCCTCTAAAAGCAAAGTGTTGGAGAGATGCAATTTTAATATCACTCTTCTATTCTGAACCCCTGCTTTTAGCCGTGGTTAATAGACTGGCTGTGGGACTGGGACTGGAGCAGTTGGGATGGAACTAGTGGTGTTGGCCCTATTTGCATTTATTCAAGAGATGAATTCAATTCACGTCCCATTGTTTTATGAACAGTATTCACTTCATGTCTGTGAATGAGAGTAAATCTGAGCTAGTTGTCTGTCTGGCTAGTACGGTAGGCCTCGGAGGCCTCAGGTTGTGATGGCTCTGGCCAGCTGACTATGGCCTTGTTCCTGACTGTACCCTAGCATTGGTGCGGTGGTCCAGCACTCAAAGAGGGTCATGGGACTGTGAGAGACAGACCGCCTACTGTATGATGACTGTTGTGGGTATTCCTGGCCCTTCAGCACATTCTCCAGCGGGGGCACAGTCTCAGAGATCAGACCTGGAGCCCTGCCAGACAACTCAGCCTTCCCTCTGCTGCCATCTCCTCCCCTCCGCTCTGCTTCTATCTCCCCCCTGCTGCCATCTCCTCCCCTCCGCTCTGCTTCTATCTCCCCCCTGTCAAAGTGGAATTATGTTTTTAGAAATGTTTACAAATCAATTAAAACTGAAAAGCTGAAATGTCTTGAGTCAATAAGTATTCAACTCCTTTGTTATGGTAAGCCTAAATAAGTTCAGTAGTGAAAATGTGCTTAACAAGTCACATAATAAGTTGCATGGACTCTGCGTTTAACTTTATTTTTGAATGACTACCTCATCTCTGTACTCCACACATACAATTATCTGTAAGGTCCCTCAGTCGAGCAGTGCATTTCAAACACAGATTCAACCACAAAGACCAGGGAAGTTTTCTGATGCCTCTCAAAGAAGGGCACCTATTGGTAGATGGGTACAAATAAAAAAAGCAGACATTAAATTTCCCTTTGAGCATGGTGAAGTTATTAATTACACTTTGGATGGTGTATCAATACACGCAGTCACTACAAAGATACAGGCTTCCTTCCTAACTCAGCTACCGGAGAGGAAGGAAACCGCTCAGAGATTTCACCTTGAGGCCAATGTTGACTTTAAAATAGTTACAGAGTTTAATGGTTGTGATTGGAGAAAACTGAGGATGGATCAACAACATTGTAGTTACTCCACAATACTAACCTAAGTGACAGAGTGAAAAGAAGAAAGCCTGTACAGCACGTGTCAAACTCATTCCACGGAGAGCCAAGTGTCTGCGGGGCTTCGCTCTTCCCTTGTACTTGATTGATTATTTCAGTTCACTAATTAGTAAGGAACGCCCCTCACCTGGTTGTGTAGGTCTTAATTGAAAGGAAAAAAACTAAAACCCGCAGACACTCGGCCCTCCGTGGAATGAGTTTGACACCTCTGCTGCCTTGTTTGCAACAAGGCACTAAAGTAAAACTGTAGAAAATGTGGCAAAGAAATTCACTTTTTGTCCTGAATACGAAGTGTTATGTGTGGGGCAAATCCAATACAACACATTACTGAGTACCACTCTCCATATTTTCAAGCATAGTGGTGGCTGCATGATGGTAGGGTATGCTTGTAATTGTTAGGGACTGTGGAGTTTTTCAGGATAAAAAAAAATAAACAGAATGGAGCTAAGTACAGGCAAAATCCTAGAGAAAAACCTGGTTCATTCTGCTTTCCACCAGACACTGGGACGTATTCACCTTTTAGCAGGACAATAACCTAAAACACAAGGCCAAATTTACACTGGAGTTGCTTTCCAAGAAGACATTGAACGTTCCTGAGTGGCCCATTTACAGTTTTGACTTAAATCTGCTTGAAAATCTATGGCAAGACCTGTAAATGGTTGTCTAGTAATGATCAACAACCAATTTGACAGAGCTTGAAGAATTTTCTAAAGAAGAATGGGCAAATGTTGCACAATCAATACTTTTGAGCTAATATTCTAGTACTCAGCGCCGGTGAGCTCCTGCTCAAGTCAAGCACTGCTTCTTATCCATTGCACAAATAGCCTACAGCTGTGTCTGTCCTGAGCTCACTGGCGCAGGAAACTCTGTGGGCCCAGAATATTTTCGCTAGCTCAAGCTTTGAGCCAGACCCAAGTTAATAGTTAATACAATGTTTCAGGTTTGTTGCAGACAGGCCATGTGTAGCCTATGTGATTTATTTTTATCAGGATATTTTCTACCTGCGGGCTGCAGTGTTTTTATTTGTTGGCTTTATGTAGGCTAGTTTTACGTAGTTAGCAATGACAATAAAATTAACTTTTTAGGTTTGTATCATTTTAAATTTAGATTTGGATAGAATTTTTATTAACAACATGACAATGATTTTGAGATGAAGACATTATTATAAATAAAATGAAACTGTTTCACGAAAATGTGTATATGAAAACCATAACTGGCACGCAGATCGGTAGAAATGGTAAGATAAAGGCCTCCCGAGTGGTGCAGCGGTCTAAGGCACTGCATCAGTGTTACGGCGTCACTACAGAAATCTCACAACCGGCCGTGACCAGGAGTCCCATATGGCGGCGCACAATTGGCCCAGCGTCGTCCGGATGAGGGGAGGGTTTGACGGGGGGACGGGGGGGGGTTTGCCTTTACTTGGCTCATCGCGCTCTAGTGACTCCTTGTGGCATGCCAGGTGCCTGCAGGATGACCTCGGTCGTCAGATTGGTGCAGCTGGCTTCCAGGTTAAGAAGCGCGGCTTGGCGGATCATGTTTCGGAGGACGCATGACTCGACCTTCGCCTCTCCCGAGCCCGTTCAGGAGTTGCAGCGATGAGACAAGTTCGTAATCAAATTGGGGAGAAAAAGGGGGGTAAAAAAAATGATTTTAAAAAATGGTCGAAAGAACAGGCGACTTTCGGTCATCCAAGATTATTTTGGGTCGGGGACAGCCCTTGACTCCAACCACCCAAGCCATAGACTATTCTCTCTGCTTCCGCACGGCAAGCAGTATGGTGCTTCAAGTCTGGCACCAACAGGCTCTTGAACAGCTTCTATCCCCAAGGAATAAGACTGATAAATACCTAACAAAATAGCTACACAGACTATCTGAGTTAACCTTGTATCCTCATTGACCTTTTTATTTTTGTCTCTATGCACACTCACAGGGCCCTAAATACTCACACACTCACTCACTCCATTATCTGCTCACACACACATAACATGCACATACATTTATGCTGACACTACACACACGCACACCGACTCACATACAAGCTGCTGCTACTCTGTTTATCATACATCCTGATGCCAAGTCACCTTACCCCTATACATATCTACCTTCATCACTCCAGTATCCCTGCACATTGTAAATATGGTATTGGAACTGACCCTGTATATAGTATGCTTATGTACTTATTGTGTTCTTATGTCTCGTCTTTTTCTTCTAGTATTACATTGTTATTGATTATTGCATTGTTGGGTTTGAGTTTGCAAGAAAGGCATTTCACTGTACTTGTGCATTTGACATTCAAACTTACAATTTTACATTTACATTTTTACAAAGTTTAGTCATTTAGCAGACGCTCTTATCCAGAGCGACTTACAGTTAGTGAGTGCATACATTTTTCATACTGGCCCCCTGTGGGAATCGAACCCACAACCCTGGCGTTGCAAGCTCCATTCTCTACCAACTGAGCTACAGGAGGCCTATTTTAAACATCTAACATGTATTGACTCAGTGGGGTTGAATACTTTTATAATCAAGATATACAGTATTTGTGTTTTATTCTTCATATACAGTACCAGTCAAAAGTTTGGACACCTACTCATTCCAGGGTTTTTCCTTATTTTTACTATTTTCTACAATGTAGAATAATAGTGAAGACATCAAAACTATGAAATAACACATATGAATCATGTAGTAACCAAAAAAGTGTTAAACAAATATCAAAATATATTTTATATTTGAGATTCTTCAAAGTAGCCACCCTTTGCCTTGATGACAGCTTTGCACACGCTTGGCATTCTCTCAACCAGCTACATGAGGTTGTCACCTGGAATGCATTTCAATTAACATGTGTGCCTTGTTAAAGTTAATTTGTGGAATTTCTTTCCTTCTTAATGCGTTTGAGCCAATCAGTTGTGTTGTGACAAGATAGCGGTGGTATACAGAAGATAGCCCTATTTGGTAAAAGACCAAGTCCATATTATGGCACGAACAGCTCAAATAAGCAAAGAGAAACGACAGTCTATAAATACTTTAAGACATGAAGGTCAGTCAAGCCGGAAAATTTCAATAACTTTTTTAAGTTTCTTCAAGTGCAGTCGCAAAAACCATCAAGTACTATGATGAAACTGGCTCTCATGAGGACCGCCACAGGAATGGAAGACCCAGAGTTACCTCTGCTGCAGAGGATAAGTTCATTACTGTTAATGCACCTCAGATTACAGCCCAAATAAATGCTTCACAGAGTTCAAGTAATAGACACATCTCAACATCAGCTGTTTAGAGGAGACTGCATGAATCAGGCCTTCATGGTCGAATTTCTGCTAAGAAACCACTACTAAAGGACACCAATAATAAGAAGAGACTTGCTTGGGCCAAGAAACACGAGCAATGGACATTAGACCGGTGAAAATCTGTCCTTTGGTCTGATGAGTCCAAATTTGAGATTTTTGGTTCCAACCACTGTGTCTTTGTGAGACATGGAGAAGGTTGTGTGATGGTGCTTTGGTGGTGACACTGTAAGTGATTTATTTAGAATTCAAGGCACACTTAACCAACATGGCTACCACAGCATTCTGCAGCGATACGCCATCCCATCTGGTATGTGCTTAGTGGGACTGTCATTTGTTTTTCAACACGACAATGACTCAAAACACACCTCCAAGCTGTGTAAGGGCTATTTGACCAAGGAGAGTGATTGAGTGCTGCATCAGATGACCTGGCCTCCACAATCATCCGACCACAACCCAATTGAGATGGTTTGGGATGAGTTGGACCGCAGAGTGAAGGAAAAGCAGCCAACAAGTGCTCAGCATATGTGGGAACTCCTTCAAGACTGTGTATATATTATATATATATATTTTTTAAACTAATGTTAGAATTCTCCCACTTTGACATTACAGAATATTTTGTGTAGATCGTTAACCAAAAATGACAATTAAATCAATTTTAATCGCACTTTGTAACACAACAAAATGTGGAAAAAGTCATGGGGTATGAGTACTTTCTGAAGGCTCTGTATGTGCGTGTACAGTATGTGGTTGTGTGTTCATGTGCCTGTGTGGCCCTGTCTCTCCACTTCTCCACCCAGGCCAGCATCATTGCTCTAGCTCTCCCCTCGTCTTTTCTCCTCTGTCTCCCTCATTTCAGCAGGACCTGTCTAGATTAAAGTGTTTACACGGCTCTCATTTCCCGTGCGCTTTATCCCCTGTCTGGAATTTGCTCTGGCCCGGTTTGTGTAAAGTTCACTTAGCTCAGTTGCATGCAGGAGAGCAGAGAGGGGAGGCTGGTGTCTCTGCCTAGGCTCTGCAGCAGTGTGGAAAGATATCAGGAAGGTAATTATTTGCTGCGTGTCCCTTACTTCAACTGTTCTCGTCAGACCATGATAAAGTAGTTACAAAATCATCCTGCAATATTTGACTAAATTCAGTTGCTCTCAGTCGGTGCACTTTACCGCACTCATCATGCTAGCATCTGCGTACTCCCTACCACTGAAATGCACACACACACACACACACAGAGAAAATAGGACACATACTTTAAATTATCCCACTTTAGTTTGTCCAAATATGTATTTTCTGGTAGAGAATCATCTACTTTCTCATCACTTGATGGTAACTGCCTTTATCTCTGGTATGGAGGAGTAGAGTGTGTTCTCACCATGAAAGCATTTAGTCACAGTGAGATCACATGAATGAATGATGGAGATTAGGAGAGGAGCTGTGCCATGTTACAATCTGTCCACACACACACAATTAACTCCATCGATTGCTGTGATGTGTTACAGTTTTTCTCAATCGAGTACAAGCAATTTTGGGATCTGTGTTGAAACGTGTATATAGCAGGACAGCAATGATCAAGTGCTTAAATACATTTACAGGATAATTTTCTTGCTTTTGTACCTGACCATCTTTTCCAAAACTTGAAATACAAATGTCATCAGTGAATACAAAATTCACTGTTATGTGTTTTGTTCACAGAATATTAACACATTGTTTTCATCAGAAGAGAAATGTGTACCATTGTGTTCACTGTTTCCGGCAATCAGTAAATACTATTGCACGAAATTCTAAATCACCCCATCAGTGTCCAGGTCGCAGTTGTAAATGAGAACTTGTTCTCAACTGGCTTACCTGGTTAAATAAAGGTGAACAAAAAAAATAAAAAATAAAAGTGTCATACCATACCAGATCTGGGCAATTGGAACTGTCAAATTTGAGATTTTTTACAGTATTGCGGAAACATGCAGAGAATGAAGTTGGGTTACTTCTAAGTACAATAACTTTGGGTTACTCCTAAGTAGGGCCAGGACGATACCAGTATCACAATACTTGTTAGTTTTGTGGCAATGAAACAAAACATGAATAGGATTTAACTTCTATAGGAAAACAGCCATAATGTTGGAAATAAACATTGTTGTCATCCAGTCACATTTATTTATTTTCCAAGCTAAAGCACACAATATTTTACAAACAGCAAGTTTTTAAAGGACCAAAAAGTTTGTTCTGCTTCGTGTTTTTATTTTTGGCATGGAAAAAATATTGCAATACTGGTATCGTCCCGGCTCTACTCTTAAGTCATCATCTCCAACATTGTGACCTTCCTTTTTAGAGCTTTGCTTTGGTGTGGATTGAGGCCTTTACATTCGTATGAGTTGTGTTCCTTGTATTCACCTTTCGTTATTTCTATTGTGGATTGTGTTTCTGTGCACCAATGGAAAGTCTACTAAAACAGGGTTTCCCAACGTAGGGGGTGCTCCGCCCATATGGGGTGCCAACATTTCAGGAGGGGGGAACCTTCCTTTATTTTTTTATATATACTATTCACGATTGTTTAAATCCACAATGCTTTACGCCAGAAAAAAGTGGTAAAATGCCAGAGGAAGACGTGACTGTGATGCACATTGGAATATCTACGACATTCAGATGCTGAGCTACGACCTTCTAAAGTCGAGGAGTCAAAAAAATTGTACTTTGCTTGAAAAGTAATCTTATACAATGTATGGTTCTGTCACTATCAATTGATCAAATCACTTTCTGTAAAAGAGAATATGTATAATTAAATTGAGGGTTCATATAAATTATGTTAATAAAACACATTTGGTAGCGAAATAACATTTGGGGAAATCGGGTTTAGACTTTTATTATTATTATTATTATTATTATTATTAAATAGCCTACCTAAACGATGTCATGAGTTTAGTTTATTAAGATCCCCATTACCTACTGCACATGCAGTTATAGAGAAGAAGAACATAAGATATTACATTACATTTAAAAAATAATAATTAATAAGAGTTATATATTGGAAAGACACCAAGAGACAACAACGATACAATTAACACGCTATACATATATTCTTATTCTTAAATGCAGTACTGTTAAATTAGATCTTTAGAAATGGGAGAGGCATTGGGATACAATATGTTTTACAAAAAAATCTGTTTTAAAGCTAAACTAGCTTTAACCTCTGTTGGCAGAGCATTCCACTGTGACATGGCTCTATACAGAACTGAGCAACGCATTAAATCTGTTTTTGGTTTGGGTACCGTGAAGAAACTCATAGTGGCAGGTCTGGTGGGGTATGTATGTCTTTTTGAAGTGTATGCAAATAGATTATACAAGTGGTTTTCAACACACAAATGTTTCTTTAAAAGAAGAGAAGTATTACATTTGTCCTCAACCATGAAAGACTATCATGCATGTTGTTGATGTTAGTTCTGTGTGTGCAGTTAAGGGCAAGGCGTGATGCTTTGTTTTGAGCCAGCTGCAACTTTGCTAGGTCTTTCTATGCTGCACCTGAACATAAACTCAGCAAAAAAAGAAACGTCCTTTCACTGTCAACTGTGTTTATTTTCAGCAAACTTAACTGTGCAAATATTTGTATGAACATAACAAGATTCAACAACTGAGACATAAACTGAACAAGTTCCACAGACATGTGACTAACAGAAATTGAATAATGTGTCCCTGAACAAAGGGGGGGTCAAAAGTAACAGTCAGTATCTGGTGTGGCCACCAGCTGCATTAAGTACTGCAGTGCATCTCCTCCTCATGGACTGCACCAGATTTGCCAGTTCTTGCTGTGAGATGTTACCCCACTCTTCCACCAAGGCACCTGCAAGTTCCCTGACATTTCTGGGGGGAATGGCCCTAGCACTCACCTTCCGATCCAACAGGTCCCAGACGTGCTCAATGGGATTGAGATCCGGGCTCTTCGCTTGCAATGGCAGAACACTGACATTCCTGTCTTGCAGGAAATCACGCACAGAACAAGCAGTATGGCTGGTGGCATTGTCATGCTGGAGGGTCATGTCAGGATGAGCCTGCAGGAAGGGTACCACCTGAGGGAGGAGGATGTCTTCCCTGTAACGCACAGCGTTGAGATTGCCTGCAATGACAACAAGCTCAGTCCGATGATGCTGTGACACACCGCCCCTGACAGACCCTCCATCTCCAAATCGATCCCGCTCCAGAGTACAGGCCTCGGTGTAACGCTCATTCCTTCGATGATAAATGCGAATCCGACCATCACCCCTGGTGAGACAAAACCGCGACTCATCAATGAAGTGCACTTTTTGCCAGTCCTGTCTGGTCCAGCGACGGTGGGTTTGTGCCCATAGGCGACGTTGTTGCCGGTAATGTCTGGTGAAGACCTGCCTTACAACAGGCCTACAAGCCCTCAGTCCAGCCTCTCTCAGCCTATTGCGGACAGTCTGAGCGCTGATGGAGGGATTGTGCGTTCCTGGTGTAACTCGGGCAGTTGTTGTTGCCATCCTGTACCTGTCCCGCAGGTGTGATGTTCGGATGTACCGATCCTGTGCAGGTGTTGTTACACATGGTCTGCCACTGCGAGGACGATCAGCTGTCCGTCCTGTCTCCCTGTAGCGCTGTCTTAGGCTTCTCACAGTACGGACATTGCAATTTATTGCCCTGGCCACATCTGCAGTCCTCATGCCTCCTTGCAGCATGCCTAAGGCACGTTCACGCAGATGAGCAGGGACCATGGGCATCTTTCTTTTGGTGGTTTTCAGAGTCAGTAGAAAGACCTCTTTAGTGTCCTAAGGTTTCATAACTGTGACTGTAATTGCCTACCGTCTGTAAGCTGTTAGTGTCTTAACGTCCGTTCCACAGGTGCATGTTCATTAATTGTTTATGGTTAATTGAACAAGCATGGTAAACAGTGTTTAAACCCTTTACAATGAAGATCTGTGAAGTTATTTGGATTTTTACGAGTTACCTTTGAAAGACAGGGTCCTGAAAAATTGACATTTCTGTTTTTGCTGAGTTTATTACCGGACAGTAATCAAGATGGGACAAGATCAGAGCCTGATCAACTAGTACAGTTGACATACCTCTTCCCATCTTCACAACAACTTTGTCAATATTACTTGACCATAATAACTGACCATCCAATGTTACTCCTAGGAGTTCAGCTTCTTCAACATGTTCAATGGTCACACCCTTTATGCACAACTCCTCCAGTTGAGGTTTAGGTCTAAGAGAATGCTTTAATGCAAATACAAAGCTTTTGGTTTTAGATGTATTTAAGACCAGTTTATTTTTAATTACCCATTCTGACATTGACTGTAACACCTTGCTAAGAGTCTCAGTGAGCTCATTGGCTGTAGGTGCTGATGTGTAGAGTATGCAATCATCAGCATACGTAGTCATTTTAGCTTCTTGTAAGACAAGTGGCAAATAATTTGTAAACATAGAGAAGAGTAATGGCCCAAGGCAAATGCCCTGAGGGATACCGCACTGTACATATCTTATGTTAAAGAAGCTTCCATTGAATAATATTCTCTGTGTTCTATTGGATAAGTAACCATCCAACCATGTGATGGCAGGTAATGTAAAGCCATAACAAGTTAGTTTTTCTTCAATTATGATCAATAACATCAAATGCTGCACTGTATTTAAAAAATACAGCTCCAACTATCATCTTATTATCCACTTATTTTAGCCAATCATCAGTCATCTGAGTCAAGTTGAGTGCCCTTCCCTATATGCATGCTGATTATTATTTTTTTTAACCTATAATGTCAATTATCGAAAAACACATTAACTCAGATTATTTTCATATTCACATATATTGTAGCTTAGACCCTAGTTGATAAATGTATTTATATTTGGAGAACTCAACTACAATTTGAGAACGCATTTACTGTTTTGGAAAAGACCACCAGTTCTGTGTCTTGTGGACTATGTTTTGAAAATAGACACATTGTTCCAAAAAATGCTTTTACGCGATTGAGAAAAACTGTAATCAGACTCCCCCTGCTGGTCTGAGATCACTCCAACTGCAGTCTTTGTTAAAGGAGCCAGTTGTTGTCTGTGAACCTGGCCACGCCGCAAGGCTGTTCTCTGACACTGACCCAGAATCAGCCTGTAACTAACTGGTACTGACTGTTCCACAGCCATGTCGTACAGATCTGGTTCTGACAGCTCCACATTCAACTGTTTACGTGCGTGTCCATGTCGAGTCACAGAGACAGAGCAGTAAAGCAGCTCTAAAACAAGGCTTCTGGCTGTGACTCCTATTCCATCCACTAACTGTCCTCCCTGTCTTGTCACTGTCTGTAAACCAGTCCCCCAGGACCCAGTGGTCAGAAGAAAACACTGCTCTAGGAGAGAGAGGGTTGACACTGCATGGTAACAGACAGGACACACACACTCCCAGTCAGTGTCCGTGTGTGTGGTGAGCCTGATAAATAGCAGGGCTGAGCAGTAATGTGGCCCTACCAGTCTGTGGAGATGGAGACATTTTGATGGAGCATCTGCAGTACTGTTCTGATAAGGATCATTGTTCCTGCTCCCTGGGAGATGGATGATGTTGCTGAGCAGGCCAATGGGTTGATAGAGAGGATCTGTTATACACTAGGTGTGGCACAGGATGCGCTTGCATATTTGTGTGTCTCTTTCTCTCTCTCTCCTCCTCTTGTTATTCAATGTCTCTTCTAATTATGTCACTATTCCCATAGCCTATGCTGCTGTACAGCTTGGAAAGTGTGTGTGTGTGTGTGTGTAACTAAAATTAGACTGTAGAGCAGATGTGATGTGTGCAAATGTGGGTCTGTGACGTGGATATTGTCTCTCTCCATCCACCCTGGTGTGTGTGTGTGTGTGTGTGTAACATCCTGGCCATCTCTGACTCAGCAGCACCGTCACAGGGGCAGGAAAGTGGGTCAGTTGTGCCCGCTCCAAGGGTCAGAGGAAGAGGAAGAGGAAGAGGGTGGAGGGGAGGGAAATTATCAGATAAGAGAAGTATGGTTGGAGGGATGGTTGATGTGAGCGGTGTGCTTGAGGAAAGAGAAGAAGAGAGATTTGGGATTAATAAGATACTATGTAAGGAGGGGAAAGGAGGAGGGTTAGAAAGGATAGGGGGCATAGAGGTATGCCCTGTATAAAGCTTGGGCAAGATTCAAAAGGATAGAAGGGGAAGGATGATTGTGAGACTATTGTAGCAGGTCCTTGATATCGTCAACATGAACCAATGTCCTGTTTTGCTAAACCTTGAGATCAAGGCTGTAACGTAGTGGTCTCAGAAGTGGTAATTCAATCTTTGTCTTCCGTCTTGTGCTTTAGATCATCTCAAAAGCTGACCTGGCTATTTGATCTGTGTGTCTGTTGTGAGGAACATAATGATTATAATCAGAGAGGCTAATTAAGGAGACCAGAGGCCTCTGATTACTGCACTGCATTGATGTCTTTATCAGAGTAGGTACACGTCTAGGTGACGTTGAGTGACATCTGCCCCCTGGTGGCAGAGCTGAAAACTGGTACTACTAACTAAACTCCACTGACTATGCACATGGGCACACAGACTTGGGAGACTGTGATTTGATTAGTCAAATAAGTCATCTCTCGTGGCCAATGAGAAGTCTGTATGAATCCATGATGAGGTTGAATGATGCTTCTGCAGAGTAATCACAGGGTGTCTCTCGCTGTCCGTCTCTCTCTCTCTATCTCTCTCTGGACCACAGGGAGCAGAGCCCGCTAGGTTCCAATATTTTCACACTGTGGACTGAGGAGCTTTATCAAACAACCTTTAATTCAACCCTAGCAGTCACCCATTTACCCCATAGAGAGAGACAGAACAAAAAGAGGGAGTGAAGGAGGGAGGGTGGGAGTGGAACAGGTTGAGAGGGAGGGAGAGAAGTGCCAGGAGACAATAAGCCTTAAGTAATTTCATCCAAGGAGATGCTAAACAGGAAAAATCAAGGTATCACACCACACCTGTCATCCTCACACCGTGGGTGTTTGGACCAGTCATATCAGCATACCTACCTGTTGAAGAACGTGATCACTGACTATTCACTTCTCTATCTGCATTATTAACACACCCTCAGTCACAGTCCATGCATGTGATACAGTGTGAAATATCTTTATCTCAGAGAATCTTTACAGTAAATAGTGTGCGTGTGTGTACCCGTGAACTGAGAGACCTTCCAACCAGCTTCGGTCTTAATTTCTCCCCTCAGACAGACCAAGGCCATGGCTAAACATGCTGAGCATGCACAATTCTCTCTCTAACTCTTTACTTCTCTTTAATTTTCTCAGTTTCCATCTCTTCTACACTCTCTACCTCTCCTTGAAGTTATGTCCTCCTTTCCACCCTCCCCCTGTGTCCTTGCCTCTTTCTTTCTTCCTCCCTCCCTGTCTCTCTCTCTCGCTCTTTATATCTCTCTCTTTGCAGTGGCCCCTGTAGCCTGGGGACCTGGTTTAAATCTGGGAGCCAATCAGTGTTGCTGTCAGAGGAGAGGAATGCCCGCACTAGGTCTTAATGGGACCTATCAATAAGGAGGGCTGTATGATGGAGAGTTAATTACTTCCAGAATAACCCCACCCACCAATCAATCTACACTGTACTGTCAGGGATGACCTAACAGGCAACAAGAGACAACTGATTAGGGATTAGAATGTAAGGTTTTATCACTCAAAATTACTACTGATGACAAGAAAATAAACCAAGGTGCTTTAAAATAGACAAAAGGGATACATTCATTGAAATGGGGGAAAAAACGGACTGTCCAATAAAGTCTCAACTTAAAAAATAACTTAAGATCTAAAGTGCATGAAAAGAACATACAAAAACCAAAAATCAACTCCCTGAAGGAATGTTACACAGAGACTATAAGGGGAGTGGCTGTTCCATACTCTGTTCCAAGGGGAGTGTGCAAACCATCAAGTTCAAATACAGACAATAATGATTTAACGTTTAGATATACTCATCATGATTTTAAGTACAATCATTATTTTAGCAATACAGTACCAGTCAAAAGTTTGGCCACACCTACTCATTCCAGGGTTTTTCTTTATTTTTTTAAAACTATTTTCTACATTGTAGAATAATAGTGAAGACATCAAAACTATGAAATAACACATATGGGATCATGTAGTAACCAAAAAAGTGTTCAACAAATCAAAATATTGTTTATATTTGAGATTCTTCAAAGTAGCCACCCTTTGCCTTGATGACAGCTTTGTACACTCTTGGCATTCTCTCAACCAGCTTCATGAGGAATGCTTTTCCAACAGTCTTGAAGGACTCTGCGGTCCAACTCACCCCAAACCATCTCAATTGGGTTGAGGTTGGGTGATTGTGGAGGCCAGGTCATCTGATGCAGCATTCCATCACTCCTTCTTGGTCAAATAGCACTTACACAGCCTGGAGGTGTGTTTTGGGTCATTGTCCTGTTGAAAAACAAATGATAGTCCCACTAAGCGCAAACCAGATGGGATGGCGTATTGCTGCAGAATGCTGTGGTAGCCATGCTGGTTAAGTGTGCCTTGAATTCTAAATAAATCACTGACAGTGTCATCAGCAAAGCACCATCAGACCTCCTCCTCCATGCTTTACGGTGGGAACCACACATGCTGAGATCTTCCGTTCACCTACTCTGCGTCTCAGAAAGACACGGCGGTTGGAACCAAAAATCTCAAATTTGGACTCATCAGACCAAAGGACAGATTTCCACCGGTCTAATGCAATTCGACCATGAAGGCCTGATTCACGCAGTCTCCTCTGAACAGTTGATGTTAAGATGTGTCTGTTACTTAAACTCTGTGAAGCATTTATTTGGGTTGCAATCTGAGGTGCAGTTAACTCTAATGAACTTATCCTCTGCAGCAGAGGTAACTCTGGGTCTTCCTTTCCTGTGGCGGTCCTCATGAGATCCAGTTTCATCATAGTGCTTGATGGTTTTTGCAACTGCACTTGAACAAACTTTAAAAGTTCCTGACATTTTCCGGATTGACTGAACTTCATGTCTGAAAGTAATGATGGAGTGTTGTTTCTCTTTGCTTATTTGAGCTGTTCTTGCCATAATGGATTTGGTCTTTTACCAAATAGGGCGATCTTCTGTATACCACCCCTACCTTGTCACAACACAACTGATTGGCTCAAACACATTAAGAAGGAAATCAATTCCACAAATTAACTTTTAACAAGACACACCTGTTAATTGAAATGCATTCCAGGTGACTACCTCATGAAGCTGGTTGAGAGAATGCCAAGAGTGTGTAAAGCTGTCATCAATGCAAAGGGTGGCTTCATTTGAAGAATCTCTAAAGTAAAATATGTTTTAATTTGTTGAACAATTTTTGGGTTACTACATGATTCCACATGTGTTATTTCATAGTTTTGATGTCTTCACTATTATTCTACAATGTAGAAATAGTAAAAAATAAAGAAAAACCCTGGAATGAGCAGGTGTGTCCAAACTTTTGACTGGTACTGTATATTCTTCGTAGTTGTCTATTTACCCATAGGGCGGCGCACAATTGGCCCAGCGTTGTCTGGGTTAAAGGAGGGTTTGGCCGGGGGGGCTTTACTTGGCTCATCGTGCTCTAGCGACTCCTTGTGGCGGGCTAGGTGCCTGCAGGCTGTTGAACTGTGTTTCCCCCGACACATTGGTCCGGCTGGCTTCCGGGTTAAGTGGGCGGGTGTTAAGAAGTGCTTTGGTGGGTTTCGGAGGACGCATGACTCGACCTTCGCCTCCAGAGCCCGTTGGGGAGTTGCAGCGATGAGACAAGATCGAAAAAGGGGGTAAAATACATCAAAAAAATACAACTATACCTGACAAGTATTTGTGGTTTAGGTTAATTTCCCATCCTTTGTGGGCGTTCTGCCTGTCAAGCATCAAAAGTGTGCATTTGCAGTTGTACTGTTAGCTGATAATGCTTACTTTGCAAGCTACCGGTAGAAACTTTGTACAGTTGGCTAAACATAGTGGTAAGTAGACCTAATGTACTTTTTCCCCCAACCAACGTAGGCTTACCTAGCAAAGTTGGCAAACATTATCCCCTTTTCAACATTGTTTTTAAGAGTGTTTAATCACGATTGCTGCTGACAGACATGATAGCTAGGCTACATTGATTGATGGACTACGTCAAATTGGCTAGCTAGTTAGCTAATAACAGATCACGTCAATAAGGCTAGTTAACAAGCTAACTTTCGGGGATAAACTAGATGGCTATATCCAAATATTGTTAGATTTTCTTGCCATCTATAGTGGTGATGACAGAACTCTGACTGACTACTTTACCAGGACGAGGCCGATGTCTCCTGCCCCCCAGCAGCCAAATCTCTGCACTGTATTGTGACGTTTTATTAATAACAACCTATAAATTACTCGGTCATGTTTGCCATTCCTCATCTGCCGATCCAAGGCTTGTGTTGTGTGTCCATGGCCTCAGTTAAACAATAAATAATTTAAACTAAAAATGATAGAATCCCTCTCTCTCTCTACACCTCCACCCCAGGTCTTGGATTTAAGGTGACATTCTATGACTACATTTTCCCCAACAAGAGTAAACAAATCCATCAATAATACAGCTGTGTATATCAGCAGCCATGTGTTGTGTGTTTCAGTGTAGACCAGGGATGGGCAACTTTGATGGGGGTGAGGGCCACAAAACATCTGAACTCATCATGAGGGGCCACAGTCCCTCGCAGGTCTGTGTACCCACATCCATACCCAAACATGTAGTCACAATGTTACAGTAGCTGAATCCCTTAGATCCTTATATAAGAATTGATTATAGGGCTGTGTTCCCTTTGCCAGTCTGGTGTGTGTCCTTGATGAATCACCCCTGGTGGAAGGAGGTGTGTGGTTATGAACACATGTAGTGGAATGGACAATTATATTATTATCCCTTAGTGTGTGGCTTCAGGTCAGCTATACAATGATTCCTTTTCAGTGGAGGTAGTAGTTTGCACCTGAGACTTTACCAGAAATTCATTAGGGTTGTACCAAAAACTGTCTGTGTTTGTGTAGTTTTCCAATGGTCCAGTTGGGGGCAGCAGACCAGGCTTGCTGTCTGTCGCCACTGCAGTATGCATGCTAATCCCACTGGCGTTGCCATGGTGACGGGGCCCAGCGGTGACGCAAGAGAGGCCTAATGAAGTGGAACGCAGAGGGCAGTGTTGAGCCGAGAAATGGAAGGAGGGACACAGAGACAGGCCTAGAGGAAGGGGAGAAGAAAAGGGAGTAGTACACTTATTTACAATGTGCTTATCACTATCTCAATAATTCAATAAGTATGATGCATGTTTTGTCATTCAGAGTTGAAACCATATACTCAGTGGCCAGTTTATTAGGTACCCATCTAGTAACGGCTCAGACCACCCCCCTTTGACTCCAGAACAGCCTGAATTCTTCGGGCATGGAAATGTTCCTCAATTGGTATCAAGGGACCTAACGTGTGCCAGGAAAACATTCCCCACACCATTACACCACTGCCACCAGCCTGTACCGTTGACACCAAGCAGGATGGGGCCATGGTCTCATGCTACTTACGCCAAATCCTAACTGCCATCAGCAAGACGCAACAGGAACCGGGATGCAACGGACTAGGCAATGTTTTTCCACTCCACAATTGTCCAGTGTTGGTGGTCGTGTGCCCACTGGAGCCGCTTCCTATCTGATATAAGTGGAACCCGGTGTGGTCGTCTGCTGGAACAGCCAATCCGTGACAAGGACTGACGAGTTATTCATTCCGAGATGTCGTTCTGCACACCACTGTTGTACTGCGCAGTTATTTGCCTGTTTGTGGCCCGCCTGTTAGCTTGTACGATTCTTGCCGTTCTTCTTCGACCTCTCATCAACGAGCTGTTTTTGCCCACTAGTCTGCCGCTGACAGGATGTTTTTTGTTTGTCACACTATTCTATGTAAACCCTAGACACTGTCATACGTGAAATTCCCAAGAGGCCGGACGTTTCTGAGATACTGAAGCCGGCGCGCCTGACACCGCCGATCATACCATGCTCAAAGTTACTTAGGTAATTTGTTTTGCCCATTCTAACGTTCAATCGAACAGTACCTGAATGCCTCGATGCCTGTCTGCCTGTTTTATATAACAAGGCACAGCCAAGTGACTCACTGTCTGTAGGAGCGAACCATTTTCGTGAACGGGATGCATGTTCTGTCTGTCAGAGTGGTGAGTGACAGGCAGGCAGGTATGAGGTAAGTCAATACCAGGATAATGTTTATTGACTGGGAGCCCTGATGGCCGTGATGACCATGCCTTTAGTGTAGTGAGAACTCTCTCTCATTAAATAACAGTATAATTTGGGATCCCAGCGGAGACTAACGCTGAGGGAGATTTCAGCTGCTGGTAATGAAGGCCCTGATCTAGGATCAGATTATCCCTGATCCTAACCTTAAGAATCACGGGTGGTAAAATATATCTGATCCAGGACCAGTGGTTAGGGTCAAGGTATACAGTGCCTTGCAAAAGTAATCATCCCCCTAGGCATTTTCCTATTTTGTTGCATTACAACCTGTAATTTAAATGTTTTTTATTTGGATTTCATGTAATGGACATACACAAAATAGTCAAAATTGGTGAAGTGAAATGAAAAAAATAACTTGTTTAAAAAAATAAGAAAAGTGGTGCGTGCATATGTATTCACCCCCTTTGCTATGAAGCCCCTAAATAAGATCTAGTGCAACCAATTACCTTCAGAAGTCACATAATTAGTTAAATAAAGTCCACCTGTGTGCAATCTAAGTGTCACATGATCTGTCACATGATCTCAGTATATATACACCTGTTCTGAAAGGCCCCAGAGTCTGCAACACCACTAAGCAAGGGGCACCACCAAGCAAGCGGCACCATGAAGACCAAGGAGCTCTCCAAACAGGTCAGCGACAAAGTTGTGGAGATGTACAGATCAGGGTTGGGTTATAAAAAAATATCAGAAACTTTGAACATCCCACGGAGCACCATTAAATCCATTATTAAAAAATTGAAAGAATATCGCACCACAACAAACCTGCCAAGAGAGGGCCGCCCACCAAAACTCACGGACCAGGCAAGGAGGGCATTAATCAGAGGCAACAAAGAGACCAAAGAGACCAATAACCCTGAAGGAGCTGCAAAGCTCCACAGCGGAGATTGGAGTATCTGTCCATAGGACCACTTTAAGCCGTACACTCCACAGAGCTGGGCTTTACGGAAGAGTTAAAGAAAAAAAAATAAGCAAACACGTTTGGTGTTCGCCAAAAGGCATGTGGGAGACTCCCCAAACATATGGAAGAAGGTACTCTGGTCAGATGAGACTAAAATTTAGCTTTTTGGCCATCAAGGAAAACGCTATGTCTGGCGCAAACCCAACACCTCTCATCACCCCGAGAACACCATCCTCACAGTGAAGCATGGTGGTGGCAGCATCATGCTGTGGTATGTTTTTCATCGGCAGGGACTGGGAAACTGGTCAGAATTGAAGGAATGATGGATGGCGCTAAATACAGGGAAATTCTTGAGGGAAACCTGTTTCAGTCTTCCAGAGATTTGAGACTGGGACGGAGGTTCACCTTCCATCAGGACAATGACCCTAAGCATACTGCTAAAGCAACACTCGAGTGGTTTAAGGGGAAACATTTAAATGTATTGTAATGGCCTAGTCAAAGCCCAGACCTCAATCCAATTGAGAGTCTGTGGTATGACTTAAAGATTGCTTTACACCAGCGGAACCCAACCAACTTGAAGGAGCTGGAGCAGTTTTGCCTTGAAGAATGGGCAAAAATCCCAGTGGCTAGATGTGCCAAGCTTATAGAGACATACCCCAAGAGACTTGCAGCTGTAATTGCTGCAAAAGGTGGCTCTACAAAGTATTGACTTTGGGGGGGGTGAATAGTTATGCACGCTCAAGTTTTCAGTTTTTTGTCTTATTTCTTGTTTGTTTCACAAAAAAATGATTTTGCATTTTCAAAGTAGTAGGTATGTTGGGTAAATTAAATGATACAAATCCGCAATAAATCCATTTTAATTCCAGGTTGTAAGGCAACAAAATAGGAAAAATGCCAAGGTGGGTGAACACTTTCGCAAGCCACTGTACCTCCTCCATGTAGCCTAGCTCCATCCCACTGCTGCTCCTTTAATTAATTAATGAGCCAGTGATTAACCTTGCTTCATTAGGTTATCCAGAGGACACACTTAGCAGAACAAATTTTGAGATTAACATGCTGAAGAGTTCATTGTATAATTAGCCATTTCTGCATTCAACACCAGTACATCGTGTCTCAGCCAGACGAGACAGAGGATACTGTAGTTGTGTGTCCATAGTAAAAGCCTGCCCACTGTTGGGGGGGCTTACGGAGATCTCTGCCAGGTGGGCTCTGTTTGGAGGAAATCTATTCACTAATTATCTGTTTGAGGAGGGATTTGGGGGACCAACTGTTGCCTCTCACTATTACCGCTACCCCCAGCTCTCTGCAGGCCAGATTGAAACTATTAGAACAAAGTGTGTGGTTTACAAAAAGCCTAGACAGATATTTAAGATCTCATATCATGTGGTTTGTGATTCAGGTCATGTGACTGGGCTCTTGTCATTGGCAGAATAGCAGTAGTCACAAAGAAGTGGAGAGGAACAGTGATTACATGGATTACCATCTCTCCGTTAGCTCAGTGACTGTGTGTTTAGGTACAGTCAAACTGTAGCTCCTATCAACACAGGACCAGTTCATGGGATTATTTCTCCCCAGTTTGGTTTGTTGGGCCTGACAGCCCAACTAGGACTATGGAGTTAAGGAGAGGATAGTGGTGACCTGCTGACCTGAAGCTATGTTTTGTAATGAAGAAGGTTTTGGGTTTATTGATGATACAGCTGAATGGACCATTATCTGGGCCATGGTTGTTAGGGTGTGTACTGTTAAGGTCTGGAACAAGGAAGCTAGTCTAGCTAGCTTATTAGCCCTACTGGCATACTGACCCTGTTGTAGGATCCTCAGAAGTGTAGCAGCTTGATGTCAGACAGAGGCTAACAGCAGGTTGACCTGGTCTTACATAGCAGGCCATGTCAGCTTTCCAATCCCTTTGTTGTCATGCTACTGTACAGATTGTCCTGTCCTCCCATAATGTAGTGATGCCAATGGACTGTTCCTACCAGCTGAGATACAGACTCTGAGAGATGCTGGCTGCCCTTGTCTTCTAGCAGCAGGCAAATTATGTAGGCCATTAGTGATTAGCTCAAGGAGATGGTGCTACCTCTCATCTCACGCTGGGCTCTCTGCGGTCAATGACTCATGAAGTCAGCTGAACAAGCACTTTCTAAAGGTGTGTGCGTGCATACAGTGAGGGAAAAAAGTATTTGATCCCCTGCTGATTTTGTACATTTGCCCACTGACAAAGAAGTGATCAGTCTATAATTTTAATGGTAGGTTTATTTGAACAGTGAGAGACAGAATAACAACAAAAAAATCCAGAAAAATGCATGTCAAAAATGTTATAAATTGATTTGCATTTTAATGAGGGAAATAAGTATTTGACCCCTCTGCAAAACATGATTTAGTACTTGGTGGCAAAACCCTTGTTGGCAATCACAGAGGTCAGACGTTTCATGTAGTTGGCCACCAGGTTTGCACACATCTCAGGAGGGATTTTGTTCCACTCCTCTTTGCATATCTTCTCCAAGTCAGTAAGGTTTTGAGGCTGACGTTTGGCAACTCGAACCTTCAGCTCCCTCCACAGATTTTGTATGGGATTAAGGTCTCGAGACTGGCTAGGCCACTCCAGGACCTTAATGTGCTTCTTCTTGAGCCACTGCTTTGTTGCCTTGGCCGTGTGTTTTGGGTCATTGTCATGCTGGAATACCCATCCACAACCAATTTTCAATGCCCCTGCTGAGGGAAGGAGGTTCTCACCCAAGATTTGACGGTACATGGCCCTGTCCATCGTCCCTTTGATGCGATGAAGTTGTCCTGGCCCCTTAGTAGAAAAACCCCCAAAGCATAATGTTTCCACCACCATGTTTGACAGTGGGGATGGTGTTCTTGGGGCCATAGGCAGCATTCCTCCTCTTCCAAACACGGCGAGTTGAGTTGATGCCAAAGAGCTCGATTTTGGTCTCATCTGACCACAACACTTTCACCCAGTTCTCCTCTGAATCATTCAGATGTTCATTGGCAAACTTCAGACGGCCCTGTATATGTGCTTTCTTGAGCAGGGGGACCTTGCGGGCGCTGCAGGATTTCAGTCCTTCACGGCGTAGTGTGTTACCAATTGTTTTCTTGGTGACTATGGTCCCAGCTGCCTTGAGATCATTGACAAGATCCTCCCGTATAGTTCTGGGCTGATTCCTCACCGTTCTCATGATCATTGCAACTCCACGAGGTGAGATCTTGCATGGAGCCCCAGGCCGAGGGAGATTGACAGTTCTTTTGTGTTTCTTCCATTTGCAAATAATCGCACCAACTGTTGTCACCTTCTCACCAAGCTGCTTGGCGATGGTCTTGTAGCCCATTCCAGCCTTGTGTAGGTCTACAATCTTGTCCCTGACATCCTTGGAGAGATCTTTGGTCTTGGCCATGGTGGAGAGTTTGGAATCTGATTGATTGATTGCTTCAGTGGACAGGTGTCTTTTATACAGGTAACAAACTGAGATTAGGAGCACTCCCTTTAAGAGTGTGCTCCTAATCTCAGCTCGTTACCTGTATAAAAGACACCTGGGAGCCAGAAATCTTTCTGATTGAGAGGGGGTCAAATACTTATTTCCCTCATTAAAATGCAAATCAATTTATACAATTTTTGACATGCGTTGTTCTGGATTTTGTTGTTGTTATTCTGTCTCTCACTGTTCAAATAAACCTACCATTAAAATTATAGACTGATAATTTCTTTGTCAGTGGGCAAACGTACAACATCAGCAGGGGATCAAATACTTTTTTCCCTCACTGTATGTATACACACAGTATGTTGAGTATGTGAATGTACCTGTTTGTGTGTGCTCCTGTTTGCCATTTGATATCATCTTCAGTAGAGCCCGACAGATAAATCGGTTGACCGATATCATTGGCCGATATTAGCCTTTCACAGAAATATTTGTATTAGTCTTTATTCCACAGATAAAGCGCCGATATTGCAGTGCATTCGGAAAGTATTCAGATCCTTTGACACTTTCCACATTTTGTTACGTTACAGCCTTATTCTAAAATTGATTAAATAAATTAAAATCCTCATCAATCTACACACAATACCACATAATTGTCAATTCAACTGAATTGATTTGGATGTAGAAAATGCCATATCCCATGTCCAAAACAATGCCTCTATAAAGATTCTCACTCCTCTTGTTCCCTTGGCCCTCCCCTCCCCTCTTCTCCTCCCTAGCCCTTGTATGTCTTCTGTTGGTTGGATCTTGGAGTGGTGATTGCCCAGGGCTCAGACGGGCAGGCTGGCAGGCTAGCTGGGGGTCTGCCATGGAGGTCAGACTGCTGCTGGAACTGTCCAGTTTGTGTGGCTGAGACTATCCATTGGCCTGAGTAAACTGTTTTAGGGATTAAGACACAATGATATGCCTGGATGGGAGAGGGTGGGCCAAAGCCAGACTTTACTTCCAGAGAAGGCATATGGTAGAGGGCACACACACAGCTGTAGGAGGTTTTCAATGGGGGAAAATAATGTTATCATTCATGCAGATCTCAGAGCATCAAAGCAGTTGACACTTTCCAGTGGCTGGGCCCAAAGGCCAGAGGACAGAGAAGGACAGGATGAGTTTGAGGGAAGGCCATTAACTTTAACACAGTGGAGGAGACACTGATGATGGGTATCTGTCACAGCAGGAGAGGAGATGTGGAGGGAGGGTCTTGCATGACTGGAAGGCTGAGCGCAGTAGCCTTCATTGCAGTACACTAAGAGCAGTGTGCTAGAAGTCTGTGCTAGGCTAGCTACCTTAATCATTGTATTAGAGGCCTCCGGCTTTATTTACCAGCAGAGTAGTCCTGCATAGTGGTGCGCACACACTGTTTCCATGGCAATGCAATCCCTTGACTTTTTCCCACATTTAGTGTTGTTACAGCCTGAATTGAAAATGGATGACATTTAGATTTGTTGTTTTTCAATTTTTTTTGCACATTTTATAAAAAATGAAGCTGAAATGTCTTCGGTCAATAAGTATTCAACCCCTTTGTAATGGCAAGCCTTAATAAGATAAGGAGTAAAAATGTGCTTAACAAGTCACATAATAAGTTGCATGGACTCTGAGTGCAATAATAATGTTTAACATGATTTTTGAATTACTGCTTCATCTCTGTACCCCACACATACAATTACCTGTAAGGTCCCTCAGTCAAGCAGTGAATTTCAAACACAGATTTAACCACAAAGACCAGGGAGGTTTACAATGCCTCGCAAAGAATGGCACCTACTGGTAGATGGGTAAAAATCAAACAGTCATTGAATATCCCATTGAGCATGGTGACTTTAAAACAGTTACAGAGTTTAATGACTGTGATAGGAGAAAACTGAGGATGGATCAACAATATTGTAGTTACTCCACAATACTAACCTAATTGACAGAGTGAAAAGAAGGAAGCCTGTACAGAATAAAAATATTCAAAAACATGCATCCTGTTAGCAACAAGGTAATAAAGTAATCCTGCAACAAATTCAATTAACTTTTTGTCCTGAATACAAAGTGTTATGTTTGGGCCAAATCCAACACAACACAGTACTGAGTACCACCTGAGTATTGACTCAGGTGTGAATACTCATGTAAATGAGATATTTATTTATTTCATTTTCAATAAATTTTCCAAAAAAAAAAGCTAAAAACATGTTTTCACTTTGTCATTATGGAGTATTGTGTGCAGATAGGTGAGAGAAAAAAAAGAAATTAATCTATTTTGAATTCAGGCTGTGACAACAAAATGTGGAATAAATCAAGGGGTATGAATACTTTCTGAAGGCACTGTATCTGTCAGTTACACAGAGGGGTTTTCATCATACAGAAGCACAGAAACACACACACAATAAAAACCATAGATCTTATTGGAGGTCAGTGTCCCTCTGTCCTCCTGCTTGTTCTGATGGGATTGGTCATTGAGCTCACTGGATCATTATTGCACCACCCTATACAGAAATGCACTGTAAAAAACCTGGGTCCATTTCAGAAGGTACTGCATGTGCTGATAATATCACAGCTAATGTTAGTATGTTGTGTGTAAACAAACATGTAAGAAGTGAGAACTTGCTGCCTGGCATTGATGTACAGTAGGCTCTCCCAGGGACTGTGTCACTGTGACGTGTCAAGAAGTAAGTGTTTGGCTCCTCTCTCTCTGACTAGCATTGTGTTAGCGGCTAATAATTAGCCTTTCCACTGTGTGTCTGAGAGACAGATGGCCTAGCCGTGGGAGGGGGCTGAGCCACCAGGCAGCACTGGGACTACAGGACTGACTGTTTACACCCTGGGAGAGAGGGAGCTAGCCAGGTACCCCTCCGAGTGACTATGGAAGGTGTGCAATGCAGTGTCAAACAGACGAGACAAAGACAGAGAGAAAGAGATATGGAGAGAGCGAGAGAGAGCTCAGTCTGGTCTACTCAGTTATATTATGCCTGTTCATGTCCGACTGGTTTCTATGGACGTGATAAAATGGACTGAGAGTTGTGTTCACTTGAAATGCATGGCAGCCGTGTTGATTGGATTTGTTGTTGTTACGTGGCATCCATATTCCTGTGATGTGTTGTGATGTAGTTAACACGTCTTCCTGTTTTGTCTGGCTGTCTACAGGAAACAAGCTGAATAAGGACCTGAAGCACTATCTGAGCCAGCGCTTCCAGAAGTCCTCTCCGGACCACGAGCTGCAACAGACCATCAGAGACAACCTCTACCGCCACGCCGTGCCTTGTGAGTAGCACACCCTTTATCTTCTTCTCATCATGATCTCCTTCCTCCTCATCTTCATGTCATTGGTTTGTAGCTTTGCAAGGACTCTGTGCTGTTTAGTGAAGCTTCACACTGGACATTGGTGATTTTGACTAGTCATTCTCATGTTGCTGTATGTCTCTTAGTCATCTGAATGGTTGTCAGATTTTAAGGGAGCTTCTTTCCCCTCAAAGATACAAATTATTACCATTTGAGTCGTGAGCACTAGACAACACACAGACCGCAGTAGATGCCTTCCTCCTCCCACTGACTAATGGAACCAGATGAATATAGAGCTCATGTCTCAACCCTCTTCATTCATTAAATCAGCCAGATATTTACTTTTCTCAATACTATGTGATTAGAGCAAGAAGCTCCAGCGCATCCCATGGTGGATAGGCCAGGAGGCTCTCCCTCCACTCGATCAAAAGGCAGAGTGATTAAACGCACTACGTCTTGATCAGAACCTCACGCCCATCTTCACTCATCATGTCCAAGAATTCAGACCTGTTTTCTGTGGGCCAGTTGTCCTGTATAGATCGTGTAAAGGAAATGCAGAGGTACCTTTTGGCTTTTAATGTATCATATTTCTCAGTGTCAATAATGTGGAGTTGTCCTAACACCACTATGGCATGCTGGGTCCTTTCCCAGTGACGTAGGGGGACTGATAGTGCGACGTTGCGATAGATATTCACTCCTCTTCTCTCTGTGGCCAGATAGATAGATAGAGGAATGCCCTCTCCTGTTCTACCCATTCTCACGTGGACCCTAAATCCAGCTGTTTGGACCAATCCCTGTGCAGCAGCTGGGATTATCATCCTCCTCATATTGGAGATGCAATTCCCTGGTAATTATGAGCTGGCCATGACACACAGACAGACAGCGAGAGAAAGGGAAGAGCGATCAACTCATAGTACATAGTGAGTCCTACCCAGAGCATAGGGAAATAGAATGTATGATAACTTTAAAGATGTGTAGTTAGCAACAGCCATTTTGCATCTGTCGTTAATGCATGGGAGGGTACTCATGGTTTATTTGTTATATAAAGCATAGTTTATTTGTTGGGCTAGGTTACTTTAGTCCCCTTCACCCAACCCACAATTCAATGGGTCTACTACATTATCAAGGCCTTGAGTAGTAGGGCATGTCAACAATGTTAATTACATGTCTCTCTTTCAATGCTTTGTTATCCAAACATGTTTTCTAATGCCCCCAGATACACCATCATGTATGCATTAAGAGGCCTGCTCAGCCTATAGTCTACTCCTACAGTGCAAATTTTATCTTGGCCCCATTGCAAAAAAGGTAGAATTGCAGGAAATTAGCTTTAAAACTGTAAAATGTTCTCTCTGCGCATGGCAAAATGTGTAGAATTGCAGGAAATGTGCTTCAAAACAGCAAAAATGTCTCTACGGCCAAGAAAAACCACGTACCCCACGCTAACTTTGCCACCGCTGCTGAAATAAATCCTAGGGGGAACACTGTCCTAACAGGGCTTTTTCCTAATGATTCTCATCATTGGGTTTTCAATTAGTTTATTCATGACCCTCTCACGCAAATTGCTATGTATTCCAGGAGCTTTTTCTTCAGGACTTTATTGGAATTACCCAGTGCGCCATATGTCAGCCAGACAGGCCTGGATTGTGCTAGTCTGGTCATAATGGCCATTTTAATTACCAAATGCCTAGCTCTTCTCTCTGACTCTGACTCCTATTGAAACATACCACCATGAAGGTGTACCATTTGTACATTGTGATATGTCGTAAAAAGAGGAATACCTAGCTAGGAACATTATTTTGATTGTTTCCCCCTGGCTGTTGGTGAGATTTACATTCCTAGATAATAGATTTACATTTATTTATTTGATTAATTTATTCCAAAAAGACACAGTATACATGCGGGAAGAGGAGGTGAAAGGGCACCAAGACTGGTTATGTTTTCAGCAGTGGTTTGGTTTCTCCGCTGGTCCCCTCCAGGCCCTGG
The DNA here is from genome assembly GCF_020615455.1 of Coregonus clupeaformis. Lineage (NCBI taxonomy): Eukaryota > Metazoa > Chordata > Actinopteri > Salmoniformes > Salmonidae > Coregonus > Coregonus clupeaformis. Next base: position 7,317,808 of record NC_059203.1, read on the forward strand.
AGACGAGGTCGGTGTGTGGTGGTATAGATGTGTCCATGGGTCAGCTAGTGTGTGCATGAGGAGGCTGTGATTAATGGACAGAAAGCAGCTGGAGGTGACAGATGGAGGAGTGTGGGGGACAGAGACGGCCAGGCCTAACCCTACTCGCTCTGCTGTACTCCTGACTGGGGACATCCTCTCAAGACTCTCCTCTATGGTGCTCTCATACACATACACACACACACACACGCACACACACCTCCAGGACAATGCTTGACTCCACTCTATCATCATTCATGTAATCAGACAGCGTGTGTGTGCAGCTGCCTCTTTGGTTAACATGCTGAAGCTTTGAAAGGCTGACCAGAGGGTGGCCCCACCAGGTGGCCAGTGACCAGAGCAGGAGGGTGGGGGTGGGGTGACTGACAGGGGACGGGTGACAATGAGGACGTGACCCTGACAGAGGAGAACTTTCTCTGGGTATGTCTCAAGTGTTTTGTCAATGAACCCTAGTCTGTGTAGTAGAGGTTTTCTTGGGTCCAAAAATGTTTCTAGACTTGACAGCTCATGCAGCTTTAGTATTCTGATCATAGATTTCTGTTCATGGAATTCCAAATGCATCATGCATGTACACCTACATTTAAATGTGTCCACAGTGTGTCCGGATTCCCTATTCCTGCGCTATATTCAAATGCCAGTATGCTTTCTACAAAATGTGGAATAGGCTAAATATGATGATAATAATAATAGCTAGCAAGCAATGCTAAAGAGATTGCAAATGGATTAGCATAACTCTAGCCAAACAATAAATTGTTGTTCAAAATATTAGCTAGCTGGCTAGCATTTATGAGGCCAGCAAACACGTTCCTCACACGCTAGGAATGTACTGTATTTCCTCCATTGTTATAATGAAAAGGTGCCTCTCGGTCTCAAAACACACGTTTTCTGGAGACTTGTGGGCGGAGTGCTGATGACGTTGCCCACTGTATGCGCTTTCGGTAGCCTGATTGCGTCCAGACTGAGGAGAAATCCGCACACAATGCATCCCTGACCACCACCTGAAGTGGTCAGCCAGATCTGAACACAATCAGACCACAAAGCAACTTTTGTGCGTCTAGACCTGTCTTTTCAATACGATCTTCGTATTCTGATAGAAGAAGTCGCATGTAAGTGTCAAGTGTAGACACGACCGAAGATGGACCCGGAACTGATCAAAAAAAAAAAAAGGGTATTCGAGAACAATCATACCCAAACCCAATTGGACCCGAGTGACAAAATAAATAAAACATGTTTATCAGCCAAGTTGCTCTTCTGGTTAACGAATATATCTTTGTATGTTGGCTAAGCCTTCTATAGGTTAATAAATTCACCTTATTAGCATAAAATAAATATGCTACAGGTTATGCAGAGCCATGATCGGGTCCATCCGGGTCCACTCAAGTCTATCAGCTGTAGTTATATAGAACCGAGACCCTATAACAATCAGACATGACCTTCCTATGGACAAGTTTGTATTTTGGACCCGGACCCGCTCGGACCCGGTTCGGGTCTTTGGTATTCTGGTTTAGGTGGACCCTTGTAGACCTCTACTGTGTAGTACTATCACGAGTTGACAGATACAGTAGGAAGGAAGTCTTATTGGCTTATAGGACAGTGCTATTGGCTTAGCGTATGAGTGTATTAGTGTTGATTGACCTGATAGGATTTAGATGGGATGGACACTTTAGTCCTGGACAACATGCCTTTAATGAAATGATGCCATGTCCTTTGTATCCCCCCTCCTTCCCTTAGCAGAGCCAGGGTTCAGTTCAGCAGGTGTCCCTGCCTGCCCTTCTGCCGATCTACACACCTTTTGTTGTTCTGGATGGGAAATAACAGCTCCTACAGCATAGAAGACCAGCTTGATAACTCTGGCTCCTCTTCTGTCTTTCCTCCTATCACACTGTTGCCTTCTCACACTAGCCTCACCACAGCCCCCCTCCACCTCCAACTACCACAGCCCACTATATCTCTATTTCTTTTTTTTCTCTCTCTTTTTCAGTCTCCTCTGTCTCCCTCTACTCCCTCTTTTTCCTCTCCAATCTTCCGGCGTCCGTCGGCTTCCCTGCGGTCGCCTAGCGCTCATTCCCGATCCCATACCTACTCTTATTCCTGACTCCCACTGCTGTAGCTGCTGCTGCTGTTCCCTCTTCTCCCCTGTTGTTTTCCACTCGTCGCTATGATCAGCTCAGCAGCAGCAGAGATCTCCTCTCTGGGTTTGTGCCTCAGCCTGCCTGCGGTGCATAGAGAGATCAGCAGGACCCCTGCTACAGTCTGGTAGCTACTACTCTACTTCGCTCTGTCTCGCTCCCCCTCTCTCTGCATCAAGGCAAGTGGGCTGTGCTTTGTCTGCAGTTTCTGCTGTTATTTATCCACCATTTCTTTCTCCTAGATGTCGGGTGGTTGGAGAGGTGCAGTGAGCAAGCGAGCGTGTGTGTGTGAGGGCTGTGTGATTTATCACCGTTCTGGAGCATTGTGGATGGCTTGTATATTGGCTAAAAGGATGTGGTGGGGGTGGGGTCGAGGTTGCGTTGGGGGTGGGGTTGGAGAGGGGGATGGGCAGAAGTGAGGATGGAGCTAAACACACACACACACACACACAAGCATGCTCAGCTATGTAGCTAGCACACAGGCACAGATGGGGGGCTGCTAGTAACACGTTTTCCCTGTCTAATTTTATCCTGCAGGGTTTGTATGTAGGGCCAGCTTTTCACAGGCATAAGAATGTCCTCTCTCTATAGGGCTTGACATTAACGCTAGTCCGCTTGTCTGGGACAAGTAATTTTAAAAAAAATAGTCGGACAAGCAGAATGTAGATTAAAGTTGTCCGAATACACGTTTTAAAAAATCACAAACAAATCACAATATCGAACAAGGCAACAGTAAACATGTCATCCCCCACTAATGATGCAGCGATCCCCCTTGGGCCAATTGAGATATTGTGTGTGACTAACAGATTTCAGTTCATTACCACAGCTCCCACCTTGGGCCAACCAGTGTAATTTTGTAAATGCCGGATCTTAATGGTAAGATGCATCATTCACCCATGTTTCGTCAAAATTGGCCCCTTGGTGTCTGAAATATAGACTTACGTACGAACGAACGGACAGAGAAGTATCCACAGTCCCCTCTCCGATTTCATCGGAGAGTACAACAGTTACTCAGATCAGAATTGGATCAAATAGTGTCCTCTGGATTCGATGTGGTGCACACTGTATCTGTTCTCCCAACCTCTGCAGAGCACATCGTAGTAGAATTATTATTGGTCATGCATTTGTGCCAGTGCGAGTGGGGCCCGTTGCCCAAGGAGAGACATTGCAGCAGCAGGTAGCCTATAAAATAATGATAGACAACAGACTTGATTGCCAATTCAAAACATATAGTGTAGTCTGGCTAGTTATATTGGTAGTTAACTATTAGCACGTATTCATGTCATTGTCATGTCCGGCTTTCCACCAGCACTTGTGAATAACCGCAAATGGCAGTCTCTAGCATCAGCTCTAGATGCTACCTGAACAGTGGAGCACAAAGCAGAGTATTCTCTCTGCATTGCAGATTACAGACAGGCCCCAGCAAGCATGATGTGGGCCCAGTGTGGGCTAAAATATTGTTCCCATGTAGGCTGCCCACATTGGGCCGATGCTCCTTTGCATATCTGGTGAGGGCAGCCCTTACTTAGCCTGAAATAAGCCGATCTTTTCCCAGCAAGCATGACCACATTGGCACGTTGTGGGCTAAAATAATGGGCTGATGTAGGCTGCCAATATTATGATGCGCCTTTGCTCATCGGCTCCACATTGGCCCCAAGGCAGGTGGCCCCAAGGGAGGGCTGCCCTCACTTTGCCTGAAATAAGCCAACCCTTTGGATTGACTGATTTTGAAAGGCACACACCTGTCTATATAAGGTCCCACAGTTGACAGTGCATGTCAGAGCAAAAACCAAGCCATGAGGTCGAAGGAGTTGTCCGTAGAGCGCAGAGGCAGGATTCTGTCGAGGCACAGATCTGGGGAAGGGTACCAAAACATTTCTGCAGCATTGAAGGTCCCCAAGAACACAGTGGCCTCCATCATTCTTAAATGGAAGAAGTTTGGAACCACCAAGACTCTTCCTAGAGCTGGCCGCCCGGCCAAAATGAGCAATTGGGGGAGAAGGACCTTGGTCAGGGAGGTGAAACAAGAACCCGATGGTCACTCAGTTCTAGAGTTCCTCTGTGGAGATGGGAGAACCTTCCAGAAGGACAACCATCTCTGCAGCACTCCACCAATCAGGCCTTTATGGTAGAGTTGCCAGACGGAAGCCACTCCTCAGTAAAAGGCACATGACAGCCCGCTTGCCAAAAGGCACCTAAAGACTCTCAGACCATGAGAAACAAGATTCTCTGGTCTGATGAAACCAAGATTGAACTCTTTGGCCTGAATGCCAAGCATCACGTCTGGAGGAAACCTAGCACCATCCCTACGGTGAAGCATGGTGGTGGCAGAATCATGCTGTGGGGATATTTTTCAGAGGCAGGGACTGGGAGACTGGTCAGGATTGAGGCAAAAATGAACGGAGCAAAGTACAGAGATCCTTGACGAAAACCTGCTCCAGAGCACTCAGGACCTCAGACTGGGGGCAAAGGATCACCTTCCAACAGGACAACAACCCTAAGCACACAGGTAAGACAACGCAGGAGATGCTTCGGGACAAGTCTCTGAATGTCCTTAAGTGGCCCAGCCAGAGCCCGGACTTAAACCTGATCGAACATCTCTGGAGAGACCTGCAAATAGCTGCCAGCAACGCTCCCCATCCAACGTGACAGAGCTTGAGAGGATCTACAGAGAAGAATGGGAGAAACTCCCCAAATACACGTGTGCCAAGCTTGTAGCGTCATACCCAAGAAGACTCAAGTCTGTAATCGCTGCCAAAGGTGCTTCAACAAAGTACTGAGTAAAGGGTCTGAATACTTAGGTAAATTTAATATTTCCGTTTTTAATTGTTAATAAATTAGCAAACATTTCTAAAAACCTGTTTTTGCTTTGTCATTATGGGGTATTGTGTATAGATTGATGAGGGGGATTTTTTTTTAATACATTTTAGAGTAAGGCTGTAAATTAACAAAATGTGGAAAAGGTCAAGGGGTCTGAATACTTTCCGAAGGCACTGTATATTTTTACAAGAGAAACTGTTCCATTTCTCATAGTCACATGCACTTATTGAAGTCTTTTTTTACAATACATATGTCGGATCTTAATATGACCTATTTTGTCGCAGGAGGAAAATAATCCTGCAGCATGTGGATTTGCATAAATATTGAATATTTTGAATCTCCGCCAGGGGGCAGCTGGAAGCGATGTTTGTAGGCTATACAATAACTTAGACTGCTGGGCGTCAGTTCAAGTACACTATGTAGGCTACGTGCAGACTAGAGCGAGTCTCGTGTGAATTCTTATGTGGATTATAAAATGGACATATTTTTAGAGGGTATTTTTAATGAGGGAAAATTTATATTTTTAATCAATTGTTTTATTACATGTTCAAAGCAATCACTAGGCTAAATAAATTGTTGGTTGCCACAGTGCCTGTGTGGTCCAGTGGTTACAGCCGCTGACCCTGGCACATACAGTATATGCCAGAGTTGGCGTGGGTTCAAATCCAGCCTATTGCCCTTTTAATTTCTGGAGTAACTAGTACTTTTCTAGTTACTCTCTTTGGGCTGTACTTGTACTCTTACTGAAGTAATTTCTGAAGGAAGTAACTTACTTTTTACTCTGTTACATTTTACAAAATCACTTCAGTTATATATATATGTATTATTTTTGGGGGGGAGGGGGGTAGATCAGCTTAATATTGCAGATAGATTGTAACTTCTATCAATGTAATTGTCTGCATCACTTCCAATCCCCCATGTTTTTTATATATATACTCCCCTTTATTACTTTTCAACCCCGCCATCCTTTCCCTACTTGGGGTAAATTAGTGAACAACAATTCCCTCTACTTCCAGCCTATACTTACTATCTACACCTTATGGACACAGTCAATTTTACAATAATTCAATTTTATTCGTTTTTTTTGTTTTTGCTCCTGAACTACTTCTACTCTCAACCTCTCCGATCATTTTCATGATGTCCATCCGGTTTGCTTCTATATGCCATATCTTTCTAACTGTGCTCTTTCACAAAATCTCTCAACCTATAACCTATATACTTATTATGGACACAGTATGCTTTACATTAGTTATCTTGTTGTTATTAGTTGTTGTTAGTTGTTATTAGTCCCATCCTTCAGCTCCATTCAACACCTCCCATCTATCTCTTAACACCATCCATATTGGATTTCTATTTGCCATATATTTTTCAACTGTACTGTGATGTTTCACAAAAGTTATGAACCCTTCTATTCTCATTGTTTCTACAGATTGTACATTGAAAATAAAAATTTTTGCTTAAAGTATTATTATATTATTGATCGATTGACTATGACTTTTCAGATCACCCAGTAGTGCTATCTGCAGGGTTAGCTTCAGGTAAATATTGCAATCCTTCAGCCATTCCTTGACCTGTGACCAAAAACAAGCTACAAATGGACAGTACCAAAACAAATTATCTAATGATTTTGTCTCTTCGCAGCAAAATCTGCGGAGCTGGGAAGATTGTATCCCCCATATAAATAACATTTTATCGGTAGCAAGAATTTAAATTGAAAAATTATACGTTTTGAATCAAAAAATCTTTTCCCAACTATTTTGCAACCTATATGGGACTGCTGTCAATCCTTTGGTCCTTAAATGAAACTGGTATACTTTTTTATTTATCACAATTTTCTTTAACCAATTATGTTCTTTAATGCAGGGCCGACAGACAAGTTCCTTACTTTTTCCCCCTTCCACTTTCCTCTTCCATTTTTGCGGTAACGCTGCAATTATTTGGTTATAATTTTGGGTAGAGCAGACATTTCCATATGTTTGTGTTAACTGCATGTGCTACATAACTCCACTAGTCCTACCTATGATATCATTTACGCTGATTATAAAAAAAATAAATAAAAAAAAATGTTTTTTTTTAAATAAATTAGCATATTTGAGTTTAACCACAATATTTGTTGCATTATTTGTTCTGTCATTTCTGGAGGATTAAATTGAAATTGCAACCAACTTTCTATGACTTGTTTTATAAATAGTGAGATGATTTCCTTTTCAAATAACTGAAAGTGAGAGGTTGTAATCTGAATAAAGGGAAAAGGGCCAGTCTTGAACATGGGGTGAAACAATTTTACTAATTTGCTAGAGAATCAGTTCGGATTTAAGTATAACTTGTGTATGACTGAAGCTTGTAGTGATAGGTCTAATGCTTTAATATTTAATATTTTCTGTCTTCCGAATTCATATTCATTATATAAATAGGCCTGTATATGCAAATAGGTAAACTGGGATAATACTAAAGAGTTAATCAGGGTGATTTTTCCACAAATAGACAGGTATTTACCTTTCCATGGCAGCAAGATCTTATCTATTTTTGCTAACTTTCTATTAAAATGTATTGGAGTGAGATCATTTATTTCATTTGGGATATGTATTCCGAGTATATCCACATCACCATCAGACTATTTTATAGGTAAACTACATGATAATGTAAGTTTTAACTTTTTTTTGTGATCCAATACGTAATATAGTACATTTATCATAATTTGGTTGTAATCCAGAGTAGTTAGAAAATGTATTTAGATCCTCTGAGGCTGTGGAGGGATTCAAGTTGTGGATTTAACCTCTTAAGGATCGGACCCTTTTTTTCAATGTTCGCCTAAACTGCCTGTAGCTCAGGACCTGAAGCAAGGATATGCATATTCTTGATAACATTTGAAAGGAAACACTTTGAAGGTTGTGGAAATGTGAAATTAATGTAAGACAATATAACACAATAGATCTTGTAAATAATACCAAAAAAAACATGTGTTTTCTATTTTTTGTTGTTGTTCCATCATCTTTGAAATGCAAGAGAAAGGCCACAATATAATATTGCAGTTTAGGCGGAATTTAGATTTTGGCCACTAGATGGTAGCAGTGTGTGTGCAAAGTTTCAGATTGATCCAGTGAAGCATTGGAATACTGGACTAAATGTGCCGAATTGGTCAATGGAGACATTTTCAAGTACATAAGAGAACATACACAAATGATATGATAAAACTAAATGAAAGTTTACACACTCTCAGGAATGTCATACATGATGGATCATTAGCTTATACGCTAACTTTCACACATCTTGATGGACGGGCGGGCCGGGTGTGGAGCCAGTGACAGCAGGTGTTCAAACTGTAGAACCCAGTTCCTACATTTTAATATAAAAATTGATTTTATCAAACAAAACAATGCTACATTTTATCTCTGGGACCCTTAGGATGACAAATCAGAGCAAGATTACTGAATGTAAGTACATTATTTACCTTCAGAGGTGAATATATCAAACCAGTTGCCGTGATAGGTTTTGTGTTGTTATGTGCTCTCCTCAAACAATAGCATGGTATTTTTTCACTGTAATAGCTACTGGAAATTGAACAGTTCAGTTAGATTAACAATAATTTAAGCTTTCTGCCCATATAAGAAATGTCTATGTCCTGGTTAGTTTGCTGTTACTTACATCAGTCATGCTAGTTACATTAGCTCAACCGTACCGTATACGGGACACCGATCCAGTAGAGGTTAAAAGAAAACATGAATCATCAGCATACAATGACACCTTTGTTTTTACAGTGGGGAGAACAAGTATTTGATACACTGCCGATTTTGTAGGTTTTCCTACTTACAAAGCATGTAGAGGTCTGTAATTTTTATCATAGGTACACTTCAACTGTGAGAGACGGAATCTAAAAAAAAAATCCAGAAAATCACATTGTATGATTTTTAAGTAATTAATTTGCATTTTATTGCATGACATAAGTATTTGATACATCAGAAAAGCAGAACTTAATATTTGGTACAGAAACCTTTGTTTGCAATTACAGAGATCATACGTTTCTTGTATGTCTTGACCAGGTTTGCACACACTGCAGCAGGGATTTTGGCCCACTCCTCCATACAGACCTTCTCCAGATCCTTCAGGTTTCAGGGCTGTCGCTGGGTAATACGGACTTTCAGCTCCCTCCAAAGATTTTCTATTGGGTTCAGGTCTGGAGACTGGCTAGGCCACTCCAGGACCTTGAGATGCTTCTTATGGAGCCACTCCTTAGTTGCCCTGGCTGTGTGTTTCGGGTCGTTGTCATGCTGGAAGTCCCAGCCACGACCCATCTTCAATGCTCTTACTGGGGGAAGGAGGTTGTTGGCCAAGATCTCGCGATACATGGCCCCATCCATCCTCCCCTCAATACGGTGCAGTCGTCCTGTCCCCTTTGCAGAAAAGCATCCCCAAAGAATGATGTTTCCAACTCCATGCTTCATGGTTGGGATGGTGTTCTTGGGGTTGTACTCATCCTTCTCCTTCCTCCAAACACGGCGAGTGGAGTTTAGACCAAAAAGCTATATTTTTGTCTCATCAGACCACATGACCTTCTCCCATTCCTCCTCTGGATCATCCAGATGGTCATTGGCAAACTTCAGACGGGCTTGGACATGCGCTGGCTTGAGCAGGGGGACCTTGCGTGTGCTGCAGGATTTTAATCCATGACGGCGTAGTGTGTTACTAATGGTTTTCTTTGAGACTGTGGTCCCAGCTCTCTTCAGGTCATTGACCAGGTCCTGCTGTGTAGTTCTGGGCTGATCCCTCACCTTCCTCATGATCATTGATGCCCCACGAGGTGAGATCTTGCATGGAGCCCCAGACCGAGGGTGATTGACCGTCATCTTGAACTTCTTCCATTTTCTAATAATTGCGCCAACAGTTGTTGCCTTCTCACCAAGCTGCTTGCCTATTGTCCTGTAGCTCACCCCAGCCTTGTGCAGGTCTACAATTTTATCCCTGATGTCCTTACACAGCTCTCTGGTCTTGGCCATTGTGGAGAGGTTGGAGTCTGTTTGATTGAGTGTGTGGACAGGTGTCTTTTATACAGGTAACGAGTTCAAACAGGTGCAGTTAATACAGGTAATGAGTGGAGAACAGGAGGGCTTCTTAAAGAAAAACTAACAGGTCTGTGAGAGCCGGAATTCTTACTGGTTGGTAGGTGATCAAATACTTATGTCATGCAATAAAATGCAAATTAATTACTTAAAAATCATACAATGTGATTTTCTGGATTTTTGTTTTAGATTCCGTCTCTCACAGTTGAAGTGTACCTATGATAAAAAATTACAGACCTCTACATGCTTTGTAAGTAGGAAAACCTGCAAAATCGGCAGTGTATCAAATACTTGTTCTCGCCACTGTATACCCTGGATTTATAATCCCTTGATATTATTGTTGGATCTGATTTTAATAGCTAACATTTCGATGGCCATAATAAATAGATATGCCGATAATGGACAACCTTGTTTCACTCCTCTTGACAGTTTAAAACTTTCGGAGAAATAGGCATTATTTACTATTTTACACCTAGGGTTACTATACATGGTTTTAACCCATTTTATAAGAGATTCTCCAAAAGTGAAATGCTCCTGGCATTTATATATATATATAAACTCCAGTCGTACTTTATCAAATGCCTTTTCAAAGTCTGCTATGAATAGAAGGCCTGGTTTCCCAGATTTTTCATAGTATTCTATTGTTTCCAGTACTTGCCGTATATTATAAATATAAATCTGTCTGAGTAGAATGATTAATGTCCGACAATACCTTATTAATTCTATGCGCTATACATTTTGCTAGAAGTTTTGCATCACAACACTGAAGTGTAAGGGGCCTTCTATATTTTAAGTGGACCTGATCTTTATATTTCCCACTTGTATCCTGTTTCAGTAATAATGAAATCAGACCTTCTTCTTGAGTGTCTGATAATCTACCATTTACATAGGAGTGGTTAAAACATGCTAATAATGGTCCTCTGAGTATATACATTTCTTTTTGGTATACCTCGACTGGTATGCCATCCAACCCTGGAGTTTTCCCGGACTTAAAGTCTTTAATTGCATCCAGAAGTTCCTCCTCTGTAATTTCCCCTGTTAATTTTACATTATCAATAGGAAAAAAATCCCTACAATTAGCTTCAATTAGAGGAGATGGAAGCGACTGAATCGAAAACATATGCTTAAAGTACTTTGCTTCCTCCTTCAAAATATAATTTGGTGAATCATGGGTGACTGTCATTTGTAACCAGTTTCAGTAAATTGTTTTTGGTAGCATTCCTATGTTGAAGATAAAAAAATAATTTGGTGCATTTTTCCCCACATTCCATCCAGTTTGCTTTATTTTTATAATATATTACACTTGATCTTTCTTGAATAAGTTTCTCCATTTCTTTTTGTTTTTCCTCTAATTTATTCTGAGCCTCTGTAAAATTTTTTTATTGCTATCTATCTGTTCTGTTAGACCTTCTATTTCCTTTGTTAGTATGGACTGTTTTGACCTAAATTGCTTTTGTTTTCGAGATGAGTACTGAATTGCCTGGCCTCTAAAGGCACATTTAAAAGTGTCCCATACAATAAGTGGATTTTCTGTACCTATGTTATGTTGGAAACAAAAATCCAGAAAATCACATTGTATGATTTTTAAGTAATTAATTTGCATTTTATTGCATGACATAAGTATTTGATCACCTACCAACCAGTAAGACTTCCGGCTCTCACAGGCCTGTTAGTTTTTCTTTAAGAAGCCCTCCTGTTCTCCACTTATTACCTGTATTAACTGAACCTGTTTGAACTCGTTACCTGTATAAAAGACACCTGTCCACACACTCAATCAAACAGACTCCAACCTCTCCACAATGTACCAAATATTAAGTTCTGCTTTTCTGATGTATTAAATACTTATGTCATGCAATAAAATGCAAATTAATTACTTAAAAATCATACAATGTGATTTTCTGGATTTTTGTTTTAGATTCCGTCTCTCACAGTTGAAGTGTACCTATGATAAAGATTACAGACCTCTACATGCTTTGTAAGTAGGAAAACCTGCAAAATCGGCAGTGTATCAAATACTTGTTCTCCCCACTGTATATATATATATATATATATTGTCAAAGAAGTGTGGATCATCATTATTTGGTCCGTTAAGGTTAATGAGCCATATCTGTTTATGGTCCAATAACATATTTAAAATCATCCATCTACATTGTGGATCTGTTTGGACAACTTGCACATTCGGATCAAAATGACTGTTAATTAATATCATCACCCCTTTGGAGTTTCTTTGTCCATGGGAGAAGTATATTTCGCCCCCCCAGTCCTTTTTCCACACAAACTCATCTAGAATTGTTGAAGGAGTTTCCTGTAAACAATATATTCCTTGTCTTTGAGCCATGCAAATATTGTTATTATTTTGTTATTATCTGCTAAGCCATTACAATTATAACAGGCTATACTTATTTCACCACTTATCATAATGAGATACAAGTTTCAAATCTATTTATCATAATATATGTTTGTACATTTACCAATAAAAAGTACCATAGTGATTGAGTGTCCATATTGCTGTACCATGATATTTGCATTGCTACTAAGTAACCCTCCAATTGTTCTCCACTATTCCCCCCGCTAAAGCCCCTTAGAAAGAGGAGTGGGAGACCCGGTGCACAACTGAGCAAGAGGACAAATACATTAGTGTCTTGTTTGAGAACAGACGCCTCACAGGTCCTCAACTGGCAGCTTCATTAAATAGTACCCGCAAAACACCAGTCTCAACGTCAACAGTGAAGAGGCGACTCCGGGATGCTGACCTTCTAGGCAGAGTTGCAAAGAAAAAGCCATATCTCAGACTGGCCAATAAAAATAAAATATTAAGATGGGCAGTCTGAGATATGGCTTTTTCTTTGCAACTCTGTCCCCTGTAGTGGGTTCGTTTCCCACGGGGGGCCAGTATGAAAATTTATGCACTCACTAACTGTAAGTTGCTCTGAATAAGAGCGTCTGCTAAATGACTAAAATGTAAATGTAAATAATAAATTATCAACCCTGCAATTATTATTATTAATTGTGGTCCTCTGTAGCTCAGCTGGTAGAGCACGGCGCTTGTAACGCCAAGGTAGTGGGTTCGATCCCCGGGACCACCCATACACAAAAAAATGTATGCACGCATGACTGTAAGTCGCTTTGGATAAAAGCGTCTGCTAAATGGCATATTATTATTATTATTATTTTCCCGGACTTAAAGTCTTTAATTGCATCCAGAAGTTCCTCCTCTGTAATTTCACCTTCACATGAGTCTTTCTGTATGGCTATATCCAGACTCTGTTGTAGCCGGCCACGACCGGGAGACCCATGGGGCAACCCATGGGGCAGCGCACAATTGGCCCAACGTCGTCCAGGGTAGGGGAGGGAATGGCCGGCAGGGATGTAGCTCAGTTGGTAGAGCATGGCGTTTGCAACGCCAGGGTTGTGGTTTCGATTCCCACGGGGGGCCAGTATGAAAAGAAAAAAAAGAAGTATGCATGCACTCACGAACTGTAAGTCGCTCTGGATAAGAGTGTCTGCTAAATGACTAAAATGTAAATATAATGAATATGAATTCGGAGGACAGAAATTATTACATATTAAATCATTAGACCTATCACTAAAAGCTTCAGTCATACAAAAGTTATACTTAAATCCGAACTGGTTCTCTAGCCAATTAGTAAGATTGTCTCACCCAATGTTCAAGAATGGCCTTTTTCCCTTTATTCAGATTACAACCTCTCACTTTCAGTTATTTGAAAAGGAAATCATCTTCCAAATGTCACTATTTCTAAAACAAGCCAAAGAAAGTTGGTTAGAATTTTAATTTAATCCTCTAGAAACGACAGAACAAATAGTGCAACAAATATTGTGGTTAAACTCAAATATACTAATTGATAAAAAAAAACATTTTCTTTGGACAAAAATAATAATAATATATATATATATATATATATATATATATATATATATATATAATCTTCGTAAATGATATCATAGGTAGGACTGGTGGATTATGTCGCACATGCAGCTAACGAAAACATATGGAAATGTCTGCTCTACCCAAAATTGCAACCAAATAATTGCAGCATTACTGCAAAAATGGAAGAGGAAAGCGGAAGGGGGGAAAAGTAAGGAACTTGTCTGACGTCCTTGCATTAAAGAACATAATTGGTTAAAGAAAATTGTGATAAATAAAAAAGTATACCAGTTTCATTTAAGGACCAAAGGATTGACAGCAGTCCCATATAGATTGCAAAATAGTTGGGAAGAGATTTTTGACGTACCGATTCCATGGCATAGTGTTTATGAACTGATACGCAAAATGACGCTGGATTCAAAAATTAGAATCTTTCAATTTAAATTATTATATAAAATTCTTGCTACCAATATAATGTTATTTATATGGCGGATACAATCTTCCCAGCTCTGCAGATTTTGCTGCGAAGAGACAGAGTCATTAGATAATTTGATTTGGTACTGTCCATTTGTAGCTTGTTTTTGGACACAGGTCCAGGAATGGCTAAAGGATTGCAATATTTACCTGGAGCTAACCCTTCAGATAGCACTACTGGGTGATCTGAAAAGTCATAGTCAATCGATCAATAATATAATAATACTTTTAGCATAAATGTTTATTTTCAATTTACAATCTGTAGAAACAATGAGAATAGAAAGGTTAAGAACTTTTGTAAAACATCACAGTACAGTTGAAAAATATATGGCAAATAGAAATCCATTATGGATGGTGTTAAGAGATAGATTGGTGGTGTTGAATGAAGTTGAAGGATGGGACTAATAACAACTAACAACAACTAATAACAACAAGATAACTAATAATGTAAAGCATACTGTGTCCATAATAAGTATATAGGTTATAGGTTGAGAGCTTTTGTGAAAGAGCACAGTTAGAAAGATCTGGCATATAGAAGCAAACCGGATGGACATCATGAAAATTATCGGAGAGGTTGAGGGTAGAGGAAGTTAAGGAGTAAAAACACACAAAATAGAATTATTGTGAAATTGACTGTGTCCATAACATGTATATAGTATGTATAAGCTGGAAGTAGAAGCCTAAGCATTGTTGTTCACTAGTTTACTCCAATTAGGGAAGAGTTGGTGGGGTTGGAAAGTAATAAAGGGAAATATATTTTTAAAAAGGATATGTATAGGTTTATGTATGTGTGTGTATATACACAGATACTGTGTGTACAGTATCTCACAAAAGTGAGTACACCCCTCACATTTCTGTAAATATTTGAGTATATATCTTTTCATGTGACAACACTGAAGAAATGACACTTTGCTACAATGTAAAGTAGTGAGTGTACCGCTTGTATAACAGTGTAAATTTGCTGTCCCCTCAAAATAACTAAACACACAGCCATTCATGTCTAAACCGCTGGCAACAAAAGTGAGTACACCCCTAAGTAAAAATGTCCAAATTGGGCCCAATTAGCCATTTTCCCTCCCCGGTGTCATGTGACTCGTTAGTGTTAGAAGGTCTCAGGTGTGAATGGGGAGCAGGTGTGTTCAATTTGGTGTCATCACTCTCATCGCTCCCTCATACTGGTCACTGGAAGTTCAACATGGCACCTCATGAAAAAAATTATTGTTGCTCTACATAAAGATGGCGTGGGCTATAAGAAGATAGCCAAGACCCTGAAACTGAGCTGCAGCACGGTGGCCAAGACCATACAGCGGTTTAACAGGACAGGTTCCACTCAGAACAGACCTCGCCATGGTCGACCAAGGAAGTTGAGTGCACGTGCTCAGCGTCATATCCAGAGGTTGTCTTTGGGAAATAGACGTATGAGTGCTGCCAGCATTGCTGAAGGGGTGGGGGGTGAGCCTGTCAGTGCTCAGACCATACGCCGCACACTGCATCAAATTGGTCTGCATGGCTGTCGTCCCAGAAGGAAGACTCTTCTAAAGATGATGCACAAGAAAGCCCGCAAACAGTTTGCTGAAGACAAGCAGACTAAGGACATGGATTACTGGAACCATGTCCTGTGGTCTGATGAGACCAAGATAAACTTATTTGATTCAGATGGTGTCAAGCGTGTGTGGCGTGTGTGGCGGCAACCAGGTGAGGAGTACAAAGCCAAGTGTGTCTTGCCTACAGTCAAGCATGGTGGTGGGAGTGTCATGGTCTGGGGCTGCATGAGTGCTGCCGGCACTGGGGAGCTACAGTTCATTGAGGGAACCATGAATGCCAACATGTACTGTGACAAACTGAAGCAGAGCATGATCCCCTCCCTTCGGAGACTGGGCCGCAGGGCAGTATTCCAACATGATAACGACCCCAAACACACCTCCAAGACGACCACTGCCTTGCTAAAGAAGCTGAGGGTAAAGGTGATGGACTGGCCAAGGATGTCTCCAGACCCAAACCCTATTGAGCATCTGTGGGGCATCCTCAAACGGAACGTGGAGGAGTGCAAGGTCTCTAACATCCACCAGCTACGTGATGTCGTCATGGAGGAGTGGAAGAGGACTCCAGTGGCAACCTGTGAAGCTCTGGTGAACTCCATGCCCAAGAGGGTTAAGGCAGTGCTGGAAAATGATGGTGGCCACACAAAATATTGACACTTTGGGCCCAATTTCGACATTTTCACTTAGGGGTGTACTCACTTTTGTTGCCAGCGGTTTAGACATTAATGGCTGTGTGTTTAGTTATTTTGAGGGGACAGCAAATTTACACTGTTATACAAGCTGTACACTCACTACTTTACATTGTAGCAAAGTGTAATTTCTTCAGTGTTGTCACATGAAAAGATATATACTCAAATATTTACAAAAATGTGAGGGGTGTACTCACTTTTGTGAGGTACTGTATGTATGTGTGTGTGTGTGTGTGTGTGTGTGTGTGTGTGTGTATGTATATGTGTATATATATATATATATATATATATATATATATATATATATAATTTGCGAGAAAAAAAAAACATATGGGGGATTGGAAGTGATGCAGACAATTACATTGATGGAAGTTACAATCTATCTGCAATATTAAAGCTGATCTACACCATAAAAAAAATAAAAAATAAAAAGATGGGCAGTCTGAGATTTGGCTTTTTCTTTGCAACTCTGCCTAGAAGGTCAGCATCCCTGAGTCGCCTCTTCACTGTTGACGTTGAGACTGGTGTTTTGCGGGTACTATTTAATGAAGCTGCCAGTTGAGGACCTGTTAGGCGCCGGTTTCTCAAACTAGACACTCTAATGTATTTGTCCTCTTGCTCAGTTGTGCACCGGGGCCTGCCACTCCTCTATCTATTCTGGTTAGTGCAAGTTTGTGCTGTTCTGTGAAGAGAGTAGTACACAGCGTTGTACGAGATCTTCAGTTTCTTGGCAATTCCTCGCATGGAATAGCATTCATTTCTCCTAGAGATGAACGTACTTTGGTGCGTAAAGTGCAAATGAATCCCAGAACAACAGCAAAGGACCTTGTGAAGATGCTGGAGGAAACCGGTACAAAATTATCTATATCCACAGTAAAACAAGTCCTATATCGACATAACCTGAAAGGCCACTCAGCAAGGAAGAAGCCACTGCTCCTAAACCGCCATAAAAAAGCCAGACTAAGGTTTGCAACTGCACATAGGGACAAAGATAGTACTTTTTGGAGAAATGTCCTCTGGTCTGATGAAAGAAAAATAGAACTGTTTGGCCATAATGACATCGTTACGTTTGGAGGAAAAAGGGGGAACTTGCAAGCCGACGAACACCATCCCAACCGTGAAGCACAGGGGTGGCAGCATCATGCTGTGGGTGTGCTTTGCTGCAGGAGGGACTAGTGCACTTCACAAAATAGATGGCATCATGAGGAAGGAAAATTATGTGGATATATTGAAGCAACATCTCAAGACATCAGTCAGGAAGTTAAAGCTTGGTCGCAAATGGGTCTTCCAAATGGACAATGACCCCAAGCATACTTCCAAAGTTGTGGCAAAATGGCTTAAGAACAACAAAGTCAAGGTATTGGAGTGGCCATCACAAAGCCCTGACCTCGATTCTGTAGAAAATCTGTGGGCAGAACTGAAAAAGCGTGTGCGAGCAGGGATGCCTACAAACCTGACTCATTTACACCAGCTCTGTCAGGAGGAATGGGCCAAAATTCAACCAACTTATTGTGGGAAGCTTGTGGAAGGCTACCCGAAATGTTTGACCAAAGTTAAACAATTTAAAGGCAATGCTTCCAAATATTAATTGAGTTTATGTAAACTTCATGTGATGAAAGAAATAAAAGCTGAAATAAATTATTCTCTCAACTATTGTTCTGACATTTCACATTCTTAAAACAAAGTGGTGATCCTAACTGACCTAAGACAGGGAATTTGTACTAGAATTACATGTCAGGAATTGTGAAAAACTGAATTTAAATGTATTTGGCTAAGGCGTATGGAAACTTCCGACTTCAACTGTATATAGCTGTATAACCCGGATTGACATTGTATTACTTTACATATTTGTCAAGCAATTATTATTTTAGCAAACAATTATTGTGGTTCATCCTATATTCTCCCTAACATCCTTACCCCCTTGCAACAGATGTGGGATACATACACACACACACGCACATACTCTTACACATTCAACCCCTTTCTTCCACAATCAACCAAAAGCTCAGATGCTTAATGGTTGTTACATCCCAGAGCCCAACTCAAGAAAGGACCTGATTTACAAATGAATATACAGTTACAGCTGTTTGAGAAAGCATGCAAGATTAGCAGCTTTGAGAATTTCCTTGTATATTATGTTCTCCCATCAGGGGGCTCTGGCTTTGTAGGACCAACCCTGCCAGGCAGGCTCAGAATCCTGAGGGGGCGGTGCTGCTCTAGTAGGTCTCTGACCACATTTATCTTTCTGTTTTGGCTACATTTTGGCAACTTACACAGGGCCACAAAACAGATGGGGACTTCTCTTTGGTGTGTGGGTCGCTCAGGTGGGTGTCTAGGATATAGGGTTGGGGACCATTCCATCATGATAGGACAATAAAAAATAAATTAGATGTATACTCTATTTTAAAATGTATATCCCTCATCTGCACAAAATTGAAAGCTCTCTCTCACAACCGCTGCTCACAGACACACATTGGTTCTGGGATATTTAACCTTTTTCTTTCTCACTCACTTAACACCACACTTTTCCAAACACAAAAACGCACACCACACCTTCCATCACAATACATCCACACATACCCACATACTGTGCCTTCTATGTCTTCTGTTTGTTATGTTTTTATCTCCACTATGTTGATTGAGTACTTGTTCTAATTAGTTATATTTGAAGATGTATTATTTCACTTGTTATCCTTTCTTGTAATGCCGTCTTATCCCTTTATAAAATACTATAAATACTATAAATGTGTTTTATTATTACAATCCCTACCATGGCTAGTATTGGGTGTTCCATTATTCGACTCCTCTATTAGAACTTTCAGAATAGCTATAGAGTAGTCTTTGTGTCGCGGAACATTTGGTTGTCAATATACAGTTTATCGACTACGAGAGCAACACGCTTCCCTTTTAATCTATTTTCCTTGAAGATTGCAGAACGGCGCAAAGTTCTATACCCAATCTCCCTCGGGAACTGATCATTCATTCCTATTTTTGTGCCAGCAAGTCTTTTACCTAGGCTTTTAACCATTACTTTATCCTTAAAGAAAGCAAATCTGGCAACGATTGGATGCTCATATCTCTGTCCTCTTTGTCCGAATTGGTGTACAAGTTCGAGTTTGATTTTATCGACAGCATCGAGTGGAATTTGAAGCGTTGTAAGAAAGAAGTCCTTCACAATTTTTTCAGTAACATCTCCTTTTTCTAGATGTTCTCTCATTGATCTAGTCTGTATGTCTAGTAATGCTTCTCTCAGAAAGTTGTTCTCCTTGTTAAGTTCATTAACGTCCGTTTCTATCTTAGTGTCTGTCCCTTTTTAGCTTTTTTGTATCTTTCTCCGTTATCGCAGCTTTTTCGTCACTCATTTCAAGACTCGCCTTCAACTCCTTTACATCCTTACTGACCAACTCTAGAATGCCCAGTTTGTCATTTATTGACTTCAACAGATCGCTTTCCACACTTACCAGTCCCAGTGGTGAAAAGCATAAATCATCTGTATCCGTTGAGGAGTTGTGTTTTCTCTTGGAGATTCATTCTCCTCGTTTATCCTCCGTCATGTTTGAGGGTTGCTTGCTGTTGTAATATTTGTAGATACATTTCTCTAGCCTTATGTTTTGTGTAATTATCCAGATTGTATGTTATTACCTACGAGTATATGAAGTGCTAATAGTTAGTCTAACTTTACTGATATTGAATATTACGTTTTTATCTTGAGGTGATTCGCACCGCTGTGTGTTCAATACGCCATCTTGTCATGTGATTTTTATTAATGCTATTGAAATTGTAAAATTATTACAATGTCTCGAGTACCATTTACATTTTTATGAAATTGGGAACTTCGAATAAGACCGTAATTGAAACTCTACAGCCTACGGACTTTGATGTCAGTCTTCAATGGAGACTACCTGTGCTGGAAGATATCTGAAATATGGTGCTGGCAGGCTTAAATAATAAATGAATGTCAAATCAATTGCACTAAGTTGTTGTCCTTTTTGTTTGCTGTCACAGTTGACCATAAGGTGTAAAACATTACCAAACTAAATTTGTAAATAGTTTTCTTAGTGCATACATTTTTACTCTTAATGGCTCATTTTACTTTTACTTGAGTAAATTACAATCTAAGTAATAGTACTTTTACTTAAGTACAGATTTTCAGTACTCTACCCACCTCTGCAAATTATATATAGCCTAACTATAAAACGTGGGCGAGCATCCACACTGGAGGAAACTTCATCATTCTACAGTAGAATGATAATCAACTGATGGTGCAAATCAGCTCATCAACTCTGCCAGGGAAACAAACAGTAGCCTATTATCGGTTTTCATTATGTGACAATGGATAGGCTAACGGATAGTGTACAGAATGTAGCTTATTGGAATATAATCAAATAACAAGGAGCCTATTGCAACCATCGATGGCACTAGATTATCGCCAGCTGATGTCTCGTTAAACCATCAATATGCACTAAATTCACCCACACAGCTCATTTCAATTGCAACCATTATTGGTTACCTCATTACCGCTCCCTAAAAGATGTCGGTATTACCTTAGTCAGAGATCTGTGTATATAATGATGAGATGCTCATGTCTCCACCCTAACAATGGGAGTCATTATCCCAAAGGCAGGAAAGGAAGGTAGGCGACAAGTTTAGGTTGCATATTAAGCCCATAGAAACGTATTGGGCTTATTCTGGACAGATTTTGGCGAGAGTGAGCCCTCTCGCTTTGCCTCTTCCTCGCTGCCTTAGTCCTGCTTGCAACCAAAGTCTTTCAAGATATGTTCGCCCTCTGGTTGGTATTGTCATAGGAACAACTTAGTCAATTTTTAACAGACTAAGGGCGATTCATCTATTTGACAAGCATTCCGTACAATAGAAATAAAGTGTTTCCTTGTTTACCACGGCAAATCTACTGTTTAAAGGCAAGAACACTCATTGATGGCCCACAGTGGTATTGGCAGGTTTCTTCACTCTCTGGGCAACCTAGGGGACATCTCCCAACCTGTAGACACCTTCGCCCTATTTTCTGATGAGTTTGCTTTTTCAGAACTGTTTGTTGTCTGACATCCTGAAGCCTGAAGTGATCCTGTGGCCGGTGAGAGAGGTGAGGCAGAGATCACACATTAAAATGTTACCGCAATTGGAATAGTGTCTTGTTATAATGTGCATAATATAATAAAAAAAGAGAGCCATTTAATAGTCAAGGATGGAGCCATTTCATAAATGAACAGCTTTTCTTTAGAAAAATAACTGCCTCATTCCTGGTTATTGTAGCCATTATCATTGATGTGATTAGGGGATGCTGAATTGATGGACTCTGAGACTACCCCCCCCCTTTTTCCAAATGTATTTAAAATAAATAACAGTAACACCTTATTTACATAAGTATTCAGACCCTTTGCTATGAAACTCAAAATTGAGCTCAGGTGCATCCTGTTTCCATTGATAATCCATTAGATGTTTCTACAACTTCATTGGACTCCACCTGTGGTAAATTCAATTGATTGGACATGATTTGGAAAGGCACATACCTGTCTATATAAGGTCCCACAGTTGACAGTGCAAGTCAGAGCAAAAACCAAGCCGTGAGGTCGAAGGAATTGTCCGTAGAGCTCCGAGACAGGATTGTGTCCAGGTACAGATCTGGGGAAGGGTACCAAAAAATGTCTGCAGCATTGAAGATCTCCGTAAACACAGTGGCCTCCATCATTCTTTAATAGAAGAAGTTTGGAACCACCAATACTCTTCCTAGAGCTGGCCGCCCAGCCAAACTGAGCAATCGGGGGAGAAGGGCCTTTGTCAGGGAGGTGACCAAGAACCTGATGGTCACTCTGACAGAGCTCCAGATTTCCTCTGTGGAGATGGGAGAACCTTCCAGAAGGACAATAATTTCTGCCTTACTCCACCAATCAGGCCTTTATGGTAGAGTGGCCAGAAGGAAGCCACTCCTCAGTAAAAGGCACATGACAGCACGCTTGGAGTTTGCCAAAAGGCACCTAAAGGACTCTCAGACCATAAGAAACAAGATTCTCTGGTCTGATGAAACCAAGATTGAACTTTCAGTGGCAGAGACTGGGAGACTAGTCAGGATGAAAACCTGCTCAAGAGCACTCAGGACCTCAGACTGGGGCAAAGGTTCACCTTTCAACAGGACAATGACCCTAAGCACACAGCCAAGACAACTCAGGAGTGGCTTCGGGACAAGTCTCAATGTCCTTGAGTGGCCCAGACAGAGGCTGGACTTGAACCCGATCGAACATCTCTGGAGAGACCTCAAAATAGCTGTGCATCGACGCTCCCCATTCAACCTGACAGAGCTTGAGAGGATCTGCAGAGAAGAATGGGAGAAACTCCCCGAATACAGGTCTGCCAAGCTTGTAGCATCATACCCAAGAAGACTCGAGGTTGTAATCGCTGCCAAAGGTGCTTCAACAAAGTACTGAGTAAAGGGTCGGAATACCTACTGTATGTAAATGGAATATTTCCCTTTTTTGTTTTTATACATTTGCAAAAATTTCTACAAACCTGTTTTTGCTTTGTCATTATGGGGTATTGTGTGTAGATTGATGAGGAAAAAAACAATGTAATACATTTTAGAATAAGGCTGTAACGTAACAAAATGTGGAAAAAGTCTGAATAAATTCCAAATGCACTGTATGCATGCTCCCACACTTTAAATTCCACATCTCATTCAGTCCCTAATCCAAGCCCTATTCTACCCCAGCCTTATGTCTGGACCTAGCCCCATCATTCTAGCCCCATCACAGCCCCATCCCAGCCCTAGTAGCCCAGCTCCATCCGTCCCTGCCCCGTGCTTGCCCTTGGTAGTGTTGATTTCGGGGGTCACATGATTCATCGGGATGGGCTCTCTCGCTGGGACTGCCTTGTTTGTCAGAGCAGAGGGAGCATGTGTGACGACGTCTGTGTGTGAGAGAGCGATATATAGGCTACAGAGGGGAGGGGAGGAGAGAGAAAAGTGAGGGGGGAGCGAGGGCAAGCGAGCGACAGCTAGAGTGAGTGAGAGACTGAGTGGAGGTGGGCGGGTGCATGTGGGTAAGTGTGAGACTGGAGACGTTGGTTGGGTTCAGTCACACAGGAGCAGAGCAGAGCACAGTGTGTATGTATGCATGTGTATAGTTCACGTTGGCTGAGCCTGAATTCTGAGCCTGGCAGGAAAAGGAAGACTCATCAGACAGACAGCGGATCGCATCGGTGGTCTGTGCTGTACAGACGACACTGGACAGACAGGCACACAGAGGGAGGCTGTAGCTCGGATGCGAGCGTCTGATGCGCTCCCTGTGGATAAAGAGCGATATGTTTTGTGTTTTCTCATCCTACCTGACTGGACTCTCTCTGATGTGTGTTGTGTAGCCCTGGACTAGCTGAGGAAATCAGAGGTATTTGATCTCTATTTGTCTTTCATTTGAGAATTATGCTTTGGCTTCTGGGATTTAATGGCGGGGGGTGGGAAAGAAGGGACGGCGAGGGAGAAAGAGAGTAAAGGGGAGTGAGGGGGGGTGGATTGCTGTGCATCAGGCGTAATACATCAGTATAAGAGACAGGCAGGTCGCTGGCGATAATGACAGTGGAATGGTCAAATGGAATGCCGTGTGTCTGTCTTGCTTTTGTGTGCGTGTCTCTGGTGTGTGTGTGTGTGTCTGGCGGAGACGGCAGTGCTCTGACGGGGGGCTGTATTATTAAGCTGTGATCTGTTGACATGCCTGCTCGTGTTGGAGGCCATTATCTTCACCAGAGCTGGCTAGCAGCAGGGTTTCCAGGATACTAGTTTACCCCCTCTCCTCCTGCCCCCTCACCGTCTCCCTCTCTCTCCCTTTCTCTCTGCTTCTATCCATCGCTCTGTCTACTCTTCTCCTCCACCCCCTGGTGCTCTCTCTCCTTCCCTCTGTAAATTGATAGTTTTAAAGCCTTTCTCTCTCTTACCCTCTGCCGTCGTGCTAGCCTTCGGTGAAGAAGCTTTTACTGGCTGAAGAAAATACCCATCTCGGGTATTTTAGGCAGGTTTCTGGGTAATTTAGCGTCAGTGGTCCTCAGGTTTTTGTTATTTTAATCCCCCCTCCTCCGATGTTTCCCCCTCTGCACGAATCATTAAGTGCTGTAAACCAAGGCTTCGCAGAGGAAAATGGACCGTGTCACAGGTTAAGAGAAAGGCCTGTTTTGATCTCATTGTGTGTGTGTGTCTCTCTCGTCACCATGAGCCTTTTTCAGCCAGCGTTGTGAAAACAACAGCCCCCCCCCCCCCCATCCTCTCCATCATAAAACCTCTCTGATAAATGTTGCCAATCAATGAAAAGCCATAACAAAGCCTCTCGACCCCTTGCTCCTAAAACGGGGGTGGGGGGAGTCAACTCAGTCCAGGGGTGCCGGAGCTCGAGGAATGTCAGTGGGTGAGTTACATGACCAAATCTTTGTGTTCTGGTGCACATCTTGTTTCCTGGAAGTCAACATCGACAAGGCAGCTTTGTAACAAATCAAGTGGTGGGGCTGCTATTGGGCTGAAACACAATATTTTAATTGTTGCTTTACGGGTACACAGTGCATCTTAAGTTAAATTCCTAACTCCTCTCATGTTCTTCTTGCCATAGACAGAAGCATCACTATGCAGTTGACTAACCGGTCGCTAAACATTTTCTCTCATTTTGGCCCATTCACCCCTGGAAGAGAGATGTTAGTGTGCACAGCACATAGACTCACCCTCTCCCCTCTCACATGAGACGTGCACAGACTACAGACTGAGAATAGAGACACATTTACAACATCCATACAAGTTTATACTGTTTAGTGGATCCATTGTGCTGCAGTGTAAGACTACTTTAAATAGTGCAGGATATATTGATTATAGCTATCAGGAATGTACCAGTTGTACATCTACAGATATGTACGCATACACAGTCATAGTCATCTTTATGATCATTGAGAATAACTACAGAAGAAACTGTCTTACAGAGTTGCTCAGTAATCAGTGGTTGAATAAAAGCAGCTGACTCATGTTCCCTGAATCCCAGCTATAGGACACTAATTATAGGCTAGCCTTGGTTCCAAGACTATTAAGTCATTTTAATTGTTTCACATATCAGTGATTTGCATCATTGTTTCTACATAAGTGCTCTCTAAATGAATTATATAATGTTTTGGTGTAGTCTTGGGGCTTTGACATTGTAGAGGCACATGGATGCAGTTTGGTGTTTTGGCAGGAGAAGGATATGTGTTGACCAAAATGTAGAAACAGATCGACGTGGGCAGCCACATAGCCAGCTGGCCAATTTGAGGAGGACATTAGCACAAAGTGTGGGAAAGGAGAATGGAGTGGACTGCTGACTGCCGTCGACTCAGCATCCTGCTTTATTATACCAATGTCCACAAAAGGAGGGAGGGAGACGAGGGATGAGACTGAAAGAGAGGGAGAAGGAAAGAAAAACATAAAGAGAAGGAATGTCAAGATTAGAGAGAATGAAATAAAGAATGAGAGGGAAAGTAAGGAAGAGAAATGGATAGAGAAGGAAAGGAGAGAGAAGAGGACGGATAAATAGA
This sequence comes from Coregonus clupeaformis, assembly GCF_020615455.1. Taxonomy (NCBI): domain Eukaryota; kingdom Metazoa; phylum Chordata; class Actinopteri; order Salmoniformes; family Salmonidae; genus Coregonus; species Coregonus clupeaformis. The sequence goes on from NC_059203.1 coordinate 7,343,989, forward strand.
TGGAGAGGAGGAGAGGTATAGAGAGAGAGAGAGCACCACAAGCCTCTAGTGCTATCCACTGGGTCATGCTCATAAAAAATGTAATCAAGCTTTACAGATAACAACTTCCTTCCAACTTAGCAAAAACACATCTGCACGGATGAGTTTTCTCAAACGCAATGATGGATCTATGGCTTTTACATTGTGGTAAACAAAATACTCCCTTTTTTTCTAATCTGAGAGCTGTATATAATCATCAACTCCAATTTTAGCGAGTCTCGCCATTTGCAAGGGCATTCTTTGTTTCCTCTTTAGCCAAGAATTAGTTCAATCTGCTCTTTCTTCTGTCCTGAAAGACTTGCAAGCCAGCAGACCAGCAGAGTAAGAATAGCGGTCCTATTATTAGAACAATAATAAGGAATCATTGCCAAACACATTTACGATGGCCTACTTTTCACCATGGCACATATTGGATCACTATCATGGATAGCACATTGTCTTTTTCTCCAATGTCTGGTTAATGATAAGTCATACATGATTACCATGTTCTATGTTCATCACGACCGGCGATAATGAGCCCTATTTGTATGTTAACACTAGACTGTGTTTTCAGGCTATTTACACCCCATACTGTAGGACACTCCTACCTTTGCTCTGTGTCCACTAACATGGTCCTGGCTCCATGGCCTGGGCTGCCTGCTAGTTAACGTTTTCTATTTGAATGCTGGAGGCTTTAGCTTCTGAAGCATACTGACAAAACAACTGATAGATAGCCATAGCCTTGTGTGACAATAGGAATGAGTACTGGAAAGGGCCAATGAATGACTGACTCTTTGTTGAATTTTAACAATATTATTTGGTCCAATTATGAGAGATTGGGAGGGAGATGAGGGGCAGGTGACGTATAATATCATCTTCCATCAACAACTGCAATGCGGATTATCACCGCCTGCACTGTTTCTATAGACCTTTGATCCCAATCAGCTCTGACTGAATAGGAGAACTAGTCTGACTAAAGCTGGAATCTGCATTAGGGGAAACAGCGCCACTGGTCGCCCCAGGCTCATTTGTTATTGTTTTTGTTTTGTTTATGAAAGTAGGAGATGAGCATCCAGCGTCGTGGTAAAAAATAATTGTAGCACATACTCTGCTGTTCTATCGCATGTGCAGTGATGTCCGCGGGAAAAAAGTGTTCGTTGTTTGAAGTAACATCTTTGTTGTTGTAATATCGCAAACGAACATGGCAGTTTCACCTCTACGGATTCCAGTTTTAAATAAATACATAATATTTGGTGAGTAACTGGCTGTGTTTGGTTAAAGGGAGATGACTAACCTGTCTGTTCAGGTCAGGTGTAATTATCACAGTGCTGGCTAAACATGGGTGTTGACACGGGTCTTTCTGTCTGGATCTGTATTGATTCCTGTAGCATAGTGGCTGAGATACACATGAGGAGCCTACATATTGTATTAAAAGCACCTCTGTCGTATTATTCACACACACTCAGAATTCGCTGCTTCAAGTTCAGTAGCCTACCTCTCCTCTCCTATGCATGCGAGGTCAAGTACGCCTACAGTATATGTATGGTCTCAATGAAATAGCTAGGCTGCCTATGCATGGGTGGAGAAACAGCTGGCAGTTATCTTTCCAAGGACATTCATTTAAATATGATTAGGCTGTAGTTTACCACAGTGTCTGTAAATAAATATTGATAATGGAAAGAAGTGGAGGGCACTCAGCCAATGTGAGTCGAAGTGCAATCCAAAAATTATAATTGAAAAGGTGCAACGTGCATACCATGGTGAGCAAACTTTGCGCCTTTTCCTTTTCAATAATAATATAATATAATAATAATATATGCCATTTAGCAGACGCTTTTATCCAAAGTGACTTACAGTCATGTGTGCATACATTTTTACGTATGGGTGGTCCCGGGGATCGAACCCACTACCCTGGCGTTACATGTGCCATGCTCTACCAATTGAGCTACAGAGGACCACAATTAATAATAATAATTAATTACCCATTTATTTGTCTCTGCCTGTTAATCGTCCCGCTCCTTAAAGGTAGGCTATATCCTAAATGCAAAACGTAGCTCAAGAGAAAGTGTCCGTTCTCATCATTCTTGCTGCTTCAAGGTCAGTAGCCATACATCTCCTCTCCTAGTTGGGCGTGCGATATCAGGTGTGCGTGTGGTCCCAAATAGGGAATGGGAAAGGGGATACCTAGTCAGTTGCACAACTGATTGTATTCAACTGAAATGTGTCTTCCGCATTTAATCCAACCCCTCTGAATCAGAGCGGTGCGGGGGGGATGCCTTAATCGACGCCCTTGCTCAAGGGTAGAACGGCAGATCTTTCCACTTTGCCATCTCTGGGATTTGAACCAGCACCAGTCGATTACTGGCCCACCGCTCTTAACCGCTAAGCTACCTGCCGAATAGGCTATAGCCTATGCATGGGCAGGGAAGCACAGGGCAGTTATCTTTGCAAGGAAATGTACTTCCTAAATACAGTATGTTTAGGTTATAGTTTACTACATTGCCTAGGAATAAATATTGATCACCCATATTAGTCTCCGTCTGAAAATCGTCCCGCTCCTAAAAGGTAGGCTATATGCAAAACTCTCCAAATCTGCTCTCTTCAAACTACGTCTAGCCTATTGGCTGATAAAGCCCAGTAATACCGATAGCCAAATATAATGGTCCATGTGAGAATCTCTGGTAATTGAACCTATTCCTGAAGTAACTTTTGTGCATTTTGAAATTGCCTACAGGGCGCAAAATTGCTGGGAGCATGGCTGGCAGGGGAGCTGCGTCACATACGCCTAAAATAACATTGTGGGACTGCGGTTGGGTTCGGGCACCGTTTTTTATTTGTATTTTATTTCACCTTTATTTAACCAGGGAAGCCAGTTGAGAACAAGTTCTCATTTACAACTGCGACCTGGCCAAAATAAAGCAAAGCAGTGCGATTAAAAACAACAACACAGAGTTACATATGGGGTAAAACAAAACATAAAGTCAAAAATACCACAGAAAATATATATACAGTGTGTGCAAATGTAGCAAGTTATGGAGGTAAGGCAATAAATAGGCCATAATGCAAAATAATTACAATTAGTATTAACACTTGAATGATAGATGTGCAAGAGATTATGTGCAAATAGAGATACTGGGGTGCAAATTAGCAAAATAAATAACAATATGGGGATGAGGTAGTTGAGTGGGCTAATTTCAGAAGGGCTGTGTACAGGTGCAGTGATCGGTAAGGTGCTCTGACAACTGATGCTTAAAGTTAGTGAGGGAGATAAGAGTCTCCAGCTTCAGAGATTTTTGCAGTTCGTTCCAGTCATTGGCAGCAGAGAACTGGAAGGAATGGCGGCCAAAGGAGGTGTTGGCTTTGGGGATGACCAGTGAGATATACCTGCTGGAGCGCATACTACGGGTGGGTGTTGCTATGGTGACCAATGAGCCTCCAGTTCTTGCAGGAGCCGGTGGTAGACATCGGGAGCGGGCGGGTGTGGTATGAAAAGCTGTGGATGCGAGCAGGAGCGGGATGAATCAATCATTCCCGCATAGACCTCTACCACACCTACACTCATACTTCAGTGCCCTTCCCTTTGCTTCCCCACTCTAGTGATTAATTTCAACTAGCCTGGAGCCTCCATTTCACACACTGCTGCCTCCCTCCTGTCTTATTTTAACCATGTGGATCTCCTTTCCTCCTGTAACTGTCTTCCCCTCTGGGCCTTGGAGGAGATCTACCGTCACATCTGGCTGTCTGTCATTCTCGCCTTTCAAAGGATACAGACAGAGGGAGAGGAGCAGGGGGGATCTCACAGCGATCTCCCCCCTGAGGTCTGTACAGCTCTGGGGTGAGAGAGGTCGTCCTCCTAGTTTGTCCAGTAAACACTGGAAGTCAGCAAATCTGCCTGTGACCTGGCTGCTGAGAGCACAGCACACAGAGCTGTGTCATCTGAGCTCAGTTCAACAGCAGCAGGCTACAGTAGCCTCACCACAGCTGGTCTGCTCTGGGTCCAGATATGTAGGATTCAGTCCAGACAAAACTAAAGACTGTTTGACAACTGTAATGTAGGCGACAGTATGCAGCTCATTCTGTTTTTTTTTAAACATTTGAATATTTAAGGACTTGGACATTGTGCCAGTGGGTTGTTGCAATATTAAGTCATGGCTGCCCGTTCCTTTGGAAGATGTCTGGATCTCATTCTCAAGGAGGAAGACAAGCACTCAATAATGTGATGGTGGAGTGTGGCTCACTGTCTCCGTTCTGTCACAGTGAAGTCGGCCAAGAAGTCAAACTCTGTGTTGCCCTTGTGGGAAAGGCTGAATGTAGGTCGCAGCTGAAATCCAAGCCCAGGCTCCAGGGGGACGTGTAGGCCCGGGGTGCTCCGCTGCTCTAGGGTACGGAGCTGTAGAGAGGAAATAAACCTTTTTTTTTTTACACACAGTTATTTTTAGAGCCTGGGTTGTGAGCAGCAGCGTGCCTTCACATCCTCCTTTTGCCTTTTTGATGTATTTTGAACCGTGATGATCAAAACGTCTGCTTTTAGAGCGGCGTGTGTTTGCCTCAGTGGTGCTGTCTCTGTCAGTGCAGAGATGGGCTATTTTCTACCCTGGTTCTATATATACCCCAAAAAAATAAGCAGGAGATCTGAATGTAATCTTCTCCTCGCCAGTCCTTCATCGGCCGAGGGAATGTATAATGTTGTCATTTCTGTCTTTTTGTCTTGCAATTTTGCGCTCAAATCAAATCTTACTGTCTAGTCCAAGCCTCACAAATGTCAATGTTGAAAAGATCTGAATCAATTGTGCCAGCCAAAGAGAGAGCAGAGGCTCCCTAAAATAGTCATAAATTACATATGCATGAGGCCCTTGGATTAGTCTGAGTCACTGAGATGCAAATTAAATAATTACACATGATATACTTCTGCCAGGAAGCGATCCATTTCGTTGGACAAGGCACAAGATAAACTGTTTATTTTAAGTACAGTACGGGAGGAGTTTGTTTCAATCTACACAGGACACATTCCCACCTTTGATTTATTCCCACAGCCAGAGGTGGGCTGGAATCCTCCATTGTTTAGTGGCTTAGAGGTAGAGGACAGTTTATAGGAGGCTGCCTGATTGGTTCTGTGTACTCAGACTCTCACTGTTGTTTCCTGCTGGACAGATAAACAGAGGGTAAATAAATGTCTTCCTGTGAACACGCTCTCAGGCCAGGCCAGGGTGGATCAGTAATGACATTGTAAGGCGAGAGAGGAGACTTGACTGGCCTTTTCTAATTGAATCAACACCTTCGTCCCTCTGTCCCACTGTATCATACCACACTCCACCCCTGCCCAGCCCACACTTCCTACCCCACCCCTGTCTACCCCATCTTACCCCACACTGTCATGCCTGGGAGGGAGACCCAGAGGACAAGGGGCAGTCTGAGATGGGGACAAGGTGGGAGTGGGGGAGGTTGGGAGTGGAACTATGGTCAATGATGGTGAGCAGGAGAGAAACACAGGGTTGTGTGTGATGGTTAGCACTTCATTGGAGATGACAGGGGTAAGACTGTAGATCAGGGGTGTCCAACAGGTCGATTGCAAGCTATCAGTAGCTCGCAGCCCACATATGAGTAGCTCACCAAACATTTCTGAAAGTGCATGCAATTTTCACGTGTTCTACCGCAAACTGTCATAAACAAATCTCACAAGTATCAGACACTCCCAGCTACTATCTAATCAATGCAACATTGACATTATTCCACCCCTGGTTAGCCACTATTGGCTTAAAAAGCCAAACCTAACACAATTTCAAGCAATGTTGCCCTTATCTGTCTGTGTGGTGTGCACGTTTGTTATCACTCCATGTGTAACATGTTGATGTGATGACAGAAATACTTTCCCCAAAACCTTCTCAATTAAATGTTAACTGCAAAGTAGGCTTACCTGGCAGAAGTATATCATGAGTAATTATTTAATTTGCATCTATTACTTAATTATTTGCAAACTTTGCTATGAAATGAGCAGCAGCAGTACAGAACCAATGCTAGACCGACACATTCCTCATTCTCTAGATGTACAATTAAAGGGACAGATGCACAATTAAAGAGGAATTACAAAAAAATGTAATTCAGATGTGATTTAAGCATTGACATGGACTCAGAACATCTATAGTGCATTCGGAAAGTATTCAGACCCCTTCACTTTTTCCACATTCTGTTATGTTACAGGCTTATTCTAAAAATGATTTTTTTTTTTATTCCCTCATCAATCTATACACAATGCCCCATAATGACAAAGCAAAAACAGGTTTTTAGAATTGTTCAGGTTTTTAAAAACCTGAAATATCCCATTTACATAAGTATTCTGACCCTTTACTCAGTACTTTGTTAAAGCACCTTTGGCAGCAATTACAGCCTTATTGGGTATGATGCTACAAGCTTGGCACACCTGTATTTGGGGAGTTTCTCCCATTCTTCTCTGCAGATCCTCTCAAGCTCTGTCAGGTTGAATGGGGAGCGTCGCTGCACAGCTATTTTCAGGTCTCTCCAGAGATGTTTGATCGGGTTCAAGTCAGGGCTCTGGCTGGGCCACTGAAGGACATTCAGAGACTTGTCCCGAAGCCACTCCTGCGTTGTCTTGGCTGTGTGCTTAGGGTTGTTGTCCTGTTGGAAGGTGAACCTTCGCCCCAGTCTGAGGTCCTGAGCGCTCTGGAGTAGGTTTTCATCAAGGATCTCTGTACTTCCCTCGGTCCTGACTAGTCTCCCAGTCCCTGCCGCTGAAAAACATCCCCACAGCATGATGCTGCCACCACCATGCTTCACCGTAGGGATGTTGCCAGGTTTCCTCCAGACTTGATGCTTGGCATTCAGGCCAAAGAGTTCAATCTTGGTTTCATCAGACCAGTGAATCTTGTTTCTTATGGTCTGAGAGTCCTTTGGGCTGTCATATGCATTTTACTGAGGAGTGGCTTCTGTCTGGCCACAGATTTGTGGAGTGCTGCAGAGATGGTTGTCCTTCTGGAAGGTTCTCCCATCTCCACAGAGGAACTCTGGAGCTCTGTCAGAGTGGCCATGGGTTCTTGGTCACCTCCCTGACCAAGGCCCTTCTCCCCCGATTGCTCAGTTTGGCCAGGCAGCCAGCTCTGGTGGTTCCAAACTTCTTCCATTTAGGAATAATGGAGGCTACTGTGTTCTTGGGGACCTTCAATGCTGCAGAATTTTTTTGGTACCCTTCCCCAGATCTGTGCCTCGACACAATCCTGCCTCTGAGCTCTACGGACAATTCCTTCGACCTCATGGCTTGGTTTTTTGCTCTGTCATCAAATCAAATGTTATTTGTCACATGCGCCGAATACAACAGGTGTAGACCTTACCGAAATGCTTACTTACAAGCCCTTAACCAACAATGTAGTTCAAGAAATAGAGTTAAGAAAATATTAACTAAATAGACTAAAGTAAAAAATAAAAAGTAACACAATAAAATTACATAACAATAACAAGGCTATATACAAGGAATACCGGTACCGAGTCAATGTGCAGGGGTACAGGTTAGTCGAGGTAGTTTGTACATGTAGGTTGGGGTAAAGTGACTATGCATAGATAATAAACAGCAAGTAGCAGCAGTGTAAAAACAAAGGGGGGGGGTCAATGTAAATAGTCCGGGTGGCCATTTGATTAACTGTTCAGCAGTCTTATAGCTTGGGGGTAGAAGCTGTTAAGGAGCCTTTTGGACCTAGACTTGGTGCTCCGGTACCGCTTGCCATGCGGTAGCAGAGAGAACAGTCTGACTTGGGTGACTGGAGTCTTTGACAATTTTTTGGGCCTTCCTCTGACACCGCCTAGTATATAGGTCCTGGATGGCAGGAAGCTTGGCCCCAGTGATGTATTGGGCCGTACGCACTACCCTCTGTAGCGCCTTACGGTCGGATGCCGAGCAGTTGCCATACCAGGCGGTGATTCAACCTGTCAGGATGCTCTCGATGGTGCATCTGTAGAACATTTTGAGGATCTGGGGACCCATGCCAAATATTTTCAGTCTCCTGAGAGGGAAAAGGTGTTGTTGTGCCCGCTTCACGACTGTCTTGGTGTGTTTGGACCATGATAGTTTGTTGGTGATGTGGACACCAAGGAACTTTAAACTCTCGACACGCCCCACTACAGCCCCGTCGATGTTAATGGGGGCCTGTTCGGCCATCCTTTTCCTGTAGTCCACGATCATCTCCTTTGTCTCTGACCTCCTCCCTGTAGGCTGTCTCATCGTTGTCGGTGATCAGGCCTACCACTGTTGTGTCGTCAGCAAACTTAATGATGGTGTTGGAGTCGTGCTTGGCCACGCAGTCAACTTTGGGACCTTTATATAGACAGGTGTGTGCCTTTCCAAATCATGTCCAATCAATTGAATTTACCACAGGTGGACTTCAATCAAATTGTAGAAACATCTCAAGGATGATCAATTGAAACAGGATGCACCTGAGCTCAATTTCGAGTCTCATAGCCAAGGGTCTGAATAGTTACGTAAATAAGTTATTTCAGTTTTTTATTTTTAATACATTTGCGAAAATGTCTAAAAACCTATTTTCACTTTGTCATTATGGGGTATTGTGTGTAGAACGTAATCCATTTTAGAATAAGGCTGTAACGTAACAGAATGTGGAAAAAGTAAAGGGGTCTGAATACTTTCCGAATGCACTGTAATTTTGTTGTTTCTCTATGAACAATTGTAATTTCGAGTGTGAAAAACTAAACCAAAATCTAAAACCAGGAAAACATAATTTAGTGTTAAAAAATCGCGGATTTTATAGGGCCCCCCTTAGAGTTGTTTATTAACCATTATTTTACCAGGTATATTGACAGAAAATATAGTGAATTACTTTCTCTTGTACACTAAGGACTAATTTGTAGCGCGCAACATGTAAAAAAAAAATTTAAGTAGCTCTCACGCTAGAAAAGGTTGGAGACAACTGCTGTAGATAATTGATTGTCTCTGAGGTAGCTAGCTGAGGTTACGGTGACGCTAGACAGGCGGTGATGCTAAAGGTCATCTTGGCGGTGGTGGCCATGTATTGATTGTGGTTAAGGTGTCATGGTGATGTCACCTTCATAGCATCCAGCTCATGATAACTGGAGTGATGCATGCAGGCCAAGGGATGACATATTGATTTTGAAACTTTACCGCTGTTTTGGGGGTGATAATAGGTTAATGAGCTAGCTGTTCAGGGCTGATTGTGGACTAGCTGTAAGGGTGCTGACTGAAATTATCAATATGTTGGGAGCAGTGACATGGGGTCGTGGTCAGGTCACTGGCTATGGGGATGATTAGGCCAGGCCAGGATACTGATGCTGAACAACAGAGGGACCAGCCTTTCACAGTGACAAATCAAATCTAATTTTATTGGTCACATACACATATCTAGCAGATGTTATTGCGGGTGTAGCGAAATGCTTGTGTTCCTAGCTCCAACAGTGCAGTAATATCTAACAATACACAACAATACACACACATCTAAAGTAAAATAATGGAATTAAGGACACACATCCGTGTGTGTGTGTGTGTATTTCTGTGTAGAGGTTGCTTTATAAAGCCCCATTAGGTGATTGTTTTTCGTTGTTTGGCCCTTGACCGTGCCATTTGGTGGCCACACCCCACCCTCCCCTTAGCAGTGGGGAAGCTTCAGATGTGGGTATGTGTGTGTGAACAGCTGCTGATTGTGATGTGTTTCCGCTGCTAACCTTTTGAGCATTACAGGCCTGTGTGTGTGTGCGCACCATGCCATGCTCTTGTTTCCACCGGTGGCCCAGTCACCCCAGAGCAGCAGGGCCTCTGCTAGGATGAAAGGATCACATGAGGGAGGGAGGGAGAGCAGAGGGGGGTTCACATGGGGTTACAGAGAGCCCATGCGCTTTAAAATATAACCGAAAAAATATCTATTTCGCTCTCTAGATATGAAGGCTGATCTATGGTGCATCCCTAGTAGTAATGGGGGGGATCTGTACAGTTACATATCAGGATATTATTTTTGATGATATATCTCAATATTATTTTTGCACTAGTCAGCCAGTCCTGCACTAAAACTTCCGTAATAGCTTGTTCTCCATCTTCTTTGTAAATAGTGAGCCAATTTTTTCCAGCACTTTTATTTCCATGACTGATCAAAACTTGTTTTTCTCATGGCTCTCTCTTGTCCCTCTGCAGCAGAAATGATGGTGAGCAATATGTTTGGAACATATCGAAACGCAATACAAATACAATTGTGAGAATCACAATACATATCGTATCGGCACCTAAGTATCGTGATAATATAGTGTCATCAGGTCCCTGGCAATTCCCAGCCCTAATCCCTAGTCAATTCCCTCAGATGGGGATAGAAGCTGATGGGCTTTATAGACAGAAAAACAGCAGACACTTTTCCAGTTCTGTAATGAAATCAAGTGCAGTTCATATGGAGTCTGTGAGGAGAGTGAAGTAGACCATGGTAGACTCTGTCGCGGAGGTGGGACCAAGTCACTATTATTTGAGTCACAAGCAAGTCTCAAGTCACAAGTTTCGAGTCTCGAGTCGAGTCCCAAGTAGAACGGTCCGAGTCTCGAGTCAATTCCAAGTCGTGCATAAGAGCATGTCAAGTCGAGTCACAAGTTTTTTCAAGTCATGACTTGTTCAACTACATATATGTTTTATTTTTAATAAGGCTACCAGACAGCCCTTTTCATTATTTTGTAGTAATTAATTTTAACAACAAATTCCTAACTCAAGCTTCATAGGTAAATTATACATTTCAAACAATTTTTACTTACCGAAAGACCAGTAGCTAGACCTATTTTTGATTGATGCCCCATTGCTGGTGAGCTTGCAAAGTAAACAGTTAATATTCTTGATCACCAAAATGTTTTGGAGCTAGATATTTATTTATGGAATTCCTCTCTACCTACAATGTGATGTTTGCGATGCACTCGATCCTATAGCTGTACAGCAAATCGGCAATCTGTTCGCTAGCTCAGTGGTTCTCAACATTTTTGAGCCGCGACCCCCAAAAAGCAGTGATTCAAATCTCGCGACTCGCACATGCACGCGTGCACAATCGGAAATGTAGCCTGTCATTACAGCCATAAACAGCTATGCATTTTTTAAACGCAAGATATAGAAATAAACTGCGATTTACACCTGCATTTGTAGCTGAAAGTCATTCATGTTAGCAGCCAATATCAACTAGGGATATCATGTCACTTTGTCACTTCTCTGGCGTCCAGAGCAAGCAGAATCATACGAAAAATGATATCAACTCCAATATAAGGAAATGAAGCCCTCAATGTCAGAGGAGACTGAGGCTAGCTTATGAGTGATTCTGTCATTCCAGGGTTGTCCTTACCAACAGAAAATAATGTCTCACTGCATGCAGTGTAAGCTTAGGCCTGCAACATTCACTGCCCTACTGCATACACACAATGTTAGTCAGTGTACATTGTTTGTGTGGAAATGCATGTCTACGTTATGGTTAACACAATATTCTAATGTTGTAGTATATACATACCTACTACCATGGTAAATAGTGCATTAGAGTGGACAGCTTCTCAGTATTTAAAGCCTTAACGTCATTCAAGCGTTTACTGTTTTACTGATGATATTACTACACTGACGATTCTCAACAATCCTTCTAGCCATGAGTTAACATTAGGCTATTGCTTACATCAAATCTCAAAGGCCTTAATGTGTGTTGATTGGTGATTTATGCTAACTGTGTAAAGGTTAGTTTTGGACTCTCTCTAGTGTTCCTCTGGGTTTGTGAGGTCAAACTAGAACAGAAGCTCTGAGGAGCTTTGAGAAGGACTATCTCTTCCACAGCAGACATCAATGGAGCTTTTGTGTGGGACAGGGAATTAATTAACTCGATATGAATTACAGTGTTCTAATCATCTGGCTGAGAGGCTGGCTATTCTGGCCTGAAAATACGGGTCACAACCCATACTTCCTGTTTGTCTCTGAGTGGAGCCGTGTGATTGGTGGGATGAGTCAACAGCACTCTACTGAGTCTTCTTTGGTAGTAGAACACTCATCCTGGGTGAAGTCTCGACCAAGGTCAACACTACAGATTTACTGTCTCCATTGGGAGACGCTTCAAAGTTTCTCTGATAGAGTTCAGGCTTTGTTTGAGGGTTCGTCTTACGCATCGATTTTCCCTCACTAGAAGAAAGATGAGTTAGTTTGCACTGAGGGTGGAGGAGTTGTGAACAATGACCAGCCTGAGATTTTAAATCACTTACCACAGTGATGTTGCACACAAGCTACGTCGTACACAGAACACAATCTAAAGAGGAGCAATCCCATTAAGTCACATCTCCCGTGCAGCTTTGGCTACAGGGGAGATGATATTGAAGAAGTGATTGAGAATATGACAGTGGTGTGATGAGAATATGACAGTGGTGTGATTGAGACTATGGCACTGGTGTGTGTGTAAGTTATTGTCACATCTCTGATTTATCTCAGCTGTCATTGAAATGGCCGCCGTGGCAAGAGCATCTCCCAGATTCTCCTCCCATCTCCCTGGGCTATTTTTACCAACAGCCATATTCTCATCAGCTCACTGGAGTGATGGGGAGATAGAGGAGAGGAGGCTGTTGTTCTCATACTGAAGAGAAGGAACAAACAAGAGAGATTGGTGATTAGTTCTCCCTCCACTGCTTAGGTAGAAGGAGCTGCTGCCTCATGGGCGGCCATCTTTGTTTAGACATCACAGTGCTTGTAGTAAAGCAACATGTAGACAGATGGTATGGTTTTTCTGTTGACGAGATTTCTTGAAAATGTAATAAGCGTATTCTAATTCATCCGCCATGACAAAACATTACCTCAATCCTTATTGGGTTGAGCAGAATATCTTTGGAGTAGTAGTAGGTAAACAGCATCTCTTTGGTAATGGAGAGGGAAAGGCAGAAAGAGAGGGATCGAGAGTGGGAGCAAAAAGAGAGAGATAGTGGGAAGGAGATGAGTTTGACTGCCTCTGTCATCAATTATCATGGCGGGTTTCCATAATCTCATCACCAATGTATCATAGAGCCATTTAACACTGACTTTACACCAACTCTCCCACTGTCAGGATTGCCAAACGGTCCCCCTCACACACATCTCTATACACACACACACTCCCCACACAGTAGTGTTACTCAGACACAGAGGGTTCCCACAGCACCTCATGAATGCATAAATAAACAAGACTCATCTTTAAGTTGTTGTCCTTCAATTTAAGTGGTCATTGTCAGTGTTAAATGAATTATTTTGTCACCATGTGTCATGCGTGAATCATGAAACTGACTATGTTGGGTTAATCCCACTCCAACTTTAGCCACATTTCCTGTGTGGAAAGCTAAATCATCACTTGACATTGTGTTATCTTCCTGGTTGATGACCCGTCCCTCTCTCTGATTGGCTCTTCAGGTACAACCCGCCTGCCGCGTGACAGAGAGGTCCCTGGAGTAGATTACAACTTCCTGCCGGTGGAGGACTTCCTGGCGCTGGAGAAGTGTGGAACCCTTCTGGAAATAGGAACATATGAAGGTAACTGTCTGCAGCAATGCTCACTCGCTCAGTGTATTCATAGGTTGAGTGTCGACACTAACTAGGACCCCTCAGAAGTGAACACCACATAGAGATAAACCACCCATGTCATCAGTTGAATCCTGGACAAGTTATTTACTTAAGTATCTACTGTCTACTGTATGTGGGTGGTATATCGCTGGAGGTGAGAGTGTACTAGATGTTTTTTAAACTGGCTTTTGCTTTAAGTTGAGTAGTCATCATTACCCTGGCATCATGTTCTGTGGAAAGGGGTCATGAGACGTGAGAGAGGGTTTCTGTCTTTGTTCGCACGCAACTTCCAGTGTTGTGTATATTTTAATAGCAAAGAATAGCAATCAACAACAGTGGAGCATTAAACATGTCATGCATAAATATCATTCATTCACATGCACGTTTAATGAAGTGGCTGTTCCGTCCCTGTAGCTTGGTCAGTGGGCCCAGACAATGGGCCTGCTCCACTCTCCCAGAGAAAACAAACATCCAAGGGGAACAAACAGCCTCCTCACTTCCACCAATAGAATGCACTAGACTAGAAAGCACCAAAGGAACTCTGTGGTCATGCCTTCTTAGCCCCCTCATCTGTATACAAAGACTCTGTGATTATAGCCCCCTACTCTCCCTCCTTTCCCTCTCTATCGCTCTCCCTTTTGTTTTTTCTAAACATGATAATATCCTCCTGTTGCCTAGGTAACTATTATGGAACACCCAAGCCGCCAAACCAGCCCCCTAGTGGGAAAGTGATTACTAGTGATGCTTTGCAAGACAGCCTCCCGGGCTCCCAGCACTCCACTCCCCGACGCACCAAGTCCTACAATGAGATGCAAAATGCTGGAATAGTGCCTGTAGACCTGGAGGAGGACGAGGAACTCCCGGAGATGAACAGTAGCATAACAGGTAAAAGAGAGAAGAGAGGGAAGGAGAGAGCGAGACAGAGCAAGACATACAGAGAGAGAAACAGAGAGAGAGAGAGAGAGAGAGAGAGAGAGAGCAACACCAGGAGAGAGAGAGAGGGATAGAGACAGAGAGAGAGAGACCCACACAGAGACCCACAGAGATGGAGACACACACACAGAGCCACACAGAGAGAGAGACACATACAGAGCCACACAGAGAGAGACACACACAGAGACACAGACAGAGAGAGACACAGAGAGAGAAACACAGAGAGAGAGAGACACACACAGAGAGACCACAGATAAAGAGACGGACACACACAGAGACACTCAGAGAGAGAGAGAGACACAGAGACACAGACAGAGAGAGACACAGAGAGAGAAACACAGAGAGACAGATTTAAACTGCTGGGCTATGGGAAAGGGATACAGGATACAAGTGGTCCTTTGTGTGTAGAGTGGTTGGTTGTTTGTTCAGTCTACATCCGCCACTGTCTATCTGAGAGTTTAAAAAATAGTGCCATCTGGCTGCGATAGGAGGCAGAATGTGCAGCTTCCATGTCTGAAACCAGTATGGTGGGTTTCTCTCTGGAGAGGAAAGTCAGCCTAGCCAAGTGTCAGGAGGTGAATGTGTGAACAGGATCTGATGACCTCGGAGAGAGGGGGAGGGGCACTAATCTAATCATCACTCTCCCCCAAGAGGTCAGATCAGGGGCCTCGCTCAGTCAAACACAACAGTTGCCAAGTGTTGGCCAAGTGTGTGCGTATTATAAAAGAAAGAGAGATTCCTTCAGCTCTAAAACTACTAGGCTACATATCAGTCTGGGTTTGAGGCCACCAGACTATAGTACCTCAGAATGTGAGTGTGCATTTTGTTTGCACACGTATTTGCTCTGTGCAAATGACTAAGCCTCCCTTTCCTCCTCTCCGCACCGCCCTCCCCCCACAGGAGACTCAAGTGAACCCGACGAGCGCCCCTCTGTGCGCCCCTACGCCCTACGTGAGAACGCCCCGTCCTATGGTGTGATCAACGCGTCGTCATCCACCACGGACGGCTCTCAGCAGACACACACACACCTCAGCCATCCTCCTACAGAAGAGGACCCCCTGGGACCTCTAGCTGACAACTGGGAGATGGCCTACACCGAGAACGGAGAGGTCTACTTTATAGAGTACGTACCCTATGTACACCCTACACCCTGGCCTATGCCCTATGTACCCTCTGTTCCCTTACCATACACCGAGATAGGAGAGGTCCACTTCATAGAGTATGTACCCTATAACATATCCTACACCCCATAACACACCATATAACATAGCCTAAATGGGTCTATACCCAACGTCTATAATAGTATTTAAATTAGTATCTTCTCAAGACAATATTGTGCTTCCACTTTACACCATTTTTGCATAATGACCACTCCTTTTTATCGATCTCATTGTTTCATGTTATGTGTATATTGGTTGTATGGTTGTTACTGTATTTAATATAGTTTTTTATTGTAGAACCCTGACTGCATAACACATTTCCCAATTGGGACAATAAAGATAACTTGAACTTGAACCTTTGATACATTGGAAGTTGTGATACTTGCCTTTAGCATTGAGTCTGATTACATCACAGTATGTATCATATTTAGCCGTGGAAGTGAGGATGTTTTTCAGACAGTGAGTGTTTGATGACTTCCCAGTCAGAACAATGTGTCTGTCTGGCTGTCTTACTCTGTCCTGTGTGTCTATCTATAGCCACAACACAAAGACCACATCCTGGATCGATCCCCGGTGCCTGAACAAACCTCCCAAACCCCTAGAAGAATGTGAAGACGATGGTACGTCCACCACAGACTCTGTTTGTGCATGCATGTGTGTGTTTGTGCGTGCGTGCATGTGTGTGTGTCGGGGAAATTGTGTATTCACTGTCTTGTTTGTTTGTCTGTTGTTGACTCATTTGTTTATGGGAAGAGGGAACCGTGCAGAATCAGATGCATGTCTGTCAGATCAATTGTTCAATCAGTGGCCTGCAGATGGCACACTTGAGCCACCGTAGTGTGAGATGAGATGAAATGAGATGCGTTAATATTCTGATCTCGTGTGCTGCCTGCCTGCGCTCATGTCTGAGCAAGACGCCCCGGCAGCCTGAAGGACTGATTGGATTATTCTCATCATCTATCATAAATAAATAATGTACCTTGTCCTACAGAGAGGACTGCCCACCTACACAAAACACTAGCGTTTCAGCTGCCTCTCCCCTCTTCTCCCGCTGCCATGTGTCCTCTCAATGTGTTTTGTGGTCCTTGTATTGAAATAGCTCTATAAGTTCTGTCCTCTCAAGCTGCTGCAAGAGGACACATAGGATAGAGAGATTATTCATATTGTCAAGCATATGGTTCATGAACTATAATTCATATTTATGGCAGCTGTTTTCACCCACCCCAATCTCAGAAGGTCCGTATTAAAAATGTACAGGTAACTGCCAAAATAAAGGAAACACCAACATAAAGTTTCTTAATAGGGCATTGGGCCACCATGAGCCAGAACAGCTTCAATGCGCCTTGGCATAGATTCTACAAGTGTCTGGAACTCTATTGGAGGGATTCGACACCATTCTTACACGAGACATTCCATCATTTGGTGTTTTGTTGATGGTGGTGGAAAACGCCATCTCAGGCGCCGCTCTAGAATCTCCCGTAAGTGTTCAGTTGGGTTGAGATCTGGTGACTGAGACGTGCACACACACACACACCCTTTAAACCCCCTAAGTTCCTTTGAAACCCCTCTTTCAAAGTCACTAAGATCTCTTCTAGCCATGGTAGCCAAAATAATGGGAAACTAGGCATTTTTGTATATGACCCTAAGCATGAAGGCATATTTAATTAACTCAGGAACCACACCTGTGTGGAAGCAGCTGTTTTCAATATATTTTGTGTCCTTGATTTACTGGAGGGTTTCCTTTACTTTGGCAGTTACCTGTATGTCTGTTTCTTTGGTCAGAGTAATTTATTTCACATAAATGCACCTATGCAGCTGGTATGAAACAGTGCCACCCAATGGTGAAGTGGAAAGCTCTTCAGAGATATGTTCTTTGTGTTTAACGATATTGCACAGACTGTGGCTAATATAAAGCTATGAGCTATTGTCATGGTGCATGTAGGGATTTAGTATGGATTTATCGAAGGGTTCACACCTTACAAACCATTTTAACTAATTAGTCATGATTAGCAGTCATGATTCCAGACACATTATGGTGTTTACAATGTATGGAGCCAAATGTTGCTGCTCTCTCGGCTTGCTTGAGGCTTAAAATCAAAATCAATCGCTAAGCCTCTGCTGCTCTCGCTCTCTTTCTCTGCCCCCTCTCTCTCTCCTCTCCTCCCCCTGTTCCTCCACCCCCGACCCATGGTCCCCCACGTTCGCTCTCTCCTGGTCTGCTGGCGTTCTCCTGGAGAAGAAGGGGTACACACAGAAGAGATGGACAGTGAGCTAGGTAGGCTTGTCTCTCCTCCCCCCTCTCCCCTGCTGTGTCTTATGGGAAACCTGTCTACTGTATTTGACAATGTCACCCTGGCTTATTACAGCGCATAACACCTCTCCCTTTCTGCCTAGAGGGTGTAAACATGTAATCAAACGCTTTATAACACCTGGGCTGTGAAAGATTGTCTGAAAGACATGTATATGTGTGTGCGTACATGCATGTACGTTCCTGTGTGCAGGCTTGTGTCTGCTGAGCAGGCAGTTCTTATAGGGTTAACGCATTCGCCCGGCCAGCCAGCATGCAGTAATAAAGAGAGAACCTTTAGGGCACATTGGCCTGATTATTATTTCCTAATGGGCCTCTCATTCAAATTGACCTCTCACTCTCAAGCGCCATCATTCCATCCACTGTTGCTCATATTATAACAGAGAGCACTTTACCCACCACTGTCTGCCGGAGCATCAGTCTCTGGAGCCAGAGGGAGGCTAACAGCCATGGCTCTGAGATGGGCTCTGATAACTGCTGCCTACAATTTTATTTAAATGGTGACTGCATCGGTGAATAGTCACAATTCTCAAGAGTCATCAGTGTCTGAAGATTCTTGTTCTAGCCTGTTAATCAGATGGCTCTATTTGAACAAATCTAACACAATGGTAAATCTTAAGACTGGTGGTAGCGCTATAGGTTAGTGGGGGTGTCAGAAATATCTTTGCTATTTTCACAACCAGAATTATGGGCGCAGGAGCTGGCGGTGGCTTGAAAGGGCTGAGTTTTGATGAATAAACAAGATGAAGGTGTGTCGAGGCTTGACCCCCTCACTGGCCATTCAGAACGCGCTCCATGGTAAATATGTGGTTGCTTCAAGTTGTGTATTTACGGTATTTTATGTATTGCGTTGTCATCAACTCCAATTCCAATGTTAGTCCGTTATAGCCTAGTTTTTTAACTAGCCGACAGAAACAAAATAACAAAAAGTAGGCCTATCCCATATTTGGTCACTATTTTTAACATGTTTGCAGTCCACATTGTTCTAAGGAATTGCATGACTTCAATATGGAAATATATTGTTAACATAGCATTCACACTGATATAGGACTACTGTAAAATGCATTATCTGAGCCATGGACATACCAAACGTTGTCAATAAGCAATATTACATTTACTATTGATAAGACCTATAAAGATGGAATAATTTGAATCAAATTCTAATAAAACAAGACAACAACTTGTTTTAAATAGGCTATGTCTAAATACAGTTACAGGCACCATAATTGCTCCACGTGCACATATAATATTATGCCTAAGACAGCATAGACTATGGAGGGTTTTACGCACATCCAAACTTTTCTCAAAAGCTGGAAAAATATCCAATATAAAGACAAAGTGGGAATGTCCGCTCACCGTTATACTGCTCCCAAAGAGAGTTAGATAGATAGCTATAGCCTACCATCGCTGTTGATATGGCCAGTATTTACTTTGCCATGTGAAAGGTAAACAAACAGGCAAATATAGCCTACAAGCAGATTCAGCACCACAGACAATGATCAGAATTCCCTCGATTTGACTGTTAGGTCCAACAGATGAAAGTAGAAGATGCGTTTTTTGACAAAATGATCAACGAAAAACAATAAGCAGTCTTTTTAAATAACTTGATGTTCCTAAACAGGCTGAGTCAAAACTTTTCACAGAAGCTGGACAAAAATAATGTTTAAAGGCCCAATGCAGCCATTTTTATATCAATATCAAATCATTTCTGGGTAACAATAAGCACCTTACTGTAACAGATTTCCATTAAAACGGGCAAAATTAGCTTTTTAGTAAAAAAACGATTTCTCAAGCAAGAATTCTGCTAGGACTGCCTGGGAGTGGTCTTAGTGGGGAGGGGAAAGTGAAAACTAGCTGTTGATGGCAGCCAACTTACCGCATGGTGATGTCACCATGGAAAGCAGAAACTCCCGCCCATGCAAACCTGCTGATTAGAACGTCCTGTGTAGATTGTATTCTCAACCAGCAACTATCATGAAATAACACTGATCACATTTTTTCACACATTTGCAGTGTTAGTTCCATCAGCTGTTGTACAATATGATATAAAACACAGGAAAAACTTAATGTTGACCTCAATGGGCCTTTAATAAAACATTGGTGACGTACAGAAGGCTAGTGTGTGCGCCTCTGCTGGAAAAATCTATTCCATAACCAATTGCGTTACGCTAAGACCAGCTTTTGGTCGGTCTTAAGTATCCCTAGTTGGCACACGTACACACCTAAAATATTTCCATACCTCAGCGCAAGCAAGCTAATGTTAGACAGGTAAATTGCAGAACCTGGTGCAAAGTGTGGAAAATGCCAGTGCACCAGTTTTTACATGACAAAATTGCAAACTAAGCAGCAGCTGAAAAAGAGCCCAGAGACTGATTTAGACTGGGGAACCAGGTGTGTGTAAGACCCGGTCAATCAGTGATATCAATTGATCAATTAATTGCCAAGGAGTAGTGCACCCCTGGGTTAAGGTTAGGTCTGAGGTAAGTGAGGGTAAGCTGATCCTAGACCAGTGTTTAGCCTCTGAGATGGTCTCCTCCATGTTGTGAACAGCAGCCAGCCCAGGACAGGAGCATCCCTTGTTCATACCACTGCTCAGATTGGATGAACACAGTCAATATGTATCGATTGTGAAATCCGATACATGGAGAAAAGGGCAATTACTCCATTGTGTATATGACAGCAGATGTATGGCCCCGGTGTGCAGCCCCTCGCTCAGGAGAAATCAAATAGTCAGGAAGACCGAATGAGATGCAAACAGTTTAATAGGCAATTTGTCACCTGAGACCCCCTGGAGCTGGAGTGTGCGTGGGCATCGACCGGGCAACGTGGAGCTGGGGATTCCGCTGCAGCCACTCAGTATCAGCAAGGCCAGTAGTGACATGACGGCTCTGGCGCCTAACTATAATAGCACACAGACAGATCTCCTTTAGGAATACAGCCACTCTGGTGTGAAATACAGTAAGTGATTATAATTTACAGTGAGGTGCTACTGGCTCAAGGTTTACTGTTTCCCTTCAGAACATCTGAGAAAAATAAAGCCTAGTCTGTGTATTGTGAATGTTCTGAACACAACACAACACCCCCTTAATTCCTCCCGGCTTAACACCTTGACTCCACATCCTCTAAAGCTGGTTGAGGTAATGAGTGTACACCACTCGTCAGAATATAGCCATGCAGCACTGATAATGTACAGCAGAGGAGTCCGTCACACACATCTGTTTGTAACCAATTACAGCCCTCTGACATTTCTCTATATATTTAACATTTTAGTCATTTAGCAGACACTTGACTTACAGGAGCAATTAGGGTTAAGTGCCTTGCTCAAGGGCACAACAACAGATTTTTCACCTAGTCGTCCCGGGGATTCAAACCAGCAACCTTTCGGATACTGGCTCAATGCTCTAACCACTAGACAACCTGCCGCCTTTATAGCTATTAGTACAGTAGCTAGCTAGCTCTATCTCAGCGTTTTAGTCACACTGCTCTGTATACTGAAAATGTATCAATGTAGCAGCCTTTACAGCTGAGTAGTCCATGTTTAGATCCAATCAGTCTTGATTTTTGGCAGTGTTGTCGGGCCATTTATGGCAGTTTTGTCAGGCCACGCTCAGCATCGATGTCAGGGAAGATAAACATGTGTTTGTCTGCTTACACACATCTGAAAGAAAGGCTTCTTGAGGAGAATGCATCATTAATGAATTAGACCACAGTGAGTAATACATGATCAATGACATCCAGTTGGTGATGGTCTCCAATGCCATGTGACATAGACAGTGGTAAACCAATCAAGGACAATACTGAATATCATTCTATATACACCTGCGTCAAGGATGTCAGTCAGCATTGTACATCACTTTCCCTTACTGACTTGAACAATAAGAAAACATTTCTTCACCGTGACATTTTTAAACTGCAAACCATGGTCCACATTTAGACGACCACCCACATACCGGCAGCTCCTCTTCTCCATCTGAGTGTGGGGTTGATCGTGATTGGTCAAAGCCCCCCTGTAGTTCTTTATCTGATGTGTTAAATGTCAGCCGTGTCCTGCCAGGAGCCAAGAGCCAGGTCCAGACAGCCTCTCTAGTGTTGTTCACTCCCAGGTGACTGACAGGCTGTGTGTGGTAGGAAAAGGTCTTTATGACCTGTCTGAACACAATCTCTAACAACCTGCCTTTTCTACCTCTCTCTATCTCCCATCCAGAGCTGCCAACAGGTTGGGAGAAAATAGAGGATCCAGTCTATGGGGTTTACTATGTGGAGTAAGTAGTGACACACACCTCTGGATGTATCTGTAGCGCTTCTCACTACCTCACTGTATTGTACGTTCAGAATGCATTTAACACTGAGCAGTGGCCCAGAACATTGTAAAACAACATCAAATGTAGTACACCAGACAGCTGTTGTTTTGGTCTAGTCTGTTATGGGGAAAATAGGCCATTTGTTGCTTTCATGATCATTTAGAAATGTAGTTTCTCATCTAGTGGGAGCCCCTTGGGCCTGTGCATTAATATGAATGCATTCATATGTTTTGATGTTGTTCAAAGCAATACCTTAGAGGCAGAGGCCCAGTTTTTTTTGTCTGCGATTTTTCAATATATATTATTCCAAAAAATGTCCTGTTAACTGCATAATTTCCCAGCATGTTTCTGTATTGTTTGAAGTGTAATTTCCTTACGGTGCGGTGTACTGCTCTCCTAAGTTCCTGCCGGGTTTGTGGTATGACGTGGTTTTGGTGGTGTTGTTAACCTCCTGAAGCAGTGTTCTTTAGTGATTGTGTGATGCTGTTGATATTCAGGCCTCATCGTCTCTGTCTCGTCTGATCAACCAGTCTGTACCAGACTTTACTTCCCTGACTTAAGCCCCTGGCTCCTGGAGCATTGGCCACCAGAGACGTTTTCTAACTGTGTGTTGTATTAACTCCCTCACCACTGCCTCTCTGTATCTCTCTCTTTCTTTCTCCCTCAACCATCCCTTGTCTCACCTTTTTGGCTTTCTTCTATTCTTCAATTCCTTCTCTCATACACATTTATTTCCTGTCGTCATCCCCCTTGTTCCCTCTTTTCTTTTGCTGACTCAATTAATGATCTTTCTCTATTCCTCTAACTTCCTGTGTCATTGTCCTAATTTCTCCTCCATCCCTCTCTTCATCCCTCTCTCAGTCACATCAACAGGAAGACCCAGTATGAGAACCCTATACTGGAGGCTAAGCGGCGGAAGCAGCTCGAGCAACAGCAGCCACCAGAAGGTGAGCGCTACATCCGAGGTTCGTTTCCAGCCCCGCCGGGCGTCATTCCTTTCTTTCTCCATGTCTGTGATCGTGCCTGTCTGTCTCCGTGTCCTTCTGCTCTGCTCTCTTCTCTTTATGATTTGCTATCGAGAAACCATAAAGGCATACCTATGATTTATTTTAATGGCCTTGAAAATAGGTCTTTTTACAAATTAATTTGTCAATGTTTTAAGTGTCACTGATACTCTCTCCAGTGTTTGCGCTAATATTAATGCTTTTGTAAGTGTACAGGTGTAGGTAAGTTTT
Source organism: Coregonus clupeaformis (assembly GCF_020615455.1). Classification (NCBI taxonomy): domain Eukaryota; kingdom Metazoa; phylum Chordata; class Actinopteri; order Salmoniformes; family Salmonidae; genus Coregonus; species Coregonus clupeaformis. The sequence goes on from NC_059203.1 coordinate 7,367,487, forward strand.
TTGGTTTGACAATAATACATTAAAAGTCTGTTACAGCAATGAAAATGTATCACCATATAATAGTTATAATATTTCTGGATCTTGTTCTCCTAGTGAAAAGTATTTGAGGACAGATGCTTTAGGTCTCTTTAGTCTATACAGTCCGCTATGTATGTATTTGAACAGTGATGCAAACATTTTACATTTGGCTCTGTACTCCAGCATTTTGTATTTGAGATCAAATGTTTCATATGAGGTAACAGTACAGAATGTCACTGTTCATTTGAGGGTATTTTCAAACTGTAAATCAGATATGTATGGAAATACCCTGAAATAAAAGGTGACATTCTGTACTGTCACCTCATACGAAACATTTGATCTCAAATCCAAAATGCTGGAGTATAGAGACAAATGTAAAATGTTAGCATCACTTTCCAAATACATACTGTATGTAGGGAAGTGTATGTAGAATGTCCTCCAAATGTCCTTTCTTCATGCAGGTCACACCACTAGGAACCTGCCTATTGGTCCCCGTTCTGCAGACTCAGCTAAATGTGCTTCTGACTTGATTACCTATCTGCTGACTTTTTCTCCTTTAAGCTTAATATCTCTTTATGCTCAATATCTATTACTTTTACTCTTTCATTGATTGAATCTTGATGCTGAGAATATTAATGAAGACTTAAGCCTCTGATACACTACACAGTGAAGCTGACATTTTGATCGATCAGAGATTGTATTACATGGTATTACTTTCATCGGCAGCCATTGTGGCTCAATGCAGTACGGTAGTTTCCTAGCTACCCATTGTGGTGAACCATAAGGATCACTGTAACTGTACAGACACCAGAGACAGGAAGTGTGCCCTTTGCTGTTCCAGAATGGATAGAGGATGCCACCCTGGCTGGTGCCCCCCTGGCCAGCTATACCGCCAACCACCAGGAGACCTACAGGGACACCCAGGCCGGACCCCCACTGCCACCCCTCATCGGGCCCAAACGTGAGTCCTGGTCTGGTCAATATCCTAGTTTTGTGAGGGTATTGGTCCATTTCTGTTTGCGACATTGTGGATGTGTTCCCTCATCTCGCCCCTCTCTCTCTCTCTCTCTCTCATTCACCTCGCTCTCTCACTCACTCACTCACTCACTCTCACTCTCTCGCTCTTTCTCCATCTCTGTAAGCTCAGGCCCCTGACTGGCGCTGCCCAAAGCAACTCAAGGCCTTGATATTCCACCACACAAATCTCTCTTTTTACACAGCACTTTTAAGTCACCCTGCTTTCAAGTTCCTACACCCACTTCTCTTTAGTAAAAAAGAAAACTCCTCCTCAGTGTTACTGCGTTGGTCTGCCTATTTTGTCTTGAATTATTTCAAGGCAAACAGAAGGACACTGGCTGACTCCAAAGGTAATACATTTTTCATTGTATGCATAAGCTGTACTCCTCAACCATATAAGTGTACCATCTGCGGTTTGTTAGTCACTCTCCAATCCCTTGCGGCCATCTTCCCTGCTTTAATGTCTCCCTTTTCATTCCATCCGCTTCCTTCCACAGTCAATATATAACTTCAATAAACTCTGAATATCTCACTCCATCTCCCACATAAACTCTGTGAACATTTGTCCAACTGACAGCAGGACTGGAGCCAGTCATAGTAGAAGAGACTGAGGAATTGGATCTAGATTACAGACTCCAGACTCTAGCAGTACTTATTTCATAAGACCGACTTGGAGTCCATTTGCCTAAGCTATATGAGTCTGCTGCCAACCCCATGTCTAAAATATACCTCCCGAGTGGCCCAGCGTCGTCCAGGGTAGGGGAGGGAATGGCCGGCAGGAATGTTGGTAGAGCATGGCGTTTGCAACGCCAGGGTTGTGGGTTCGATTCCCACGGGGGGACAGTATGAAAAATATAAATAAATAATGTATGCACTCACTAACTGTAAGTCGCTCTGGATAAGAGTGTCTGCTAAATGACTAAAATGTAAAATGTAAATGTAAACACCAGACTAGAAAGATAGTTCAGTGCTGTCTTGGTCTCTATTCACTGGCAGTCTTGGTGGCACGCCAGGGTTTTACACATAAGCTTATAAACATATGTTTCTAAATCACTGGAAATTAGTCTATGATAATAACCCCTCACACTCACAAACACACAATTTCTTCCCATCCTAGTGTCAAGCCTTGAAAAGCTCTTGTACACTGTTGGCTGCCATGTACAGTACCAGTCAAAAGTTTGGACACACCTACTCATTCCAGGGTTTTTCTTTATTTTTACTATTTTCTACATTGTATAATAATATTGAAGACATCAAAAATATGAAATAACACATATGTTAAACAAATCAAAATATATTTTATATTTGAGATTCCTCAAAGTAGCCACCCTTTGCCTTGATGACAGCTTTGCACACTCTTGGCATTCTCTCAACCAGCTTCATTAGGTAGTCACCTGGAATGCATTTCCAACAGTCTTGAAGGAGTTCCCACATATGCTGAGCACTTGTTGGCTGCTTTTCCTTCACTCTGCGGTCCAACTCATCCCAAACCATCTCAATTGGTTTGAGGTCGGGTCATCTGATGCAGCACTCCATCACTCTCCTTCTTCGTCAAATAGCTTTTACACAGCCTGGAGGTGTGTTGGGTCATTGTCCTGTTGAAAAACAAATGATAGTCTCACTGAGCGCAAACCAGATGGGATGGCGTATCGCTGCAGAATGTTGTGGTAGCCATGCTGGTTAAGTGTGCCTTGAATTCTAAATAAATCAGACAGTGTCACCAGCAAGCACCCCCAAACCATCACACCTCCTCCTCCATGCTTCTCCATGCTTCATCCGTTCACCTACTCTGCGTCTCACAAAGACACGGCGGTTGGAACCAAACATCTCTAATTTGGCCTCATTAGACCAAACGACAGATTTCCACTGGTCTAATGTCCATTGCTCGTGTTTCTTGGCCCAAGCAAGTCTCTTCTTATTATTGGTGTCCTTTAGTAGTGGTTTCTTTGCAGCAATTTGACCATGAAGGCCTGATTCATACAGTCTCCTCTGAACAGTTGATGTTGAGATGTGTCTGTTACTTGAACTCTGAAGCATTTATTTGGGCTGCAATCTGAGGTGCAGTTAACTCTAATGAACTTATCCTGTGCTGCAGAGGTAACTCTGGGTCTTTCTTTCCTGTGGCGGTCCTCGCCAGTTTCATCATAGCGCTTGATGGTTTTTGCGACTGCACTTGAAGAAACTTTCAAAGTTCTTGAAATGTTCTGTATTGACTGACCTTCATGTCTTAAAGTAATGATGGACTGTTGTTTCTCTTTGCTTATTTGAGCTTTTCTTGCCATAATATAGACTCAGTCTTTTACCAAATAGGGTTATCTTCTGTATACCACCCCTAGCTTGTCACAACACAACTGATTGGCTCAAATGCATTAAGAAGGAAAGAAATTACACAAATTAACTTTTAACAAAGCACACCTGTTAATTGAAATGCATTGCAGGTGACTAGAGTCATGAAGCTGGTTGAGAGAATGCCAAGAGTGTGCAAAGCTGTCATCAAGGCAAAGGGTGGCTACTTTGAAGAATATCATGTATAAAATATATTTGGATTTGTTTAACACTTTTTTGGTTACTACATGATTCCATATGTGTTATTTCATAGTTTTGATGTCTTCACTATTATTTTACAATTTAGAAAATAGTAAAAATAAAGAAAAACCCTGGAATGAGTAGCTGTGTCCAAACTTTTGACTGGTACTGTATATAGTACTGCACCACAGTGTAATCATACACTTTTAGAATTTACAGTGAATATTATTTGACTACTCCTCTAACCATGCTGCCAGACCCAGATAAAATCCTGGGTTTGACCCAATAGTGTAACACTCCATACGGGATAGCAGCCCCCACAGACTGGGGCTGTGGCTCGGTCTGGGGGATTTACCCATAGGATTACCCCTATTCTCAGGCACAACCAGGCTGGTGCCACCTAGCTCTTGGAATCCCTCTTAGCCTAATTAATCTATCAATCATAATCAATCCCTTTATGATTACTGGAGCTCATCAAACCAACACATCTCTTACAGAGCACTCACTGATCCAGAGCCAAGACTGGTTAGGGTAACCCCTCCTCCTTTGGCTAGCACAGCACATGAGATCAGCGGGTCCTTATGAAAGGTATGTAAGGCTTATGTGTGTGTGTGTTCCCCAGGAGGGAAGCCGTTCTTCACGAGGAACCCGGCGGAGCTGAAGGGAACCTTTATCAACACCAAACTAAGGAAGAGCCACCGAGGGTTTGGCTTCACCGTTGTCGGGGGCGACGAGCCTGATGAGTTCCTACAGATTAAGAGTCTGGTTCTGGACGGACCTGCTGCCGTCGACGGCAAGATGGAGACAGGTGGGCCTCCGCTCTGTCGTTCCGTGTCATTATTAAGAGGTGGTCACAAACTCTTTGAGAGCTACAGAGGGTGCAGGCTTCTGTTCCAACCATGCACTAAAACAGTTGACTTATCAAGCTTGGTTGATTAACTGAATCTGGTGCTCTCCAGGATCCGGGTGGGTGAGCACTGAATGGTGTACGTGTTATAGTGTAGTGTAGGTGTTCTAATTGAGCAATATACAGTTCAAGTGTTACTTCCGTGATTTGAAGTGTTACTTCCAATTTGTGACATGTAGTTAATTATCCAACATGAATTTAACCTTCTCTTCCCCTAGGTGACGTGATCGTGAGTGTCAATGACACATGCGTGCTGGGCTACACCCACGCCCAGGTGGTGAAGGTCTTCCAGTCCATCCAAATCGGCTCCATGGTCAACCTGGAGCTGTGCCGTGGCTACCCCCTGCCCTTTGACCCTGACGACCCCAACACTAGCCTGGTGACCTCCGTGGCCATCGTGGACAAGGAGCCTATCATCATTAACGGCCAGGAGAGCTACGACTCCCCATCCAGCCACGGCAGCCAGACCGGAGGCCCCGTTAACGGGTTGAGAGAGTCAGGACCCCACAGCCCCTCCTCCGCCGAGGTGGCATCCAACGGCTCGCACGGTTACCCCAGCGACTCGGTGACGCTGGCGTCGTCCATAGCAACGCAGCCAGAGCTGATCACAGTGCACATGGAGAAGGGAGACAAAGGCTTTGGGTTCACCATCGCAGACAGCCCTGCAGGGGGAGGACAGAGGGTCAAACAGATCGTAGACTACCCCCGCTGCAGGGGCCTGAAGGAGGGGGACATTATTGTGGAGGTGAACAAGAGGAACGTCCAGAGCATGAGCCACAACCAGGTGGTGGACCTGCTCAGCAAGTGCCCCAAAGGAAGTGAGGTCACCATGCTGGTGCAGAGAGGTGGAGGTAAGACATAGACACACTAAACCGGACCAACATGCAACATTTTGAGTTCTGGTTGGCAAGCTTTCCTCTTACTCCCGCGTCTTCTCTCCGTCGCCATTTTCAGGAATCTGGAAGTTGAAAAAAATTGTTTTGTTAGATAACGGTTAATGACACGCTCTGGAACTTTGGGCTGAATGTTTCAATGTGTAGTTCATACATGCAGAATCTATGAGCAGAATTACTGTCTTACCTCGATTAGCCACAACATCCCTAGTTTGAAAGCGACTGTTTTTCTGGAAGCTGTGCTATGCCATTTTCCCCCATGTGGGCCAGCCCCCTAGCAGTTTGAGTTGTAATCAATGAGCTTCAGCCCCTCGCCATGAGTGACAGCTAGCAAGATGCACACACAGCAGAGCGAGAGAAAGAGCAGTGATGTGGTACGCAATTTTCGGGGACCACTTTTGGCTCGTGAGCGCTACTATCAGAACTACTGGCTCAGAAGTATGCAAAAGTACTGAAGAATCTCTTTAACCTCAAAGTCTAAGCCTTTTTGGGGGGGAATAACGATTTGAAGTGTCTGCCCTATATCTAAGAGATATAAGAAAGCTCAGGAAATATTTGTTTTTTTGGACACACATTGGACACATATTTAACCCCTTATTTTTGTTGGCACAAAACTACCTCCATACTTCCATTCGTTTGTATGGGTTAACTTCAGACGAGTCCCGTATTAGTTTGTAGCTCAAACGGTTCGGACACTACAGACAGAAGTTGGCACATCAGCGTTACCGACTTACTTACTTACTTCAGACGAGTCCCGTGACACTTGTGGGGGTGGTAGAGCTAAATGGAAAACACCATTGTGAGAGTCTCTCCTTTCCATAGAGTAGTTTGTAGGCCAAACCTTTCGGACGCTACAGTGAGAAGACCGATTTTCGGGATGTCTCATGGTCTGACAAACACCGCTGTAGCTCTGCCACCTTCCACCGCAGATGCAGAAGGCCGCCATAGCTTATACTGACGGATTTTGATGGGGATTTTTTTATTATGTTACTTAGTTTGATGAACGGGTGCGTCAATACACTCTTAAGGATAGGTTATCCCTAAAACAACACAAAAGAGAAAGTTACGTTATTGAGATCCAATTGTGGTGTCTAATTTTTTCCACCCTAGCTTTGTGTGTATGTGTGTGTGTCCATGTGCGTTTGTGCCTGCGAGCGTGCAGATTTGACTGTGTCTGTGCCATTAAACGTTCTATTGAGAACTCAGGACAGGATTTTGACAAGGTGTATGATTGGAAAAATGGTCTCACAAAAGAGCTGAAGAGAAGACTCAGTGTATGATGGGGAATGATTGAATTTTGGTCTCACTCCAATCCCCAGACAGACAGTACCCACTACCCAGAACACACCTCCACAAAGAGCCCTGACTCACACTGAGAGAGACATGTAATTGGAACGTTTTCACTGAGACAGAGCGGTTAGAACTGGCATTGGAAGTTCTCTGAATTATTCATTTGTGGAATTGAAGGACCTGAACATCCGTCCTGTAATGCTCAGTGTTGAGAAACGGAACAGGACATTGACTCGGCGCTCTGCTCTCACAAATTGCTACGCTCCTCTCCCTTTCTTGCTTTATTAATGACCGCCATTAGTCTGAGGGGGCTGTGTACAAGCTCATAAAATGCTACAGCCAGTACGCATTTTATGGATTGTCAATAACACAAAATGTTTGTGCGTTTAACAGAGACTCCCTGGACCAGAGAGCGGTGAGCAGGGTGGGCGGGACGGTTAGAGAGTATCATTCCTCAATGTGTCATGGATGGAAGACTGAGCTGATATGAAAGCAAAGAGCAAAGCAGAGACATGCTTTAGGTCTATACAGAGTGTGCCACTACTCTCTGGAAAGCAGAGGACTACTCAGCACAGGATTGCTTTGACAATTTACCTTGAAAACATGTGGTGAACCTATTGACTCATGAGTGTCATGTATGGGTAGTACAAATATTACGAGTTCTCTTTCTCTATGGTTCACGTAGTTCATAGTTCAGTGGGTGCTACATGTCATAAAGCTCTGTCCTCTCAGTGGGTGCTACATGTCATAAAGCTCTGTTCTCTCAGTGGGTGCTACATGTCATAAAGCTCTGTTCTCTCAGTGATCATTGCTCTCAGTCTGAGCTCTGCTCTGAGGTTGTGTGTGTGGATCAGACAGCTAAGATATTGCCTGCCCCCCCGCAGACAGCAGGATCTATCTGCCTATCTTAATTACTCTCTGCGCTCCTCAGACCGCTAATTGGGGGGGTCTGATGTCAGCATCACCTCTCTCTCCCTCTTTTGCCCTCTCGCTTGCTCTATTTCTCTCTCTCTCTCTCGCTCGCTCTGTCTCTCTCTGGGCATGAGAGTGTCACCAGTCAGTCCACACAGCCAATTACAACCCTTTGCCAGGGAGCCAGAGGAAACCTCTAATTGGCAGAGATCTGCCCCCTCACTTCCCATCCCCCCTTCCAGTGTGTAGAGATTCCTGCCCGCGCGTATACGTTCCAATCACAGGGGATCTCGGCGCATACAATACACTGAGCTCATTAAGGCCTGTATATGGAACAGTGTTCCTCAACACTGCAGGTGAGCTCACTGGCCCCCCAGCACAAAACTAGATTCTTCTCATCCTCCTCTTTCTCACTGATGATGGTGGACACTGCATAAGTCTCCATACTGAACCGTGTCTATATGATACACCAAAGGTCCTGTGTGAGTGTCTCCCGTCTTTTGTTGTTCTGCATCCTTTTGTCTTCTTGAGCCAGGGGGTGTGATTAATAGCCAGGGGGTGTGATTAATAGCCAGGGGGTGTGATTAATAGCGTCCATCAAAGACGCCATTATGATGCCCATCCCTCCATTTGTCTAATTATGCTGCCTAATGTGCTCCTTTTCTCCGCCTTCCTTCTGAAACGTTCTGATTCGGCTGACATAATTCATTCTAGCCCCAAAAGACACACACTTCCTGTGAATTTCCTTGAAGCGTGCCTGTGAATGGGTGTAAATGTCAGTGGCCTACAGGGATGGGAGAGGTGGTACAGCCAGCATCGGTTGTATTCCATGCAGAGCCAGTGTGAGGAGAATACCCGAGTGCTAGGCTAGCTCTCTATAGCCCCACAGCCTCCCTCATTATCCACCCAGATAAATCCAAGTCAGAATCCCATTCCTGTGCTTTAAAGGTATCCATTAATTTGTTTGTTAGGCTGGGCATGGTGGACAATACAATAGATGCATACACCACCACAGGCAATCTTCTGCTGCTGCTATGGCTTAGCATCTCAACCACTGCAGAGGAGGAGAGGAAGGAGAGAGGATGTCAGAGGGTCAGAGGCGGGAGGATGATGAAAGAGTGGCACAGCGACACCCCTGTCGATCTGTTCATCTTCTGAGACATCCACCAGAGGTGACAGGGTCGTTCCCGGCGGGACTGGGCCCTTGCACTCCTCATTCCCCCGGAGCGGAGTGAGTGATAGAGGGAGGATGAACAGGGTCAGGATATGGCCAGTGAGGATGTGTGCCGGTCTGATAATAACCTATCCATCCACTACGCTGTAGCTTTATGCCAGTGGGCTGAAGCGAAATGACCAATGTAGTCTACACCTACTGTTTTTACTTTGTCTATGTTTTTGGGATGTTTTGTGTCTCAGTAAGAGGGTTCGAAGGTCTCTAAGCCAATGTCCAACAAGTGTAATATTCTAGCCAATATTTATCTTTCCTCTGTGTCTTCACCCGGGGCTTTATGTGCTGTGGAGCGTGATAGACTGTGCCTCTCAGACAGTGCACAGTGTAAGATGGTTGTTTCTGCTCAGTGTTGGGTTGTTGTAGAAGAGCAGCCAGAGTGCTGCTAGGAAGGAGACGTCTCTTATCGCCACCCTGCTTTAGACTTTCTGCTGCTAACAGAGTGGAGCGCAGGCTTTGTAAACGCTGCTTCTGTTACAATAACTCAGATCACTGTCCTCATCGGAGACACGAACACACCCACCCTGAGATAAAAGGAATTGATTTAATGTAGATAGATACACTACATGACAAAAAGTATGTGGACACATGCTTGTCGAACATCTCATTACAAAATCATGGGCATTAATATGGAGTTGGTGCCCCCTTTGCTGCTATAACAGCCTCCAGTCTTCTGGGAAGGCTTTCCACTATATGTTGGAACATTGCTGTGGAGACTTGCTTCCATTCAGCCACAAGCGTTATTGAGGTTGGTGTTACGCACGCCTCTCAGAAGAGGGAACGCAACACCCTGCTACAACTCAACTCTCCGTGGTGTGAAAGAGGTATGGGACTGTAGGTGTGAGTAAGGATGACAAAAGGCAGAGAATACCGTTAACAGGGAATTTTATTCCTTCGCACGGTAAGTTTGGGGAAAAGGGGCTGGACGCAACCAAAGCAAAGAAAGTAAATATCAAAGCCCCCTCTCCTACCTTACCTGCCTACCCACTACTTACTTAACTAGCACCACCTGGTGCACTAACCAAAATACAAGGGATGGTCCGCCCAGGTCTTTCCTAGTGTGCATAGACAGTCAACTTCTACGGGTAATGTATGCCCGCGGGCCTCTTGCCTAAGCACTCCCTAGGTGCCTTCCCCTTCCCCCCTTGGGAACAAATGAAACAAAAATAGCACAAACTGGTTCACAACAAAACCTGAGAAAAAAACTAACTCAGGACATTAAAGAAACTCTGAGCCACAAACTAACACAAAACATTACAATTGGTTCTCAGCGCAACAACAACACAGTACATACCAAACTCTTAGCATACAACCAACATGCTGTAACTCTCAGCAATTCTGGTTCCCCTTTTCTGAGCAACTGGGGCTTATATAGCTTCAGGAGGAGTTGGTAAATTGGAGACAGCTGCGTCCTGACGAGGGCGCGGTGTCAGCTCTCCAATCATCAATGTTTTTCAACTCAATCAGCTGCTTGTTGGGGAATTTCAGGAACCCATTTCCTGAAATACCTACATGAAAATACACAAACCACAACATAGAAACTGGGGAACGTAACAGTCTGGCACTGATGTTGGGCGATTAGGCCAGGCTCGCAGTCAGCATTCCAATTCAACCAAAAAGTATTAGATGGGGTTGAGGTCAGGGCTCTGTGCGGACCAGTCAAGTTCTTCCACACCGATCTTGACAAACCATTTCATTGCCACAAAGTTGGTAGCACAGAATCATCTAGAACGTCATTGTATGATGTAGCATTAAGATTTCCCTTCACTGGAACTAAGGTGCCTAGCCCAAACCATGAAAAACAGCCCCAGACCATTATTCTTCCTCCACCAAACTTTACAGTTGGCCCTATGCATTCGGTCAGGTAGCGTGCTCCTGGCATCCGCCAAACCCAGATTAGTCCGCTGGACTGCCAGATGGTAAAACGTGATTCAGAACGCGTTTCCACTGCTCCAGAGTCCAATGGCGGTGAGCTTTAAACCACTCCAGCCGACGCTTGGCATTGCGCATGGTGATCTTAGGCTTGTGTGCGGCTGCTCGGCCATGGAAATCCATTTCATGAAGCTCCCAACGAACAGTTAGTGCTGATGTTGAGCCCAGAGGAAGTTTGGAAGTCGATATTGAGTGTTGCAACCGAGGACAGATGATTTGTACGCGCTACACGCTTCAGCATTCGGCGGTCTCGTTCTGTGAGCTTTAGTGGCCTACCACTTTGCGGCTAAGCCGTTGTTGCTCCTAGACGTTTCTACTTCACAATAACAGCACTTACAGTTGACCAGGGTAGCTCTAGTAGGGTAGACGCACTGACTTGTTGGAAAGGTGGCATCCTATGACGGTGCCACGTTGAAAGTCACTGAGCTCTTCAGTAAGGCCATTCTACTGCCAATGTTTGTCTATGGAGATTGCATGGCTGTGTGCTCGATTTTATACACCTGTAAGCAACAGGCGTGGCTGAAATAGCCAAATCCACTCATTTGAAGGGGTGTCCACATACTTTTTATATACTGTATAGTGTAGCTTTATTTGACCATTTAAAACACAATACAACCACGTGTGGATAATACATTTAAAATCATTGAGGATAACACAAAGTTTGAAAACGTATTTCCATTGTTGTCCTCTTAAATGGTTCCAAAAATTCACGAACATAACATAGTAGGCCTAACCTACTAGGCATACTTAGATTACACATATAACACATAACAAAACAAAGGACAGGATGACATTGTTATAGCCATAGAGCAGGACTCCCTCAGTAGATCAGCGATCTCAGGCTCCTAAACTGAGTTAGATGATGGTTTGATGATGGTGATGCCAAACATCTAAAATATGTAAAACATTTACAAAGATCTATCTTAGGCTGCCTTATGGCGCCATGTAAGGGCTGAAAGCACACTTTGCATAACATTTTGCTGACTTCACGTTCAACGCTGATAACGAATGGCATTGCAGAGAAATTGTACAGAAATCCAATGATCGAGGAATAGAGTGCCAGCAGCTTGGCGACGCAAACGTGTCCAGATTCTGCCTCTGCACTTTTGGGCGACGGTCTTAGTGTGTGTATGAGCCAGAGTTACTGGCATAACAAGGACAGGGTGAATCCACCTCCCCTCCAACCTCCTCCCCCTTCTCTTCACACCTCCATGTCGGGGGGGTCGTAAATCTCAGCCATCTCGGCCTTCCTTTGTTTCCATGACAATACTCTGCAGCACCCTGCAGTGGGGCTTTCCTCTACGGTTGGGTGGTGTGTGTGTGTGCGTGTGTGACGGAGGGAGTGGGTCACCCCCCCATCCAATTCTCTCTAATTGTTATTTCTGCTCGGCATCGGAAGCTACTGCATAAGCCTCTCAGACAAAACATGGACAACTTGTATTACTCCAGCACTGGATGCTTTTCTCTTTACTGTGGGTGTGTGCTTCAAAGGCGAGGTTGCTAACATCTGCACCTTTTCCTGGTCACCTTTTCCATGTCACAAGACTGGGGTGCACCTATGTCACTTTGAATCCCATCTTCTATACATTCGCTACCCTGGGTAAATAAACCCATGCATTGGTCATCGCAGTTACGGCCATGACAGCCTATTTGTAAATGGATGGCATGTGGCTCAGTCTCTACTGTGGAATAGCCTGGGCAGGCCTGCTGAGTCTGAGACAACCGTTGCCAAGAGACCATCTGTCAGTCCCCTGTGCGCCTGTTGCTGTCGCTGTTGTGACAGATGGGCTGGGCTGTCGGAAGCCATCCATCTGAGCCCAGATGGAGGAGGGGGGCCGAGACGTGGGCCCAGTGTACCCCCACCCATTGGACATCATAATCTCCTCAGTAATAGCCTCCGTTTAGCAGCCGCTGTGGCCAGCGCCCTCTCCGACTGACCTGCAGCCTCTCTCTGTGGGCTGAGCAACATAGGGACCACTACAACCTACGTGAGGACAGTGGCAGAGGGTTTTAACTGGAGTGGCGTGATGGCATCACCAAAAATGGCAAATGAATAAATCACATATTGCGGTAGTGTATAAGTAGGTATGCTGTTTTCAGATGAAAACAACCATGGCTGATCAGTCACCTAAATCCATGTGACAAGCATGTTCAGTAGTGTGCTTTGAGTTTTAAAAGAAGGCTGGCTGAAGCCTGTGTTTTCTCTGTCCTGCTCAGTCCATCAGTGTGAGAACCAGCCATGCTAGTCCCCCTGTGTGTAATTAAGAGATGGAGGGTAGATGATGCTGTAAGCTGCATCGATAAGAACACTGGCTGATCCAGGGATCCGCACATGCCCAGTAGCACCGCCCTACCCCTGAAACACAGTGAGAAGTGAAGTAGCTACTAGCTAGCACATTTAGGACAACTCTACACTCTAAAAAGTAAATATTCCTGGAGGATCCTTTTAATGGATCCTCAAATAACCTTTTGAAGAACCTTTTGGGGTTAATTTTTGAACTCCCCCCTCCCCTATTATTAATAATAATAATATGCATAACAATAACAACAATAACACAAGATTTGAGAGAGGATAAGAAGGAAAGATTGAGGAGGTGATGAGAGTATAGCGTGGGTAGAGTGAGGGGAGGTGAGATGGAGAGGCTGCTCTGCTGCAGTGTATATGAAGGTTTAATGGCCCTCCAGAGGAGCCAGTGTGGAGTTGTGCAACAGACTGCAGAGGCAGATTAGACACGTAGTACACAGGATAATCAAGAAGAGATTGACACAAACACAGAGAGGTTGGGCTGGTCAAATGGTGTTGGAGAGGGCTATAGTGGAGGGGAGCAGGTAGGGGAAAAGAGGAGAGAGGGATTAGGGGAGTGAAGAGATTTGTTGAGATGAGCAGTGATGGAAGAGGAGAGGGGAGCATGCTCTAAGGTGGCTGGACTGTGGACCACATTACAGTGGCTGTTGAATACAGATGTTGAGGGGATAAGAGCCATAAAGAACTGCCTAATCCACCCCAATCCCCCAGATCTCCCTAAAGGATTTACACACAAACTGGCCCTGTTTTGTCAGGATCAGAGCTAGACACTTCACCCCATCCAATCATGTCTGCATGTACGCCTGCCCTTACACACTGAATACAATACATGTATGTTTTACTCATTCTCCACTTTATGCTGCTGAATACCATTATGCATGCACACACACACACACACACACACACACACACACATTGCTGTGGCATCATGCAGCTGTTTTTCATCCTGTACAGAAGCGACAGGGAAAAGCAAGGCCCTCCAAGGATCTAGGCTATGTTTCCATTTTAGTCTCCCACTAATCTCTGTTTGTGTTCATGGTTGAGGCTCTAATGATATTCCTGCCAGTGTGGGTCTCTATTAATGTATGAACATATTATTTATGCTAATGCAGGTCCTGCCTGTCAGAGCCTGCCTCCGATTGATGAGAGAGGGATGGAAAGAGTGGCACGTGTGTGTGTGTGTGCGCGTGTGTGCGCATGTTTACTAGCGTGTGGGTGGAGGGGAGAGAAGGGGAGGGATGGTGAGGGGGAAAAGCAAGATCGAGAGAGCGAGAGATGAGGGGAGGGTAAAAAAGAGGAGAGGGAGAAAAAAGCGAGCGCTAGAGAGCGAGACAGGAGAAGAGCGGTGTGACTGCCTGTAGATGCTGGAGCCTTCGACAGCCGTGCGGCGTGCTGAATGGACGCAGAAAGATGGTCTCAGTAAGAGGGGAACTGACAGTTGCCTATAATTTAATGTTCAGTATCTTGGACTCCTTCTCCATGGGTATGATAGCTGAGTTAGCTCAGAGCTGCCCCTCTCTTGATCGCTCTTTCTACCCCTCTGTCTCTCTCTCTCTCTCACACACACACTCTTTCTTTCTCTCTGACAGTGGGTTAGGCAGGGTCTAGCGAGCGGAGCGCTTGGTTAGCCCTTGGGGTTGGCCCCTCTTCCGCTGCAGCAGTCAGCCACGGTGCTAATGCAGATAGATCGCGCTGCCCCCTTTAACGCGGTGCGCGGGAGGGTGGATGCGAGGGAACAAGCCAGAGAAAGAGAGGGAGAAGATAACTCAAGCAGAGACAAGCAGGCTAGCGCTGCTCCACCACTGGAGTCCCTGTTTGGAGTCCCCTGTCTGCTCAACGCTGTAGTTTTGTTCTTCTTTTTTTACCTGTGGGGAAGGTGAAATATTGTTGTGTGTCGTTAACACGTTTTTTTCTCTCTTTCTTGATCTGGATATTGCTTCCCAGGGGTGGCTCCTGCAAAGAAAAGCCCAAAGCTGGTGAGTACTGAAATGATCCATACCGCCCCCATCCACACATCCCTTCCATTCTCCTCCGTCCATCCCTCTCTCCACTCTCCTGTGTGGAGTGCTAATGTTGGTTGGTGTGTAGAGCATCCCAAAGCAGTGAGGGATTTTCTCTGTCAGGACTCCCGCTGTGTTTTGGTCCTGATGAGAGCTTTGATGCCCCGTGCGCTGGCTCGGAATAATGTTGTGTTGGGTGAAAGTGTTGTTGCTGGATGATAATGCTGTGCTGGTTGATTATGTTGACCCATTGGTAGGCAGAGCAGGCCTGCTCATGGATTTGTTTTTATTCTCTATGCCATGTTCTCATGTTCTCCTGGCTTAATGCATTCTAGGTAAATAGATCAGTGCATTAGGCCAGCCTTGGAAAAGTGTTCCAAGCTTGTGGTCCAAGTGTAGGGTTGATGTTTGAGAATAGCCCAGCTCTTCTTAGCTTCTATTTCTGGACCCCATGTAGAGTATGGAGAAGTCATGTGATGGCTAGAGACTGGACCACTGTCAGTCTGTGTTACCCTCTCCCTGTAGCCTATCTCTTGGGGGAGAAGCTGCCTGTGTGCTCTCTCTGTGTTGTATGAGGGAAGAATGGGGGTGGATGTGTGCTTCTGTGTTTTCCCCTCCTAGATGTATTCTCCCTTCAGGGTCGTTCCACCTCAAAAAGCACAGGATTTCGACACCCACCATCTCAGATTGTTCTGAAATCGGTTCTGTAGTTATTAACAGATACTATTAGCATTCCTGAATCATTATTTTGCTGAAAAATAATTAGATCTCTGAGAAATTAAGTTAGCTGATTTCACCCAAATTGGCTGTTTCAATTCATAGGATTCGGTTAATATTCAATAAATATTGTACCCAACATCTGATTTGGACCAAACTTCTTCCTACCAAAATGGTCAAAGGCCATCTACAGACCCCCCGAAGCCTATCCCACCCCAACAACCAGTATACAGTATCAGTTCTCAGTGTTTGAAGATGTGGTTTGGAGTATTGCTTCTTCATACTATGTAATGTATCCTTTGAATCTGGTGATGGGTTTTTTCCCTGTTCAGAGAAATTAGTCATTGAAGTCACTTGCATTGTTTACCATAAAGTAGTGTGAAAGTAGCATGTTTTGACCACTAGATACCCATGTTCCTACTTTATTGCCTCACTATTTTATCCATTTTGCTGGTCTCTTGTGTTTATTAAATAGATCACAACATTTCCTTTTGTAACTTTGTGTATAAAACCTATAGATTTGACTCATGATGAAAATACATGTTGTGGTCACCTTAACAATTTAAATCCTTAATGAAAGCAATTCAGTTTGTCCTTCTCTTACGCTTAATCTGTGTCTTAGAAATGGCCCCTTTGTATGTGGTTTATTCATAAAAGGTCTGGATTAGTTACTGTTGGACCATTCCTGGTGAACAAGCAAACCATTAGGCTACAGCAGTTCTAATGGTTTCAATGTTATGGTCTTCAATGGTAAAAGTCCCAAACACACACTGTATAGTGTTTTGCAATGGTAATGGTATTGGGTTGGGTAGGGTTTATTGGTAAATGTCACTAATCACAATACATATAGAGCTGTTTTCTGATTATAATTTTTTTAACACGACACCATGCAATGTATTATTTTGTTAGGGTTGTCACAACATTTTAGTCCCTAGCCCATTTCTCCATCAAAGTTTTGGGCTTGTAGGAAAACTCTTCATATGAGAATTGTACCATATGGATAGCCCTCTCAGAGAGCTGCCACTTGTTGGACAATTCAATGAGAGTTGGGTTGAAGTGTTGGGTTGCTAAGATAAGGACAAACTGAATTGGCTTTTTTATTGACCGTTACTTCGACAGGGAAGTCCCCTGTAGCTCAGTTGGTAGAGCATGGCGTTTGCAACGCCAGGGTTGTGGGTTCGTTTCCCACGGGGGGCCAATATGAAAATGTATGCACTCACTGTAAATCGCTCTGGATAAGAGCGTCTGCTAAATGACAAAAAATATAAAATGTAAAAAAATATATTGAGACTAAAGTCTCTTTTACAAATGAGCCCTGCACAATATAAAACACAGACATGGAGGACTGGCTTCAATTGTGAGGATGACCATACAATTTGTTTTGATCATGAGCCAAATCTATTGGTTTTCTACCCAAAGCTGCAAAGGAAATGCTGTGATCTATTTAATAAACACTTAAGAGCCCAGCAAAATGGATAAAAGTGTGTTGGTATAGCAGGACAGCGGCATCTACTGGTCAAAATATGTTACTTCCACACTTCTTTATGGTAAATAATGCAAGCAACTTCAATGACTAATTCTCTGAACATGGAGGGAAAAAACATCACCAGATTCACAGGGAATACGTTACATAATATGAAGAAGCAATGCTCCAAACCACACCTGTATACTACTTGTCAAACATAGAGAACTGATGCTGTATACTGGTTGATTGGTGTGGGGTGTCCGTGGCTTTCAACCATTTAATTTATTCCTCATGTCTTACTTATTGGTAGGAAGTTTGGTCCAAATCGGATGTTTGGTACTAAATGTATTGAATATTATCTGAATCGTATCAATTTTAATGGCCAATTTGGGTGCAATCAATTAGCTTAATTCTCCAAAATCAACTTACATTTCAACAAAAGTATGTTTCAGGAATGCCAATATACCTATTTTTAACTACAGGAACAAATTCTGAACAATCTGAGATGGTGGGTGTCATGGCTTACTGAAATGACATGAAATTACTCTTCAGTTAAACAACCTCCTCACTGCTACTGTATGTCTCTGAATGTCTCCTCATGCATTGGGGAATAGGGTCTGCCATTAATGTATTCAGCTCTGTGTTGAACAAAAGGAATAGACTATATACTGTCAGCCGAGCTCAGGTTTTTTTCTGTTAGGAGTTTGACTTCATATTTGAATTTCTCTATGTAAAACTACAGTGAATGTTTCACTTTCTCAAAAATACATCTCATGAACAAATCTGCTTGATTATACCTTGGGTATTGTTAGAGAATGTGTTTCTGGTAGACATCACTGGCCTTGATTAAAAAATATGCATTTTGACTTACTTCTGTAATATGTACAGTGAGGGGAAAAAAGTATTTGATCCCCTGCTGATTTTGTACGTTTGCCCACTGACAAAGACATGATCAGTCTATAATTTTAATGGTAGGTTTATTTGAACAGTGAGAGACAGAATAACAACAAAAAAATCCAGAAAAACGCATGTCAAATATGTTATAATTGATTTGCATTTTAATGAGGGAAATAAGTATTTGACCCCTCTGCAAAACATGACTTAGTACTCCAGGACCTTAATGTGCTTCTTCTTGAGCCACTCCTTTGTTGCCTTGGCCGTGTGTTTTGGGTCATTGTCATGCTGGAATACCCATCCACAACACTTTCACCCAGTTCTCCTCTGAATCATTCAGATGTTCATTGGCAAACATCAGACGGGCATGTATATGTGCTTTCTTGAGCAGGGGGACCTTGCGGGCGCTGCAGGATTTCAGTCCTTCACGGCGTAGTGTGTTACCAATATATTTCTTGGTGACTATGGTCCCAGCTGCCTTGAGATCATTGACAAGATCCTCCCATGTAGTTCTGGGCTGATTCCTCACCGTTCTCATGAACTCCACAAGGTGAGATCTTGCATGGAGCCCCAGGCAGAGGGAGATTGACAGTTATTTTGTGTTTCTTCCATTTGCGAATAATCGCACCAACTGTTGTCACCTTATCACCAAGCTGCTTGGCGATGGTCTTGTAGCCCATTCCAGCCTTGTGTAGGTCTACAATCTTGTCCCTGACATCCTTGGAGAGCTCTTTGGTCTTGGCCATGGTGGAGAGTTTGGAATCTGATTGATTGATTGCTTCTGTAGACAAGTGTATTTTATACAGGTAACAAGCTGAGATGAGGAGCTCTCCCTTTAAGAATGTTTCTGATAGGGAGGGGGTCAAATACTTATTTCCCTCATTCAAATGCAAATCAATTCATGCGTTTTTCTGGATTTTGTTGTTGTTATTCTGTCTCTCACTGTTAAAATAAACATACCAATAAAATTATAGAATGATCATTTCTTTGTCAGTGGGCAAACGTACAAAATCAGCAGGGGATCAAATACTTTTTTCCCTCACTGTATTTATTTCTCTTTACCACTCTCTCTTACTCTGTCTATCCCTCTCCTTCTTACTCTATGTCTCTCTTTCTGACAATCCTTCTTCTACCCCTCCACCTTTCTTTCCCTATCTTACTCCTTCTATTCACCTCTTACCCCGTCTTACTCCTTCTATTCACCTCTTTCCGTCTTACTCCTTCTATTCACCTCTTTCCCTGTCTTAATCCTTCTATTCACCTCTCTCCCTGTCTTAATCCTTCTATTCACCTTTCTTCCTGCCTTAATCCTTCTATTCAACTTTTTCCCTGTTTTACTCCTTATATTCCCTCTTTCCCTGTCTTACTCCTTCTATTCACCTCTTTCCCGGTCTTACTCCTTCTATTCACCTCTCTTCCTGTCTAAATCATTCTATTCCACTCTCTCCCTATCTTAATACTTCTATTCACCTCTCTTCCTGCCTTAATCCTTCTATTCACCTCTTTCCCTGTTTTACTCCTTATATTCCCCTCTTTCCCTGTCTTACTCCTTCTATTCACCTCTTTCCCGGTCTTACTCCTTCTATTCACCTCTTTCCCGGTATTACTCCTTCTATTCACCTCTCTTCCTGTCTTACTCCTTATATTCACCTCTCTCCCTGTCTTAATCCTTCTATTCACCTCTCTTCCTGTCTTAATCCTTCTATTCACCTCTCTTCCTGTCTTAATCCTTCTATTCACCTCTCTTCCTGTCTTACTCCTTCTGTTCACCTCTCTCCCTGTCTTACTCCTTATATTCCCCTCTCTTCCTGTCTTACTCCTTCTATTCACCTCTCTTCCTGTCTTAATCATTCTGTTCACCTCTTTCCCTGTCTTACTCCTTATATTCCCCTCTTTCCATGTCTTACTCCTTCTATTCACCTCTTTCCCTGTCTTACTCCTTATATTCCCCTCTTTCCATGTCTTACTCCTTCTATTCCCCTCTTTCCCTGTCTTACTCCTACTATTCACCTCTTTCCCTGTCTTACTCCTTCTATTCACCCCTCTTCCTGTCTTAATCCTTCTATTCACCTCTCTTCCTGTCTTACTCCTTCTATTCCCCTCTCTTCCTGTCTTACTCCTTCTATTCACCTCTTTCCCTGTTTTACTGCTTCTATTCACCTCTTTCCCTGTCTTACTACTTCTATTCACGTCTTTCCCTGTCTTACTCCTTCTATTCACATCTCTTCCTGTCTTACTTCTTATATTCACCTCTCTTCCTGTCTTAATCATTCTATTCCCCTCTCTTCCTGTCTTACTCCTTCTATTCACCTCTTTCCCTGTTTTACTGCTTCTATTCACCCCTTTCCCTGTCTTACTCCTTCTATTCACCTCTCTTCCTGCCTTAATCCTTCTATTCCCCTCTTTCTCTGTCTTACTCCTTCTATTCACCTCTTTCCCTGTCTCACTCCTTATATTCCCCTCTTTCCCTGTCTTACTCATTCTATTCACATCTCTTCCTGTCTTACTCCTTCTATTCACCTCTCTTCCTATCTTAATCCTTTTATTCCCCTCTCTTCCTGTCTTACTCCTTCTATTCACCTGTTTCCCTGTCTTACTCCTTCTATTAACCTCTTTCCCTGTCTTAATCATTCTATTCCCCTCTCTTCCTGTCTTACTCCTTCTATTCACCTCTTTCCCTGTTTTACTGCTTCTATTCACCTCTTTCCCTGTCTTACTCCTTCTATTCACCTCTCTTCCTGCCTTAATCCTTCTATTCCCCTCTCTCCCTGCCTAAATCCTTTTATTCCCCTCTCTCCCTGTCTTAATCCTTCTATTCCCCTCTCTCCCTGTCTTAATCCTATTCACCTCTCTTCCTGCCTTAATCCTTCTATTAACCTCTTTCCCTGTTTTACTCCTTATATTCCCCTCTTTCCCTGTCTTACTCCTTCTATTCACCTCTCTTCCTGTCTTACTCCTTCTATTCACCTCTTTCCCTGTTTTACTGCTTCTATTCACCTCTTTCCCGGTCTTACTCCTTCTATTCACCTCTCTTCCTGTCTTACTCCTTCTATTCACCTCTTCCTGTCTTAATCCTTCTATTCACCTCTCTTCCTGTCTTAATCCTTCTATTCACCTCTCTTCCTGTCTTAATCCTTATATTCACCTCTCTTCCTGTCTTACTCCTTCTATTCACCTCTCTCCCTGTCTTAATTCTTCTATTTACCTCTCTTCCTGTCTTAATCCTTATATTCACCTCTCTTCCTGTCTTACTCCTTCTATTCACCTCTCTCCCTGTCTTAATCCTTCTATTCACCTCTCTTCCTGTCTTAATCCTTCTATTCACCTCTCTTCCTGTCTTACTCCTTCTATTCACCTCTCTCCCTGTCTTACTCCTTATATTCCCCTCTCTTCCTGTCTTACTCCTTATATTCCCCTCTCTTCCTGTCTTACTCCTTCTATTCACCTATCTTCCTGTCTTAATCCTTCTATTCACCTCTCTTCCTGCCTTAATCCTTCTATTCCCCTCTCTCCCTGCCTAAATCCTTCTATTCCCCTCTCTCCCTGTCTTAATCCTCATATTCCCCTCTCTTCCTGGCTTAATCCTTCTATTCACCTCTCTTCCTGTCTTAATCCTTCTATTCACCTCTCTTCCTGTCTTACTCCTTCTATTCACCTCTTTCCCTGTCTTACTCCTTATATTCCCCTCTTTCCATGTCTTACTCCTTCTATTCACCTCTTTCCCTGTCTTACTCCTTATATTCCCCTCTTTCCCTAACTTAATCCTTTTTTTCCCCTCTCTTCCTGTCTTACTCCTTCTATTCACCTGTTTCCCTGTCTTACTCCTTCTATTAACCTCTTTCCCTGTCTTAATCATTCTATTCCCCTCTCTTCCTGTCTTACTCCTTCTATTCACATCTTTCCCTGTTTTATTGCTTCTATTCACCTCTTTCCCTGTCTTACTCCTTCTATTCACCTCTCTTCCTGCCTTAATCCTTCTATTCCCCTCTCTCCCTGCCTAAATCCTTCTATTCCCCTCTCTCCCTGTCTTAATCCTTATATTCCCCTCTCTCCCTGTCTTAATCCTTCTATTCCCCTCTCTCCCTGTCTTAATCCTATTCACCTCTCTTCCTGCCTTAATCCTTCTATTCACCTCTTTCCCTGTTTTACTCCTTATATTCCCCTCTTTCCCTGTCTTACTCCTTCTATTCACCTCTTTCCCTGTCTTACTCCTTCTATTCACCTCTTTCCCGGTCTTACTCCTTCTATTCACCTCTTTCCCTGTCTTACTCCTTCTATTCACCTCTTTCCCTGTCTTAATCCTTATATTCCCCTCTTTCCCTGTCTTACTCCTTATATTCACATCTTTCCCTGTCTTACTCCTTATATTCCCCTCTTTCCCTGTCTTACTCCTTCTATTCACATCTTTCCCTGTCTTGCTCCTTATATTCCCCTCTTTCCCTGTCTTACTCCTTCTATTCACCTGTTTCCCTGTCTTACTCCTTCTATTAACCTCTTTCCCTGTCTTAATCATTCTATTCCCCTCTCTTCCTGTCTTACTCCTTCTATTAACCTCTTTCCCTGTCTTAATCATTCTATTCCCCTCTCTTCCTGTGTTACTCCTTCTATTCACCTCTCTCCCTGTCTTAATCCTTCTATTCCCCTCTCTCCCTGTCTTACTTCTTCTATTCCCCTCTCTCCCTGTCTTAATCCATCTATTCCCTTCTCTTCCTGTCTTAATCCTTCTATTCCCCTCTCTCCCTGTATTAATCCTTCTATTCACATCTTTCCCTGTCTTACTCCTTATATTCCCCTCTTTCCCTGTCTTACTCCTTCTATTCACCTCTCTCACTGTCTTAATCCATCTATTCCCCTCTCTCCCTGTCTTAATCCTTCTATTCCCCTATCTTCCTGTCTTAATCCTTCTATTCACATCTTTCCCTGTTTTACTCCTTATATTCCCTTCTTTCCCTGTCTTACTCCTTCTATTCACCTCTCTCCCTGTCTTAATCCTTCTATTCCCCTCTCCCTGTCTTAATCCATCTATTCCCCTCTCTCCCTGTTTTAATCCTTCTATTCCCCTCTCTCCCTATATTAATCCTTATATTCCCCTCTCTCCCTGTCTTAATCATTATTTTCCCCTCTCTCCCTGTCTTAATCCTTCTATTCCCCTCTCTCCCTGTATTAATCCTTCTATTCCCCTCTCTCCCTGTCTTAATCATTATTTTCCCCTCTCTCCCTGTATTAATCCTTCTATTCCCCTCTCTCCCTGTCTTAATCCTTCTATTATCCCCTCTCCCTGTCTTAATCCTTATATTCCCCTCTCCCTGTCTTAATCCTTATATTCCCCTCTCTTCCTGTCTTAATCCTTCTATTCCCCTCTCTCTCATACAGCAGTTAGCGAGGAAGGACAGTCAGAACAGTTCTGTGCACAGTGTGTCCAGCCACCGGAGTACCCACACTGACTCCCCTGTGCACCTGTCCCTGGCCACCCCTTTCTGCGAGAGCGCCGCCCCCCCACCCCCCACCCAGCCCCTGCCCGGCCTGCCTCCCCAGGAACCTCAGGCAGACGGGACCATCCAGAGGAAACCGGATCCCTTCAAGGTCTGGGCCCAGTCCAGGAGCATGTATGAAAGTAGGCGTAAGTATTTATTTTTGGTGTGAGGGTGTTTGCTTGGGTGCTCCCCCTGTCCTGTCGGGTTGGTACTGCAGTCTGGGGCTGGTGAACAGAGATAATCTGCATGCATGTAAGTAATTTAACCTCAGTCCCCTACACTCAATATTCTGATTTGCCAAAAGTATCCTGTCGTCTTTTGTATATTGACCTAAAGTGGGTGTTCACTTGGTGGGTTAGGAGTGTGGACTGTTTGAAGATCATTGTGGCAGTTGGGTAGAGAAATGGGAGTGAGAGCGATAACAACAGCCTCTAAGGAGAGTTGGTGCTGCTAACCACACCCTTGATCTACTGAACCTTGACCATGTGTGTTATTATCAGTAAGTAGTATGCTCTCTGGAATAGACTGTGCCATGTTCACCTCTACACTATTCTTTAGAACACAGCTCCAGACAAATGTGCATATAATTTGCGGTGGTGGCTCCCATATTTCCCTGGTAGTCTGGTGATGCTTACGGTGCTAGCCTCCCCAATTAACAGGAATATCTCTCAACCCCTGTCAGTTGCCCTCTGAGGATTGGAGGGTCCAGAGGGTTGAACGTCTAATCATTTCTCTGGTGCTCCTGCTTTCATCAGGCTTTCATTATTTAGAGGCCTTAAAGGGAGAGGAACTGGGTACGGTACTGCCAGAGTTGGCTCTCTCCTCAGGTGAGCGAGGATAGGGGAGAAGAGGAGAGGAATTCTAGAATTCTAAAGAAACAAGGAAGAAGAGTGGGGATTGTTTAGTCAACTCAGCCTTATTCAGCACTTGTATGTCCCTGTCCTGAGGAAATAGGACTTCATTACCGTTGTGATGACACGTTTGCCTGATTGATTCTGAAATCAAAGCCTGGGAGAGCTGAGGCTGTAACACACCATTTTGCGACCACCCTGCGAGCGTTTCCCAAACCTGAGCAATGCAGACTGGGTGAGCTGGGAAGAATGCCCATGCTTGATGTTCACCCAGCAGCCATTTTGATGGTGCTAGCTGGATAGTGGATACTAGCCACTCTTTCTCCCCATCTCCGCTTCCTGATCTGAAGTTAATCTGCTTGTTCTCCAGGGTCAGTCTGAGCTGGGCAGATTGACTAATCTTTGTTTAGTATGGATCTGTTCCTAGCCAGTGGTTTAGAAGTTGAGCTGCTGGATTGATCTGATAAGCTGCCCAGTGCCTAGCGGTTAGCCTGTGACATGCCAATCTCGGCCATACCCTGAGTCCCAGTGTGGTAGAAAGAGAGCTAGCTAGCTCAACACTGTGAGCTCTTCTGTTTACTCTGGAACAGATTGCAGCCAATCTGGCCTCTTGCCCTCCTCCCTCTATCCTGCTGGCTCATAGTGGCTTTAGCTGTGGAGGTCTGTATAGTTACATGGAGTATCCCATGGGGGGGCTGAATGCATGGATACACACACACACACATCGACACAGACAGCTCCAAGCTGTTGCTTGGACCCCTGTTCCTCTGTGGTCTGCCCACCTCCAGTGCTACATGAACCATGAGCTGTCAGTCGCTGAAGTGCACCGCTATGTTGCAACTTAGTGCCCGTCTGACAGCTAGCTCCAGTACTGCCACCCTCTTCCCCTCCCCTCCTGCTCAGATCTCCTCGGCTAGGGGGTTCCAGACTGAGCCTGAGGAGCAGCACTGCTGAGGCCCTTCTCAATAATACAGCACCAGGCTGGCATACTGGTGACCTGGCTGAGTGCTAGGGAGAGACTCCCAGTCCCTGTCACCTACCCAGGTTGATGGGACAAAGGAAGAAGGATTTTGTCTTCAAAGACATCCGAAAGGATAGTATTCAAAGAGATCCTAATTATGGAAGTTTGATAAAATAGGTATCTAGGGGATTTTCACAGCCCTCTCCTCTCTTGAATGGTAATTTGAAGGTATTTTGGGAATAGATCATTTTCTTTTGATGGGAAGATATTAGATATTTACACATTCCTCAGGGTAAGGAATGTACTAGCTGGCCTCTGTTCTCCTCTGAAAGGAACAGGGGGAGGAGGGGTTACACTGTGTGGGTTCTGATGTAATGATCCAGGATGTAGTTATCAATGCTGATGATTGGTTATCTGGTTGCAGTGCCTGATTTCCAGGAGCAGGACATCTTCCTGTGGAGAAAGGACACGGGCTACGGGTTCCGGATCCTGGGAGGGAACGAGCCAGGAGAGCCGGTGAGTTAGAAGATTCAACCACACACTAACATCACTGCTCTGTATATATCTATACTCTCAATAGATATTTTAAGTTCAGTTGAAAAATAATACACCTTTCAACAGATTCCAAGTATCTAGTTATTAATCTTGGCTTGGACACTTATTATGAGACTTCTAAGTTTATTATGACAAATATTTAGTATATATTTAATATATTTTGCATCTTTGTGTGACATATTTTACTGTCTAATTGATGGTTGTAAACTCCTCTGTTGGAGCCAGATGAATCAACTACAGCAGCAGTTTTGGTCTGTGTGTGGTGGTGGTTGAGGTCTCAGCTCCTCTGTTCTGTAGCTCCACTTGCTCTTTCATCTACTTGCTGCAGACTCCATCTCTCCCGCCACTTTTTTTTCCCTTTAAAGAGGCCAAGTTGTTTGTTCTTGTGAGCTGGTCTGGACAGCTTTTGAAGAAGGAAAATAATGACACACAAGAGATTTAGACCGGGCTGTGCAGACAAGCAGAGAAAGAGGAGAGGAGACGTACCAGCCAGCTTTCTAGCTGGACCAGGGGTGTTAGTGCTGTGTTAGTGCTGCCGG
Organism: Coregonus clupeaformis; assembly: GCF_020615455.1. Taxonomy (NCBI): domain Eukaryota; kingdom Metazoa; phylum Chordata; class Actinopteri; order Salmoniformes; family Salmonidae; genus Coregonus; species Coregonus clupeaformis. The sequence goes on from NC_059203.1 coordinate 7,393,971, forward strand.
AAAGTGTTGTACTAAAATAATCTTACCTATGAGGTAGAAATATTATTCAACAACCGTTAATATCTCATCTTGATGTTCTTTCACGATGTGCTGTTGATTGACCAACAACCTCTCCTATCACCCGCCTCTTCTGTCCTCTCCTTTTCTCTTATTGTCTCTCCTTTTCTCCCTTCCTCCCCCTCTCCTTTCCACTCCTCTCCTCCCCTCCTCCCTTCCTCCCCCTCTCCTCTCCACTCCTCACCTCCCCTCCTCCCTTCCTCCCCCTCTCCTCCCCTCTCCTTCCTTCCTCCCCTCCTCTCCCCAGATCTACATAGGGCACATAGTGAAGTACGGGGCAGCGGATGAGGACGGGCGCCTGCGTTCGGGGGATGAGCTCATCTGTGTGGACGGCACGGCAGTGGTGGGGAAGTCTCATCAGCTGGTGGTACAGCTGATGCAGCAGGCCGCCAAGCAGGGCCACGTCAACCTCACCGTGCGACGCAAGACTGGCTACGGAGGTAAGGGAACGCAGCAGCTAGTTAAACACGGACACTAAGTTTTACTTAGACAGACACTCTTATACAGAGTGAACGCATTCAAATAACAGCTACATGATATGAGCATCAGAAGTGGTTTGTGTGAACTTGTCTTTCAACAGCAAGAGATGGAGAGAAATCTGTGGTAGCAGTGTTGGCTTTAATCAGACAACGTAATTTGATAGTTTGTCTGCCAGTAATTTTGCCAGTAATTCTGTCTTCTCTGCACAATGCTTAAGGATCATGGTAGAATCTTATTCGATAATCTGTCTCAGAATGTTCCTATTTCAAGTATCGCACAAACAGCAGATGAGCAGCAGTCTGTGCAGTAGTACAATCAACAGCAGTCTATGCAGAAACATCAGAGCAATCCACTGCTCCAGGCAGTGAAGGGCCCGAGGACAGAGCTGCTATTTGAAGGGTCGCACCGCTGCTCTTCAACAGTCCATGGATGTGTGGGGAAACATTTATCAGAGGCCCTCAATGCGCCCAACCTGGCTCTGCCCTTCAGCAGGATAAATAAAGTTCCTTAAACATGATGAAGACGGTCCCAACCTGCCCCCACTCCCACCAGCCTGCCTTCCAGCCACTGATGTGAGCGTCCAGACCGAGGGCATGATGGTTGGTCAGAGGGGTGACGCCCAGTATGAAGTACTGCCTCAATGCCAGGAAATTAGATGGGAACCTTATGTTGTGATGCAGTTGGGAAGCCATATCTTTAGATATTTTGGGGAGGAATAGATGAAAGTGTAGACCTGCTTCCTGCTATCAGTGTGATTATTACGCCAGGCTGAGTGGGTAGAGAGGCGCACCGGTGTCCATGTTCATTAGTAAAAAAAAATATTTCGTGTTTCTTTTAGTTTTATGTGCTGTTGCTGTAAAGTAGCTCTGTCAATTCCTCCTCAGGGTCTAAAGGGGAGGGTGAGGTGCCCCCGTCCCCAGCCTCGTCCCACCACAGCAGCACACAGGCCCCCTCCCTCACAGAGGAGAAGCGGACTCCCCAGGGCAGCCAGAACTCCCTCAACACTGTCAGCTCCAGCAGTGGCTCCACCAGCGGCATCGGCAGCGGGGGTGGTGGGGGCTCGGGTAGCACCGTGGTCAACAACGCCCTGCAGCCCTACGATGTGGAGATCCGCCGCGGGGAGAACGAGGGCTTCGGATTTGTGATTGTCTCGTCTGTGTCCCGACCCGAGTCTGGCACCACCTTCGGTAAGACCCCCATGTCCTCTCTACCTTTCTGTACTTAAATATAGGTAGCACATATGCATGTACTATGCACACACACACTCAAAGTTCCTCTCACTATACAGGAGAACATATATATTTTTTAACTAATCACTGTTTGACTACTGGGTACTGTCCCTCTACTTCTATGAAAATTATATTCTTAATAGCCCATATTTCTGGTGAATAGCTTTCATCCTCATTCTTCCATCTTCTAGCGAGTGGTGTTCCTCTTCTATTTTCTTAAATTCTGTCAAGCAGAGACACTGAAACCCAGCCCAAAGAACTGTAATATTTATACTATCTTTCATAATTGATCACAAGTAAGAGTATGTTGCATAATATCCTGTATAATTCAGATGCTCTTACTTAAATGCCTCCGATGAGCAGATTGCAACAGTTATAATGATGAGTTAATAAGGGGGAAGAGTATTGCGATATTGTAAGTGGGATCATTTGTAGATGGATAGACCCTCTCCCACTGTCCTCCAACTCTGCTTGTCCCTCTGCATGCCCTGTTGTCTGCTCTGGTGTCTTTGCTGTGCAGTGTATTCTGCCTATAACTGCTACAGAGAGATCTTGCTGCCACTCTCTGTACCTACCTGACCACTCCTCAGGGAGTCGCTCTGGGTTGGGTGTGCTGAAACACTGCTTAACTAAACTCTCACTGGGCGTCAAACGATCAAGCAAAGCATATCTTCATGTACTGAAATGGAAGGCATTGGCAAGTTTGTACCATTTCGTTTATCTTCCAGGCTTCACATAAAAGAGGATCACGTTGGTTATTGATCAATAGTGAAGAGAAATCTGTATGGATCCCAATTACTCTGACACAGATATATCCATCCATCCTCTCTTAGCTTATTAAAGAAACACATCCTTCTGCTGTGAAACCAACAAAGCTTCTAGTTGGTACAGAACTCATGAGTTGCGCTCCACAGATCTGCTCTTGGCTAGAGTTACTGACAGCAGAGGGAAGAGACAGACTGATTAGTCTTTGTAGTTCAATGAATGAAGAAGAGGAATAGAGATGGATAGAGAATGATATGTGCTATATTTCTCTGTTATGATTGAGAGGCATTCTCTAGTAGGGTAGAAGCCTTTGTGCTGCTGAGGATTGTTGGTAGGAGAGGACCTGAGGGTACTAGCGAAGAAGTCGTCTGTGATGTCTGTACGTTTGTAATCTAGGCTGCAGCTGCAGGTGTCTGTCTTATCAGAGCTGAAGGTTGACATAGTTTCCTGATTATTAGGTTTCAGCTGTACAAAGATGTTAGGAGAGATTCACTAATGCAAATAGAAGAACTTGTCCTTTGGAGCAGCGCTAGTACATAATGTTGACAGAGGGAGATTGTCAGTGACACATTGAGTATTTAGTATGGTCCTAATTCATTTGAATGCAGTACATATACAGTATGTAAAGGCATTTTTCCTTCAACATTCCCTCTCACTTGACCAATGCTTTCACTTTCTCACGGCAGATTTCCAGGCACTGTCTTTTGGCACTTGGCTTGGTGGCTTTGGTGAAGTAACCCTTAAACTTCTGTCTTCCATTCTCTCTCTTCTCCTCTTCCTCGTCTGTCAATTTTTTCTTCTTCTTCTCTCTCTCTCTCTCAAAACACCAACAATGTCACATCACACACACTATGAATCATGCAAACGCAAAAAGCTGGAAATGCATGTGTGGCCATGCCCCACAAAATAGGTCGTATTATTGAGGGGAGCCCTGCGGACCGCTGTGGGAAGCTGAAGGTGGGGGACCGTATCCTGGCCGTCAACGGCTGCTCCATCACCAACAAGTCACACTCGGACATCGTCAACCTGATCAAGGAGGCCGGGAACACCGTCACGCTAAGGATCATTCCCGGAGACGGTAAGACAGAACCCTGTTCCTGGAGAGCCTGTATGTTTTCTTTTCAACCCCAATCTAGCACACCTGATTCTAATAATTAGCTGGTTGGTTATAATTGGGGTTGGAGCGACAACCTACAGGAGGGTTACGGTAGCTCTCCAGGAACAGGGTTGGGCAGAACTAGACCTAAGACTGTAGATCTCAGCAGTTAGGATCAACCTGTGTCATAGGAATATTTGTGCATTAAATCAGTTATGTAAACCTTTATTGTATCGGAATGTACAGTATACACCTTTTGCTAAAGGAATGCCTATCTCGGTACATCACCATCACAGCGTTTTTACATTTCGAGTGCTCTAGTTAGTCTGATCACCCCCGCAATGTTGACAGAGCTGCTTGTCTTGGATGGGAGGGAACTTTCTAGTGCAGTCGTGCATTTCACATTCTCCTGAAACATTCAAGAGTAATTCAGCTGTCAGAGGCTGTAACGGTGTGTGTGTGTGTGTGTATTTGTTTGTGTGTGTGTGTGTGTGTGTGTGTCTTTCTTGGGGCTAAGAGCTCTCGTTACACTGCACTGACAGATCACCCTGGCATGCTGTTTGATTAAGTGAGAGAGATGCAGGGAGAACGCCAGTGTAAACACTAGTCTTTGTTAACCTGCATGTTGGAGAAATTGGAGTTATTTGTCCATGTTGCTGTTGTTTGGCCTGTTTTTATGGATTAAAGCCTTTTTCTGTAGAGACAGATGATTACACTGAGACACAATTGTTTTAGAGAGAGAGAGAGACTACAAACCATGGTCAGAATCCCTGTCTATTAGTGAGGTAGGTACACTCTTAGAAAAAGGTGCTATCTAGAACCTAAAAGCGTTCTTTGGCTATCCCCATAGGAGAACCCTTTGAAGAACCCTTGTCGGTTCCAGATAGGACCCTTTTGGTTCCAAGTAGAACTGTTTTGGGTTCCATGTAGAACCCTTTCCATAGAGGGTTCTATATAGAATCCAAAATGGTTCTACCTGGAACCGAAGAACCCTTTTTTCAAATGGTGTAGATTTAACCAAGGCCAGGGTTGTCTCCTGCTGTTAAACGCAGGGCTGTTAGGGAGGCAGAGGGAGATTTAATAAGGAGGCTGATTCCAACATCACTGCAGGGAAACTCTGCGCTCTCTCTCTCTCTCTCTCTGGAAAGGCTGGGAGGGAGCTGGGTGGGAGGAAGGGATAGCGCAATGGAAAGAGGAAAGTGGGAGAGAAGGAGTACGGGATGAGAGATGCGGAGATTGAGGAAGGAAATGAGAGGGATGGAGTATGTGAGGATGGAGCCTGGGCTTCAGGGGTTGGAACCGCAATTATTTTCCGATCGTTTCGTTCTGAACCGAACCACACATTTTGTTGTTCCGTTCCACTGTTCCGAACAGCAAAATAAAGTTCTGAACCAGTTGGAAGCCCAAAAAAGTACTGGTTTACATTGTTCCTTTCTGTTCTTTTTTTAACCTGTGAAATCAACAGTTTTTTACACTGCGCTCATTAAATTACTTCACCAATCAGTGCGAATAGAGCAGGTAAGCTAGTTGTTTACATGCGTGATGGACAGACAAGTGTAGCCTATGGCACACGGTGTGACTGAAATGTTACAGGTGGGGAGAGAGCGAGAGAGGGTTGAGGAGCAGGCTTGAAGCGCTAGGCATCGTGTTATGACATGCATTATCTGAATTTGGTACCACAGAGTTATACCTAGGAGGAGCGGCTTCTATGAAGGAACTTTGTATGTCCTTTGAGCTAGCTAGCTAACAAGCTTGAGTTAGCGACCTAACAAGCTTGAGCTAGCAACCTAACAAGCTTGAGATAGCTAGCTAACAACCTTGAGCTAGCAAGTGAACAAGCTTGTGTGTGCAGAGCGGCATCAGAATTAAAAACACATCGTACCTTTTTGTAGTTAATAAATCCAATGTGAAACGTGATAACTAGGCCTATAGTATCCTAAACTAGCATTGAACAAGTGAATCCATTCTTCTCTAGCTAATAAAACATATATCTCCTTATCTTCTAACACTTCTAACATCAGTACAGTAGCCTATGCTTCGGAGAGGGGAAGGGCAGGTAGCCTATACATGTGCACACACACTGACAAAGATTTTAAGCTTGCAGGTTGACGCTGGAATACAGAGTGAGGGCTTTGCATAGTTGCATTGTTGCGTTTTTTTGTGGGACTATAAAAAAAAAGACAGGAACGTAAAATAACATTACTAACCAGTTTCCATGCTTTTAAAATAACGGTTCTGTTCCAGAAAAGTATGGATCACTTTCGTTCCCGGTTCTGTTTCTGTTCCTTAATTTCTTTACAGTTTTCAGTTCTGTTCCCTGAACTGGTTCCAACCTCTGGTTGACTCCGGCGTAGAGTGATGGAGGAGGGAGAAGGTTTATTTTAAGACACTGGGATTCATGGACAGAGACAGCACTCATCAAACCTCGGGTTTCCCCAAGCAATGTGACTACGCAGCTGGCTGGAATTAAACCCACTCGGCCCGACCTCGGCTCGGCCTCCACTCTGATTGGCTGGCCAGCCCAATGTTTCAGGGGTCGTGGGGGCGGAATGGAGAGTTAAGCCATTGGGATCCAAGTGGACTAGTGGGGGAGTGATGTATATTTGAAACTGGAATTGAGCACAGCCGGTGGGGCTGGGATTAGTCTAGGGGCGGTAGTTGGGCCGAGAGCAGGGGCTAGGATTAGTCTAACTTTAAGCATCAGTTGTCAGAGCAGCTTACCGATCACTGCACCTGTACACAGCCCATCTGTAATTAGCCCACCCAACTACCTCATCGCCATATTGTTATTTATTTTGCTCATTTGCACCCCAGTATCTCTATTTGTACATCATCTTCTGCACATCTATCACTCCAGTGTTAATACTAAATTGTAATTATTTTGCACTATGGCCTATTTATTGCCTTACCTCCATAACTTACTACATTTGCACACACTGTATATAGATTTTCTATTGTGTTTTTGACTGTACGTTTTGTTTATCCCATATGTAACGCTGTGTTGTTGTTGTTTTTATCGCACTGCTTTGCTTTATCTTGTCGCAGTTGTAAATGAGAACTTGTTCTCAACTGGCTTACCTGGTTAAATAAAGGTGAGAAAAAAAGAACAAAATATTAGAAAGAAATGAGGGTGTGTGTTTGGAGTGAGGAGATGGTTGTGTGGTTATTGCGTGTTTATTTAAGGATTACGGTCAAGCATAGGTCATTGATTACACAAATATGCTGTGATTAGATGAGAGCCATGAGTATAGCAGTTCCTCGGGTCCAGGCTTCCATATGTCCCCCTTTGAATAAATTATATATAAAAAATGTAGCGCCCCTGCTACAGTATATCTATCGGGCGTCCGGCATTGCCATCAGCCAGCCGTCAGCCGTTGAGGAAATGCTTCCTTTGAAATCAATGAAAGCTGCTTCACTACCTGTGTTGCGCTCGGGTTGCGTCACTTCCAATGGCAGCGTCCAAGCTCAAGAATCGGCGAGGTTAAATTCTTAACGTCTGACGCACACGTTCATTCTATCTTGTGAATTGAAATAATGAGAAATAAAGTTGTCGTCCTCTGTAGCTCAGCTGGTAGAGCACGGCGCTTGTAACGCCAAGGTAGTGGGTTCGATCCCCGGGACCACCCATACACAAAAATTTATGCACGCATGACTGTAAGTCGCTTTGGATAAAAGCGTCTGCTAAATGGCATATTATTATTATTATTATATTATAAAGTTAATTTTGGTTGCATATGGCCTTGACTATACACCACTGGTTATTTTACTAAGATTTACTAAGTCAAGAAGCTACTACTACTAGCTAGCTAGCTAGCTACATTGACTACCTAGGTTCACAATGTAAACAAAAGCAACTTGTGTAATTAGAGGATCATTAAGTACAACCACTAGCAACAATTTAATGAGTACTTGTGAAAAACTGGACCAAAGCTATTGGACTTATGCATAATCGATGAATATGGTTCAGTACAGTAGGGGAAAATATAATAAAGATGCTCTTCCCCTCTGCTACTCTCCGCTCTCAAAACAACACGCTCTGTGTAGCAGGTAGAACGTCACATTGACATGACGCTGATGGCAAAGCAACGCGATGCTTATAGTTGAGCTGAAGTTGGGCTTACGACGGTTTAGTGAAACTGTTTTTGGTTCATTTTTCTCCCTTCGTATTTTGCATGGTTCAGTCTGCAGGCCCCTGACCCCCCTGCTCCTTTTCTCTCTCCTTCGCTCTCGCTCTCTCTCGCTCTCTCTCGCTCATCAGAGTCCTCTAATGCATCACTGCTGACCAACGCTGAGAAGATCGCCACTATAACAACCACTCACACAGCCCAACAACAGGCTGCACCTGAGCCCAGGTGAGAGGGATTCTGTGATACATGTATGTAGGACCTAATTGCTTAAGAACATGTCTATTAGCAAAGATTTTTAACCAATATTTTATCATCTTTCTCATTCCAGAAACAACACCAAACCAAAACAGGAGTCCTCTTTTGAGTTCAAATCCCCCCAGGCCCCTCCTCCCCCTGCCCCAACAACACAACCTCCAGCCCAGGTAAGGATCTGTCCATCGCTGCCAAGGCCTGCCTGTCCCCAACTGTGGGGGGGGTTATACGACTGTAAAAACACCAGGATATCAGCTGCAAGTGATTTAAATTTTATTGCGGTCAATTTGCAGTCTACAAATTATTCGTAATTATGTTCCGGCCCCCCGACCATCCTCTCAAGAAAAAATTGTCTCGTGGCTGAATCTAGTTGATGATCCCTGCCCTACAGCAATGTGTTCCCTCTAAGTGGTTGTCACACTAGGGAGATGCTTTATTCTGATATCATATTGATTAGTTCCTGAACAGAGCAAGGAAGGAGGGTGTTGAGTCTGTGTCCTTGGCAGTGCCCTTGTAGTGTCTGTGGCTCTGTGTGCCCTCTCTGCCTGCCTCAAACTGCCCCATAGTCTAATCAATCTATTATTCATTTCACCCACCACTACTCTGGAGCTCCGATCTAAGTGTGACTTTCCTCAAGGTGGCATTCGTCCCCACACTGAAATACGAGCCATCCACAGACACACACACACACTGGCAAGTCTAGCCACCACTGAATCACCAGTCTGACCTTGTCGTGTGGATGTGTGTGTTTTTTTTCTCAGGATGCTGGGTTCTACTCAGTGGACCTGGAGAGGGACAACAAAGGTTTTGGGTTCAGCCTGCGAGGAGGTTGTGAGTACAACATGGACCTGTATGTGCTGAGACTAGCTGAGGATGGAGCGGCTGTACGCAATGGCAAGATGAAGGTATATATGACCCCCATATAGGAGTGTTTGAAGTCTAAAGTTGATGTATCATATTCATTCTACTAATGTAATCCTGAACACCTCATACAAAATGAAAACACAAGTTTAACATTCCCCTGGGTCCTATAGAGACAATTAAAGGGTTCATTGATTTTCCTTTATTATTTGTGAATATGTGATATATGTAAATAACATTGAATGTTAGCGGGGGCATCTGTCAGGGAGGTGTGTGTGTCACTGTTCTGAGCAGGGCTTGTTAGATGAGATATTAATAGGCCCAGGTTCTGTGAGGCGGAGAGAGGTGTCAGTAGGAGACCCATTTCTGTACAAGTGGAATTCCCTCGACGGAGAGAACACTGACAGAAAGCTTGAGGCGCAGAGGAGAAAAAAGAGAATTAGAATTCTCCGTCTTTCTGTCTCTCTACCTACATGAGGCAAACCTACAGTTCTTTGACACCATTTCTTTCCCTCTTGTACCATTGTGGATTTCTAGAAATGATGCCTTCACAGCAGTCAGAATAGTTGTTTTTTACGTTTTAACTATAATCTAACCTTCCTCCCTCTGGCACCGCTTATGTTCCCAACTGTCCCCTTTCCCACTGTCCCCTCTTTTCCTCCCCTGTTCACCCCCTCTGCCCTTCTCTCCTCCTCCTCTTGTCCTTTTCCTACCTATCCTCTGTCTCACCCACTACCTTCCACTCTTCACCTCTCCCTCCTCCAATGTCTCCCCCTCTCCTCTCTCCTTCAGGTGGGAGATGAGATCCTGGAGATAAACAGTGAGAGCACCAAGGGCATGAAGCACGCCCGCGCCATCGAACTGATTAAAAACGGCGGCCGCCGCGCCCGCCTAGTCCTCAAGCGGGGCGACGGCTCGGTGCCTGAATATGGTGGGTCAATCTACGAAAACATTCCCTTTTCCCCCATCTTCACCCCCTGAGTGCACACACACTCCCCATGGGGGAGGGGCGGGGTGGGGTACGAGAGGACACATGTCTCCTCTCCTGTCCTGCTCTGTGCTGTGCTCTGGGCCTTCCACTGACTTCCACTGTCCGCTGGGTGTGTCTGGTTTTACTCCCTTCGGGTCTGGGTCAACTGCTGTCACCTTTTAACCTTCTGCTGTGTGTCACTGAGTGGGGCGTTGCTTGGGGAGCAGGGAATTCTGGGACGCCCCAAGGATGAAAGGGGTCTATGTGGACCCCTTGGAAAAAGAGGGTCACATGGAAAAAATTATGAAAGAACTGTGAGGAGAGAAAACAAATCTAAAAAGATCAGTGTTTCTAAATGTGGATATATGTTTATTGAGTCCTTGCTGAATTATATTTTTAGGGTAAAAAAATAAATAAAATAACTATTGCATCCCGTGCTAAACTGGGAAATGCTCTCTGGTTGGATTGCATCTCCGAGCTTTGATATGGCGTAATGAACATATTTATGATATTTATTGAAGGTGAATGTAAGCTACTGAGTTGAGTTTAGGACTTCAGTCGAGACTGTCTTGAAATGAGACCATTCTAATACTTTCTACCATTTCAATGGGAAATTCACAATACTTTGTTTGACATATTCACAAATCCATGGATTTATTCTCACCTACTGTGTAACTGTCATTGGAAAACTGTGATTCTGGAGACATCACTCATTCCTGACAATTCAACTCCATTCAGCTCCACCTCTACAGACATTTTTGTAACTAAAAAAGAAACATTTTTACACATATTTTTGTTCATGTACAGAGCCATGAATCAACCCACATATTAATCTAGAAAGTATATTGCTGCATGAACGTGTCAAAGTGTAAATCCAAATGTGTATTTTTTTTTTGGTCAATTTTCCATAATATTTATGGAATATTTCATTTTAATTGTATTGATCTGTTGATTGATAGTCACAATTCATCTTAATGCATTCTTGATTTGGGAAAATATTGCCTGTTTATTCATGTATTTTGTTGCGCCGAGAATATGCTATGTCTTTCCTGCACCAATAAGACATCTCTGTGAGGTTGTATATTTTCTAAAAATGTTTTACTTTTAGTTTCCACCCTTTTACATTTATTTTATGTTGGCAATGTAAACGGCTTCATACTGTGTTGTGTGTGCATCTCGCTGTCTCTATGGGGTTGGTGTCACGTGTGTGTGTGTGTGTGTGTGTGCTCGGTTCCAGGACTTTCTCTGTAACTGATACTTTTTCACTCAAAGGTGGGGTTGTTTCCTGGACTGTCTATTTCTCTGAATGATTAAATGATCAAATAAACACCTTTTCCATTGGACAATAAACAAAGACAATAATTCTTATTTCTTCTGCCTATTGTTTTAGTAATCTAAACCCTTTGCCTCTTTCTCTTTTTCTCTTTTTGATCTACCTTTTGTTTGGCTCTTCCTTCCTTCAGAGATGGTTGTTCCCCATCTCACCGCATGTATGAGATCATCTAATGACAAGCTGGGAGATCCTAGTTCCTACCAAAATCAGACCATGGTTTGTAACTGTCCTCTCCATCTCTCTCCTCCGATCTCTCTCTCTCTTTCTCTCTCTCTCCGGTTTCTCTCTCTTTCTCTCTCTCGCTGTGTGCTGTAGCCTCAACTCACCCGTATCGTGCCTCTGCTCCATGCATAAGAGTCCATTCACCCAGAATGCATTGCCAATATCGCCGCTGCTGCCGCTGTTGTCATGCTGACCAGTAGGAATGGATTCATACATCCCACCTCTTGCATTCAACCTCTGGACATGGCGTGTCCACTGCTGACATGCCAAAGCATCCGTTTGATTCATGTCACGATAGTTTGGTTGTGGGATATTGGTAAAGTTTTTGTCTTTCCTAGACATTTTCTCAACCAATCAATCAATCCCTCCTCTACTGCTGTTCCTCTCTTCTAGCTATTTACTATTTAGCTGTCTAGTTAGTATCTGTGGTTTGTCCCTAGCATTGGAGATAAAACTAGATCCAAGTAGAGTTATTAAGACTTTTAGAAGCCGTCTTGTGACACTTTGATTACCATCCATGTGGTTTATTCACTGATCGGGTGAGGTGGTTAGAGTCAGGTAAGAACCAATACCACTGCAGTCATTTAATGACGATCAATTGTCTCTTATCTCCTTGATTAGTCCCTAAAACCATTCAGTACACCTCCTTTATCCATGGTGCTGAGCCAACTCCCGGCATTCTTTATTATGTCCAATCTGTGAAACTAATTTACAACCACAATGTTGTTCCGAAACCAATCATGCTCATACATTATTTACATCATTGCTCAATTCAAAAACTCATCTTGGTTTTGTTAGTTGCATTAAATATTGATCTCACATCGAAGGCATCGCCTGAGCATGAATTAGTCATGTCAAACAATCTAAATCAGCATCAACACCATGCAGCACGCAGCATTTTTACCAACCATTGGACCCCTTCAGCTCCTTTAAGCCAGACTGCTCCTTCCACCAATCCTCATACAGTACGTTGCTGCTTTTGGCTCATACATAGCAATACTAATAACTTACCATCATCAGCTGTGGCTGTGCATCCAAATGGAGAATTGATATAGCCGTGTTTGTTTGCTGACATTAACATTAGAATTGGCAGTATTACAAATAATGTTAGTAGCCTGGTTATTAATCACTATAGTTGATCTAGTCTAGTCAGGAAGTCTGTAAGAGCAGTGTGTTTCATCCAGCACCCTGTGTTGTATGTCATGTTCTATTCCAGACCCCAGCATCGACGGTGCCGGTCCAGTCGCAGGGGTACAAAACGCTTCGGAAGTGAGCACCCTGCCCCACAACAACGCACCATCGGACACCAACGCACCAGTCCCTCACAAACCATCTCGGAGCACGGACAAGAAGGGCCACCACCATTCCAAACACCGCTCCCCGGAAAAGAAGGGCAAGCGCAAGGGAGGGGCGTCTGGGGAGACGGGGGCCTCCAAGCAGTCCAAGAAAAAGGGCAACAAGAGCCAGAGGTCTGGCGGGGATAGCCACGGCACTCACCACCGAGGACACCGCTCCCCGGATAAGGGCCGTAGCCGGGCCCGCAGTGCAGACAACACCCTAGACAGTAGACACAGCCAAGGGCACCACAACACCCACCGCTCTCCGTACAGGTCCACTCACCGCAATCGGTCACCCTATGGCCACCGTTCCCCCTATGGCCACCGGTCACCCTTCCACTCCCCCCACCGCTCACACCACAACTCCCCCACCCGCTACCGCCGTACCCAGTCCTCAGACCCCTACCGGCAGCCCTCCCCAGATAGACAGAGGCGCCGTGGGCCAGAGAGGCCCAACGGGGAGGTGGCACCAGTGCTAAGGAAGCCTCCTGGCCCTGTGCCCAGACCCTTCCTGGATGAGAGCATCCTACAGGAGCCCCCAGCCCTGGACCGAATCAACAGGGAGGCCACGCAACTGAGGGAGCCCAGAGAGGAGCACCTGTTTGGGGAGGACAGCCTTCTGCTGAGGGCCTCCAACTTGGAGCGTGACTACAGAGGAGACAGCCTGTTATCTGCTGCTGCCAGTGGCCAGAGAGGGGAGACCCTTCCCAGGGTCCACACCCCTGAGTCAGACAGCGCCTACAAGAGGTACAGTTCACTGCTGAGGGGTCGCTCGCCTGCGAGGGTGGAGAGAGAGCCGCGCTACGCCCCCAGGGAGGAGTCCCCAGACCCCCACCACAGAGCCCCTAGCCTGGGCCGAGACATTTCACCTGTCAGGAGCTTCAGAGAGCCAGAGGAGGAGGAGGAGGAAGCAGCAGCACCCAGGCTGAAGGAGTATTACAGCAAGTCCAATGCCAGCCGTGCTTCCAAAGCGCTCCCAGAGCCCAAGCGGAAGGCCTACAAAGATAGCACCAAAGACCTGAGCATCTGATGGGACATCTGCTGTAACACAACCAGCGCCCCCTCCCACTTCCCCACGGCAACACGGTTCCCCCTCACCACTCAGCTCTACCCTTCACACAGCAGAACACACCTGGACCCTGGATGAACCAAATGTATTGATTATATATGACATTCCTGCTTTCCTACTAGACAGTGATTCCAAAAGCTATCAAATGTTTCTGTTTGTTGGATTTTTTTAGGGGACGTTAGTTGGTTAAGCATTGTATATTTCTCCGAATTTTACAGAAAATGTAAAACCGAAAAAAAACTATGATGTGCCTAACAGTTATTTTAATGAGTGTATTTTTCTTTTGTTTTTGTTTGATATGAGACAAGTGTTTTCTCAGCCAAATGTGGTATGTATTTTCCACTGAGCCCAAGGAGGCAGGCATTACACAGCCCCAGTGACTGGTGCCACTGACACAGATGCTGTGCATGTCTTTACGGTTTCAATGTCTTCTCTTTTCTTTCTCTCCCCCAGTGCCACTGTTTTTTTGACATTTGACCAGACTATAGCACAAGCCTGCATTTGTTTGTATATTTTTGGACAGTTTGCAGTATGTGTACATTCAGAGGTGATCATTTTAAACAAATGAAGGGGAGAATAAAGTTAAACTATGATGATGATGATGATGTTAAAATAAAAATAATATATCAAACAAACTATCTTCAGTGTCCCTGTTTTGGTATTATTGTATTATAATTAATCCGAGGAATTGTGGAACATTGACATGTGAGTCTTAGGTCTTATGACTTTTCCAATATGTTATGTTGCCGATATACAGTGGGGGGAAAAAAAGTATTTGGTCAGCCACCAATTGTGCAAGTTCTCCCACTTAAAAAGATGAGAGAGGCCTGTAATTTTCATCATAGGTACACGTCAACTATGACAGACAAAATGAGAAAAGAAAATCCAGAAAATCACATTGTAGGATTTTTAATGAATTTATTTGCAAATTATGGTGGAAAATAAGTATTTGGTCAATAACAAAAGTTTCTCAATACTTTGTTATATACCCTTTGTTGGCAATGACACAGGTCAAACGTTTTCTGTAAGTCTTCACAAGGTTTTCACACACTGTTGCTGGTATTTTGGCCCATTCCTCCATGCAGATCTCCTCTAGAGCAGTGATGTTTTGGGGCTGTCGCTGGGCAACACAGACTTTCAACTCCCTCCAAAGATTTTCTATGGGGTTGAGATCTGGAGACTGGCTAGGCCACTCCAGGACCTTGAAATGCTTCTTACGAAGCCACTCCTTCGTTGCCCGGGCGGTGTGTTTGGGATCATTGTCATGCTGAAAGACCCAGCCACGTTTCATCTTCAATGCCCTTGCTGATGGAAGGAGGTTTTCACTCAAAATCTTACGATACATGGCCCCATTCATTCTTTCCTTTACACGGATCAGTCGTCCTGGTCCCTTTGCAGAAAAACAGCCCCAAAGCATGATGTTTCCACCCCCATGCTTCACAGTAGGTATGGTGTTATTTGGATGCAACTCAGCATTCTTTGTCCTCCAAACACGACGAGTTGAGTTTTTACCAAAAAGTTCTATTTTGGTTTCATCTGACCATATGACATTCTCCCAATGCTCTTCTGGATCATCCAAATGCACTCTAGCAAACTTCAGACGGGCCTGGACATGTACTGGCTTAAGCAGGGGGACACATCTGGCACTGCAGGATTTGAGTCCCTGGTGGCGTAGTGTGTTACTGATGGTAGGCTTTGTTACTTTGGTCCCAGCTCTCTGCAGGTCATTCACTAGGTCCCCCGTGTGGTTCTGGGATTTTTGCTCACCGTTCTTGTGATCATTTTGACCCCACGGGGTGAGATCTTGCGTGGAGCCCCAGATCGAGGGAGATTATCAGTGGTCTTGTATGTCTTCCATTTCCTAATAATTGCTCCCACAGTTGATTTCTTCAAACCAAGCTGCTTACCTATTGCAGATTCAGTCTTCCCAGCCTGGTGCAGGTCTACAATTTTGTTTCTGGTGTCCTTTGACAGCTCTTTGGTCTTGGCCATGGAGTTTGGAGTGTGACTGTTTGAGGTTGTGGACAGGTGTCTTTTATACTGATAACAAGTTCAAACAGGTGCCATTAATACAGGTAACGAGTGGAGGACAGAGGAGCCTCTTAAAGAAGAAGTTACAGGTCTGTGAGAGCCAGAAATCTTGCTTCTTTGTAGGTGACCAAATACTTATTTTCCACCATAATTTGCAAATAAATTCATTAAAAATCCTACAATGTGATTTTCTGGATTTTTTTTCTCAATTTGTCTGTCATAGTTGACGTGTACCTATGATGAAAATTACAGGCCTCTCTCATCTTTTTAAGTGGGAGAACTTGCACAATTGGTGGCTGACTAAATACTTTTTTCCCCCACTGTACCAAGAGGACAAAATGGTAAATTAATAATATAATATTTCAAAACAAAGTAAAGTGATCTGTCTGTTTATAAACCAGTGTGGTTCTTTGCTCTCTGTTCTTCAAATGAGAGAGGAAGAAAGCTGTGTCCTCAGATGTCAAGATGATGACAGGAGCCAGTGGATGGGGACACCAAGGTCATGTTCTCTTACTCCCAGACCACAGACAGAAAGTGATGCAGACAGAGGCCAGTCAGTCAGGTGACCTGTGGAGGCCACTCAGAGGTTTTCCTCTAATGAACCTATCAGCTTTCAGCTTCTGGCCGGGCAGAGTGATGATGAAATTATGTTAGATATAACTGATTCAAAACTTGGTCATGGCCTGGTGCATAAAGTTGTCTCATAATGAAAACGTCTGTTTAGAAGATGTGCTTAGATAAGCCTTAGAATATTGGCTGAATTGCAAATCATTTCAGTCAATTATCCTTTTACTTTTTAATAACTATGCTTAATCTGGGTCTGTTTAACTACATGGCATAATACATTTTAGGAACATGGCAGTTTCTTTTAAGATTTGTAAAAATATTTTCACATCAATGCTTAAAAAAAGCATCTCTACGTACCATAACAGTATTCGATCAGATAATTGCACCCATACAGCCTCTGTCATTATCACTATTATTACAATCTTTTTTGCCTATTTATGTGCATATTTGGATATTTAGAGTTCATGTAATATCCACAACCTTGTTTACATTTGAGGATATTCAATTGCCTTCAAATGGGCCTGCTTAGCCTGAAGGCATTTAGAGATTTGGTTACAGAAATATTATGATAATGAGTGTATAATGAATTTGTGATGAAACAATCACATTTTCCAGAGGCCTCCAGCTAGTCCTGTAAACTTGTTTAATATACAATATTATTCTCTAATATTAGTGATGTCATCATAGTGTGTGAAGCTCCTGGGGCTTCTAAAGGTCTTTTCTCATTAGTAAATAACACAGGGCTTTACTGCATGTTAACGCCACTGATCAATGTTTAAAGATTCAATTCATGCTTTTGTCAAGCCAAAAGGAATGAGAGAGTTGAATTTAGTCAAGATAAAAATGAAATGCTATTTTGATATGTGAGGCTTTGATCTAAAATAATTTTTGGAATGCTTAGGTTGTTACGAGTGTACTGATATAAAAGGGATGCACGTGAAATCCCGGCAACTTTGAGAAAAAAAAAAGTTATATCGGAGTTGTCCCTGTTGAAATTTGAAACAGTCTATGCATAGCTTCTCACTCTCTATTGAATACAGACGGTTGATGTCAACACCCCTCATCGAATATTCAAAATAGTATTCAAATAACGGGATGTATCCACCAATCCAAAGAAAGGAATAGGCGGGAGCTTGCCAGCCCGCTGTTTCCGCTCTGTGGACAACGAATCCCATTGTTAGGGCAGAGACACAAGCATCTTGTCATTATATCCAATATCTCTGCCCATATGGTGAAGTAGCAATTCTTCCCATAGCCAGTGAAGGGGAATCAGGACCTAAATAATGGATCCAATCCAGTCTCAAGCACCAAAACACACTCCTCTCTCTCTCTCTCCCTGAGCCTTCATCAAATATAGAATCAGAGCAATGAATGGTAACAATTCAACATGGATGTGTGCGCGCTGAGGAAGAGGAGATAACGAAATCTGTAATAACGACACCACAGCAGCAGCAGCCCAGAATCAGGGCTCCAGCTCAGGGGCTCTGTGACCTTAGAGCCTCTCTTTCTCCCGTCGCCATGGAAACACACAGACGGTTCCGTCCTGTCAACCTGACTGGAGAAAAGATGACAGCCATGTTCTGTTTGAGGCAGACATGCATGCGTTTTTTGGACAAAATAATTCAGTAGATTTTTGGCCAAGTGTAGGCCTGTGGGGGTGTGGGTTTATATTTAGTTCTGATTTGATTTGACTGTTTGTGTGTGTGTGTGTGTGTGTGTGTGTTTATTTTAATGCCAATTGTCATTTGTAACATGTTATACAGGTAATTCTGCAGGTAAGGGGAAATGTAGAAGGGATAGACAAATTGTTGCCTTGTCAGGTTAATACCTTGTCAGGTTAATACCTTGCATGTCTCTACATTACTGTCATATCTTCATGTGTAAATTCTTCTCCTTAGTTGAAAATGATGAGTCGTGACTCAACTACCAAAATCAACATCAATCTCTCTACATCTTTCATCCTTTACCTGTGATAATATCCCCACCACTCGGTCCAGAGAAAAACATACCAGACGGGCGTGAATGCAGAATGCTTTTATTCTATATCGAAGGTCGAGTAATGCGTCCTCAGAAAACATGACCCACCAAGCCGAGCTTCTTAACACCCGCCCGCTTAACCTAAAGCCAGCTGCACCAATGTGTCGGAGGCAACACCGTTCAACTGACGGAAGATTTGTAAAAATAAAAAAAATCTGAAGTGTTTTTTATTAGGGTTATTATGGCTAATAGTTGCTACCTGTCAATCATCATTAGTATCAACAGTTCAAATTGACACACAACACTGTGTGTGTTGGAATATGCACTGAGAGTCAATGAATCAGATATACAGTAAAGGCCTGCATGTTGCTTTATCCTACTCACTTTTTCCCCCAACAATGGCATATTTTGAGAATTTAAAATAGTGCCTGTTTTCCACACATTTTGGGTTAGCAATTAAGAACCACCATAGGGAGTTTGAATTGTTTTTAATTAAAGTGCAGTGTACCTCATTGCTCCTGGCAGGGAGTAAAGCTCAGCTAGTTTTTGTATTTGATCCCCTGCTGATTTTGTACGTTTGCCCACTGACAAAGACATGATCAGCCTATAATTTTAATGGTAGGTTTATTTGAACCGTGAGAGAATAACAACAACAAAATCCAGAAAAACGTATGTCAAAAATGTTATAAATTTATTTGCATTTTAATGAGGGAAATAAGTATTTGACCCCTCTGCAAAACATGACTTAGTACTTGGTGGCAAAACCCTTGTTGGCAATCACAGAGGTCAGACGTTTCTTGTAGTTGGCCACCAGGTTTGCACACATCTCAGGAGGGATTTTGTCCCACTCCTCTTTGCAGATCTTCTCCAAGTCATTAAGGTTTCGAGGCTGACGTTTGGCAACTCGAGCCTTCAGCTCCCTCCACAGATGTTCTATGGGATTAAGGTCTGGAGACTGGCTAGGCCACTCCAGGACCTTAATGTGCTTCTTCTTGAGCCACTCCTTTGTTGCCTTGGCCGTGTGTTTTGGGTCATTGTCATGCTGGAATACCCATCCACAACACTTTCACCCAGTTCTCCTCTGAATCATTCAGATGTTCATTGGCAAACATCAGACGGGCATGTATATGTGCTTTCTTGAGCAGGGGGACCTTGCGGGCGCTGCAGGATTTCAGTCCTTCACGGCGTAGTGTGTTACCAATATATTTCTTGGTGACTATGGTCCCAGCTGCCTTGAGATCATTGACAAGATCCTCCTGTGTAGTTCTGGGCTGATTCCTCACCGTTCTCATGATCATTGCAATTCCACGAGGTGAGATCTTGCATGGAGCCCCAGGCCGAGGGAGATTGACAGGTCTTTTGTGTTTCTTCCATTTGCGAATAATCGCACCAACTGTTGTCACCTTCTCACCAAGCTGCTTGGTGATGGTCTTGTAGCCCATTCCAATCTTGTGTAGGTCTACAATCTTGTCCCTGACATCCTTGGAGAGCTCTTTGGTCTTGGCCATGGTAGAGAGTTTGGAATCTGATTGATTGATTGCTTCTGTGGACAGGTGTCTTTTATACAGGTAACAAGCTGAGATTAGGAGCACTCCCTTTAAGAGTGTGCTCCTAATCTCAGCTCATTACCTGTATAAAATACATCTGGGAGCCAGAAATCTTTCTGATTGAGAGGGGGTCAAATACTTATTTCCCTCATAAAAATGCAAATAAATTAATAACATTTTTGACATGTGTTTTTCTTGATTTTTTTGTTGCTATTCTGTCTCTCACTGTTCAGATAAACCTACCATTAAAATTATAGACTGATCATGTCTTTGTCAGTGGGCAAACGTACAAAATCAGCAGGGAATCAAATACTTTTTTTCCCTCACTGTACCAATTTGTGACAATTAAAAATACCATTCCTATATATTCAAGATCAATTAAGATAATACTGGCATACTTGGAAAGATTGCATTGGTCACTTTTAGTTTAAATTGCAATGGAATGTTCAGAATAAACACACTTGATAACAATGATATGTTGAAGTGTTTCAATGGCAAGACAGGGCCCGGTTTCCCAAAAGCATCTTAAGGCTAGGTTAATCTTAGAACCATAGGATCCTATTCTAACAATGAACTTAGTCTTAAAATAGTTTTGGGAAACCGGGCCCAGGAATCTTAAGGTTCAATTGGTACCACAAATGATACAGTATGTAAACCAAGAAACTGTGTGTTTCTTGGTTTATATTCAAGTAGGTGTCAGAGAGTGCCATCTTATGGTCAACATGTGAAATCACATCCACCCTGCACGTGATGTCACCCATCCCAGTGTTTTGCCTGGACATGCCAGAATTGTACTGTGCTGGTGGCAGAAATATGGCTCTCTACAGAACAATATGTCACACAGGCAGACATTAAGGGATTGAATGATGTGCTAAGGCAGGGTACCCCAACCGAATTTGGCCCGTGGGAGGTTTTATTTAGCCCCCCAAGTTTCCTGAGCAAAACAAAATATATATACAGTACCAGTTAAAAGTTTGGACACACCTACTCATTCAAGGGTTTTTCTTAATTTTTACTATTTTCTACATTGTAGAATAATAGTTAAAACATCAAAACTATGAAATAACACATATGAAATCATGTAGTAACCAAATAAATATAAAAATATATTTTATATTTGAGATTGTTCAAATAGCCACCCTTTGCCTTGATGACAGCTTTGCACACTCTTGTCATTCTCTCAATCAGCTTCACCTGGAATGCTTTTCCAAGAGTCTTGAAGGAGTTCCCACATATGCTTAGCACTTGTTGGCTACTTTTCCTTCACTCTGCCGTCCGACTCATCCCAAACCATCTCAATTGGGTTGAGGTCGGACTCCATCACTCTCCTTCTTGGTCAAATAGCCCTTACACAGCCTGGAGGTGTGTTGGGTCAATGTCCTGTTGAAAAACAAATGATAGTCCCACTAAGCCCAAACCAGATGGGATGGCGTATCGCTACAGAATGCTGTGGTAGCCATGCTGGTTAAGTGTGTCTTGAATTCTAAATAAATCACAGACAGTGTCACCAGCAAAGCACCCCCCACATCATAACACCTCCTCCTCCATGCTTTACGGTGGGAACTACACATGCGGAGATCATCCGTTCACCCACACCGCGTCTCACAAACACACGGCAGTTGGAACCAAAAATCTCAAATTTGGACTCTAGACCAAAGGACACATTACCACCGGTCTAATGTCCATTGCTCGTGTTTCTTGGCCCAAGCAGGTCTCTTCTTCTTATAGGTGTCCTTTAGTAGTCGTTTCTTTGCAGCAATTTGACCATGAAGGCCTGATTCACACAGTCCCCTCCGAACAGTTGATGTTGAGATGTGTCTGTGACTTGAACTCTATGAAGCATTTATTTGGGATGCAATTTCTGAGGCTGGTAACTTTAATAAATGTATCCTCTGCAGCAGAGGTAACTCTGGGTCTTCCATTCCTGTGGTGGTCCTCATGAGAGCCAGTTTCATCATTGCGCTTGATGGTTTTTGCGACTGCACTTGAAGAAATGTTCAAAGTTCTTGAAATGTTCCGTATTGACTGACCTTCATGTCTTAAAGTAATGATGGACTGTCGTTTCTCTTTGCTTATTTGAGCTGTTCTTGCCATAATATGGACTTGGTCTTTTACCAAATAGGGCTATCTTCTGTATACCCCCCTACCTTGTCACAACACAACTGATTGGCTCAAACGCATCAAGAAGGAAAGAAATTCCACAAATTAACTTTGAATTAAAATGCATTCCAGGTGACAACCTCATGAAGCTGGTTGAGAGAATGCCAAGAGTGTGCAAAGCTGTCATCAAGGCAAAGGGTGGCAATTTGAAGAATCTCAAATATAAAATATATTTTGATTTGTTTAACCCTTTTTTGGGTACTACATGATTCCATATGTGTTATTTCATAGTTTTGATGTCTTCACTATTATTCCACAATGTAGAAAATTGTAAAAATAAAGAAAAACCCTGGAATGAGTAGGTGTGTCCAGACTTTCGACTGGTACTGTATGTGAGGAGGGAGGTGGTTGTGGGGAGATACGGTGGTTAATACAATAAAAAACACTGATTTACCTCTTTTCCCTCTCTGTCTGTCGGAATGAACATAACTGTCTCTCTCACTCTAGTGCTGTCTCCTGTGTCAGGAAGTTACAGCCCCACCACTGCACTTAACACTTCTTATATAGTCTACATAAATCACTAGATGAAAGGCCCTATTTATCACGTAGTGTGTTAGCGATAAAGATGAACTGTGCAGGAGGTGTTTAATAAATCTTGGGCTACTAGTTGCAGAGATTTTCAGAGAAAACACATGCAAATGTAAATAGTTCTGGTCTTTTCTCACAGCAGTTTATCTTTGCTCAGTAGGGGAGAGTGTTGAGCCAAAGGGTTAGTTGAGCCATCCCTTGTTTCTAGGAAACCATACACAAAATTAATCGTATGACTAAATATTTAGGAAGAGGTCATCATTTCATGGAGTCTGTGAAGGAAGAAACCACATGGAAAAAGTAGTAAGCAATCTTAGGTCCAGTAAACTGATTTTTACAAAGTGAAATGAATTTGTGTTATACTCTAGGTTTCATGATGCCTGTATCTAAACCAAAGTAAATTGTTTTAAGATTGTTTTGTACATCAGTTGGGATCTCTATAAGCTACAATATGAGGTCCCAAACCTAGCATGAAAGTGCATCTTTGTAGCTGTGTTTGCCCTGAGCTAAGTTGAGCCCATGGTCACCATACCCCATACAAATTATGATTACATTTAGTCATTTTTATGCATAGTATTTTTGCAATGTGTCATGCATGTGAACTCATTTTTGTTGTTACAGAGCAGACATCATCATGCCCCGTGTATACAAACGTAAAACAAGCAGGGGTCTCGCCCCCCTTGAGGTTCTTGAGAGAGCAGCCAAGGAAGTGACAGAAGGGAAGAGGTTCATTTGAGCAGCAGCAAGGGATAAAATATAGACTGTATGACACTGAAGTGGTACATTGACAAAAAAGAAAGTAAACATGTACCTGTGTGAAAGAGAGGCTGTGATAGAGTAGCAGAGAAACACAAGGTCTTATTTGATGACATGGAGTCTAAGCTTGCTAAACATTTTAAGAATCTCGCGGACCAGTTTCATGGGCTTAGTAGCCTCAAATGCAGAGAACTTGCCTGCGAATTGGTACATCTAAACAACATCCCTGTTCCAGACAACTGGTCAAGAAATGGAAGGGTATGTTACATTGAATAGAGAGATCTACAGTGGGGAGAACAAGTATTTGATACACTGCCGATTTAGCAGGTTGTCCTACTTACAAAGCATGTAGAGGTCTGTAATTTTTTATCATAGGTACACTTCAACTGTGAGAGACGGAATCTAAAACAAAAATCCAGAAAATCACATTGTATGATTTTTAAGTAATTAATTTGCATTTATTGCATGACATAAGTATTTGATACATCAGAAAAGCAGAACTTCATATTTGGTACAGAAACCTTTGTTTGCAATTACAGAGATCATACGTTTCCTGTAGGTCTTGACCAGGTTTGCACACACTGCAGCAGGGATTTTGGCCCACAGACCTTCTCCAGATCCTTCAGCTTTCGGGGCTGTCGCTGGGCAATACGGAGTTTCAGCTCCCTCCAAAGATTTTCTATTGGGTTCAGGTCTGGAGACTGGCTAGGCCACTCCAGGACCTTGAGATGCTTCTTACGGAGCCACTCCTTAGTTGCCCTGGCTGTGTGTTTCGGGTCGTTGTCATGCTGGAAGACCCAGCCACGACCCATCTTCAATGCTCTTACTGAGGGAAGGAGGTTGTTGGCCAAGATCTCGCGATACATGGCCCCATTCATCCTCCCCTCAATACGGTGCAGTCATCCTGTCCCCTTTGCAGAAAAGCATCCCCAAAGAATGATGTTTCCACCTCCATGCTTCATGGTTGGGATGGTGTTATTGGGGTTGTACTCATCCTTCTTCTTCCTCCAAACACGGCGAGTGGAGTTTAGACCAAAAAGCTATATTTTTATCTCATCAGACCACATGACCTTCTCCCATTCCTCCTCTGGATCATCCAGATGGTCATTGGCAAACTTCAGACGGGCCTGGACATGCGCTGGCTTGAGCAGGGGGACCTTGCGTGCGCTGCAGGATTTTAATCCATGACGGCGTAGTGTGTTACTAATGGTTTTCTTTGAGACTGTGGTCTCAGCTCTCTTCAGGTCATTGACCAGGTCCTGCCGTGTAGTTCTGGGCTGATCCCTCACCATCCTCATGATCATTGATGCCCCACGAGGTGAGATCTTGCATGGAGCCCCAGACCGAGGGTGATTGACCGTCATCTTGAACTTCTTCCATTTTCTAATAATTGTGCCAACAGTTGTTGCCTTCTCACCAAGCTGCTTGCCTATTGTCCTGTAGCCCATCCCAGCCTTGTGCAGGTCTACAATTTTATCCCTGATGTCCTTACACAGCTCTTTGGTCTTGGCCATTGTGGAGAGGTTGGAGTCTGTTTGATTGAGTGTGTGGACAGGTGTCTTTTATACAGGTAACGAGTTCAAACAGGTGCAGTTAATACAGGTAATGAGTGGAGAACAGGAGAACAGGAGGGCTTCTTAAAGAAAAACTAACAGGTCTGTGAGAGCCGGAATTCTTACTGGTTGGTAGGTGATCAAATACTTATGTCATGCAATAAAATGCAAATGAATTACTTAAAAATCATACAATGTGATTTTCTGGATTTTTGTTTTAGATTCCGTTTCTCACAATTGAAATGTACCTATGATAAAAATTACAGACCTCTACATGCTTTGTAAGTAGGAAAACCTGCAAAATCGGCAGTGTATCAAATACTTGTTCTCCCCACTGTATATCTGAATGTAGGCATACATTTAAGATATATAATATTCCCTCATTCCATTAAACTTTTACCTAGGTGGCTCAACTCACCCTGTCCCTATGCTCAAATTACCCCATACCCGGGGTAAGTTGTGCCAAGAGACCACTTTGTTTTCAAAACTGTTATGTTTACATGAGTTCTGATTATTTCCATTGATACAAAACATCCTGAAATTCACTGAGTTCACAAAACATTAGGGAAGACCTTCCTAATATTGAGTTGCACCCCCTTTTGCCCTCAGAACAGCCTCAATTAGTCAGGCATGGACTACAAGGTGTCGAAAGCATTCCACAGGGATGTTGACTCCAATGCTTCCCACAGTTGTGTCAAGTTGGCTGGATGTCCTTTGGGTGGTGTGCCATTCTTGATACACACGGTAAACTATTGAGCGTGAAAAACTCAGCAGTGTTGCAGTTCTTGACACACTCAAACCGGTGCGCCTGGCACATACTACCATACCCCGTTCAAAGGCACTTAAAAATCCTTCTTTAACCTGTTTCCTTCCCTTCATATACACTGATTGAAGTGGATTTAACAGGTGACATCAATAAGGGATCATACCTTTCACCTGAATTCATCTGGTCAGTCTATGTCATTGAAAGAGTCATTGACATAGCAGTGTCTATGTAGATATCTTGTTAGAAAGAATACTATATTTCCCTTGACGTAGTAATGCTGAATGTAAAGAATGGCTCAACATACACCACTTGCCCCTACAGTATTTGAGTTTAACCATAATATTTGTTGTAATATTTATTCTGTCTTTTCTGGGGGATTAAACTGAAATTGCAACCGAAAGTGAGAGGTTGCAATCTGATTAAAGGGAAAAAGGCCATTCTTGAACATGGGGTGAGACATACTTACTAATCTGCTAGAGAACCAGTTCGGATTTCAGTATAACATTTGTATGACTGAAGCCTTTAGTGAGAGGTCTAATGCTTTAATAGTAAATAATTTCTGCCCTCCGAATTCATATTCATTATATAAATAGGCTTGTTTAAGTTTGTCTGGCTTGCCATTCCAAATAAAATTGAAAATTTTCTGCTCGTATAATTAAAATTTTAAAAAACTAGTCGCTAGGTGTAGGCAAGGCCATAAGTGTCACATCTCCTCCCATTGCTCCCCTCCGGCGCTCTGATTCGCCGGTCTACTGAGCCACCGGTCTAAGCGCACCACCTCGGCAACACTACAATGGAAACCCAACGCACCCTAATCACCTCCAGCGCATCTGCACCTCATCCTCTCATCACCACCCCTATTTAGCCCTGGACTGTTCTGTATGATGTTGTGTGTGATTGTACACCACCACCACAGGTGGTGTACATCGACGATAATCTGATCTACTCAGCTACGTTCGAGGAGCACGTCAGGGACGTCCGAGCTGTCCTACTCCGCCTCCGGGAACACAGCCTGGGTGCGTGTATGTACCCACCAGTGTCCGTGACCGCCTGCTGATCTGGGTGCACACTACCCTTACGGCAGGGCACTCTGGTATTACGCGCACCCTGCATTCTCTAGCCCCAAAATACTGGTGGCCCACCTTGGCTTCTGATGTCTCCCGCTATGTGAACTCCTGTTCCGTATGTGCGCAAACGAAGACACCTCGGAACACCCCGGCAGGCAAACTAGTTCCTCTCCCAGTGCCTCAGCGACCTTGGTCACACCTGTCCATAGACTTTGTCACCGACCTTCCACGTTCTGACGGCTTCACCACAGTCATGGTGGTCGTAGATCGGTTCTCCAAATCCTGCCGTTTTTTGCCACTAACTGGTCTTCCTTCTGCTCTCCAGGTCGCTGAGGTCCTGTTCCAACAGGTCTTCCGGCATTATGGACTTCCGGAGGACATCGTCTCGGACTGTGGCCCCCAATTCACCTCCCGAGTGTGGAAGGCTTTCCTGGAGAAGATCGGGGCCACGGCCAGCCTCACTTCTGGGTATAGGCCTCAGTCGAATGGGCAGGTGGAGCGCATGAACCAGGAGCTGGGGAGGTTTCTTCGTTGCCACTGTCAGGACCGGCAGGGTGAGTGGGCGAGGTTTCTTCCCTGGGCAGAATATGCCCAGAACTCCCTCGTTCAATCCTCCACAGGGCTCACTCTCTTCCAGTGCGTCCTGGGGTACCAGCCGGCCCTGGCCCCTTGGACACCCAGTCAGACCGATGCACCCACTGTCGACTAGGGGTTCCCCAGGGCCGGACGCTGCCCATGCCCAGAGGGCCATTCGTCGGCAGAAGGACCAAGCCGACCGCCACTGCAGTGAGGCCCCTGTATTCCAGCCTGGGGGTCGTGTCTGGCTGTCCACAAAAAACCTCCCTCTCTGCCTGCCCTGCAAGAAACTGAGCCCCCGGTTTGTGGGGCCGTTTAAGGTCCTCCGGCGGATAAATGAGGTATCATACCGGCTGCTCCTTCCCCCTCACTACCGTGTCTCACCCACTTTTCATGTGTCTCTCCTCAGGCTGGTGGTTCCTGGTCCTCTGACGGATGCCGTCCCCCGGGGTACGCCTCCTCCGCCCCCGGCGTATGTGGTGAAGGACCTGCTGGACTCCAGGTTCCGTGGGGGACGGCTCCATTACCTGGTGGACTGGGAGGGGTATGGTCCTGAGGAGAGGAGCTGGGTTCCGGCTGGGGACGTTCTGGACCCCAACCTAATTCGGGACTTCCACCGTTGCCGCCCTGACCGGACCGCTCCTCGTCCTCGGGGTCATCCTCCTGGCCGGCAACGTCCAGCGGCTGGAGCCGCGCATCCGAGGGGTGGTACTGTCACGCCTCCTCCCATTGCTCCCCTCCGGCAATCTGATTCGCCGGTCTACTGAGCCACCAGTCTGAGCGTACCACCTCGGCAACACCGGAATGGAAACCCAACACACCCTAATCACCTCCAGCGCACCTGCACCTCATCATCTCATCACCATTATTCCTGGACTGTTCTGTATGATGTTGTGTGTGATTGTTTAGCTCTGTGTCGTATACTCTATCTTTGTTATTTCTCTTTGTCATTGTTAAGTAATCCTTGACCTTGTTAATTCCTGCATCTGCGTCCTGGCTCTTCGTATACACAGTACTCGTCACAATAAGCAAATAGGTAAACTAAGATATTACTAAAGAGTTAATCAGAGTGATTTTTCCACAAATATTTTCCTTTCCATGGTAGCAGGATCTTATCTATTTTTACTAACTTTCTATTAAAATGTAATGTAGTGAGATCATTTCTTTCTTTCGGGATATGAATACAGAGTATGTCCACTTCACCGTCAGACCATTTTATTGGTAAACTACACGGTAATGTAGAAGTTGTATTTTTTTCTGATCCAATATGTAATATAGTACACTTATCATAATTTGGTTGTAATCCAGAGAGGTTAGAAAAAGTATCTAGATCCTCCATGAGGCTGTGGAAGGATCCAAATTGTCGATTTAAAAGAAAACATGAATCATCAGCGTACAATAACACCTTTGTTTTTAAGCCCTGTTTTTCTAGGCTTTTGCTATTATTGTTGGATCCGATTTGAATAGCTAATATTTAGATGTCCATAGTAAATAGATATGTTGATAATGTACAACCTTGTTTTACTCCTCTTGACAGTTTAATACTTTCTGAGAAGTAGTCATTACTTACTATTTTACACCTAGGGTTACTATACAGTGGGGGAAAAAAGTATTTAGTCAGCCACCAATTGTGCAAGTTCTCCCACTTAAAAAGATGAGAGAGGCTTGTAATTTTCATCATAGGTACACGTCAACTATGACAGACAAAATTAGAAAAAAAAATTGTAGGATTTTTTATGAATTTATTTGCAAATTATGGTGGAAAATAAGTATTTGGTCAATAACACAAGTTTCTCAATACTTTGTTACATACCCTTTGTTGGCAATGACACAGGTCAAACGTTTTCTGTAAGTCTTCACAAGATTTTCACACACTGTTGCTGGTATTTTGGCCCATTCCTCCATGCAGATCTCCTCTAGAGCAGTGATGTTTTGGGGCTGTCGCTGGGCAACACGGACTTTCAACTCCCTCCAAAGATTTTCTATGGGGTTGAGATCTGGAGACTGGCTAGGCCACTCCAGGACCTTGAAATGCTTCTTACGAAGCCACTCCTTCGTTGCCCGGGCGGTGTGTTTGGGATCATTGTTATGCTGAAAGACCCAGCCACGTTTCATCTTCAATGCCCTTGCTGATGGAAGGAGGTTTTCACTCAAAATCTCACAATACATGGCCCCATTCATTCTTTCCTTTACACGGATCAGTCGTCCTGGACCCTTTGCAGAAAAACAGCCCCAAAGCATGATGTTTCCACCCCCATGCTTCACAGTAGGTATGTTGTTCTTTGGATGCAACTCAGCATTCTTTGTCCTCCAAACACGACGAGTTGAGTTTTTACCAAAAAGTTATATTTTGGTTTCATCTGACCATATGACATTATCCCAATCCTCTTCTGGATCATCTAAATGCACTCTAGCAAACTTCAGATGGGCCTGGACATGTACTGGCTTAAGCAGGGGGACACGTCTTGCACTGCAGGATTTGAGTCCCTGGCGGCGTAGTGTGTTACTGATGGTAGGCTTTGTTGCTTTGGTCCCAGCTCTCTGCAGGTCATTCACTCTTTGGTCTTGGCCATAGTGGAGTTTGGAGTGTGACTGTTTGAGGATGTGGACAGGTGTCTTTTATACTGATAACAAGTTCAAACAGGTGCCATTAATACAGGTAACGAGTGGAGGACAGAGGAGCCTCTTAAAGAAGAAGTTACAGGTCTGTGAGAGCCAGAAATCTTGCTTGTTTGTAGGTGACCAAATACTTATTTTCCACCATAATTTGCAAATAAATTCATAAAAAATCCTACAATGTGATTTTCTGGATTTTTTTTTTTCAATTTGTCTGTCATAATTGATGTGTACCTATGATGAAAATTACAGGCCTCTCTCATCTTTTTAAGTGGGAGAACTTGCACAATTGGTGGCTGACTAAATACTTGTTTTCCCCACTGTACATAACTTTAACCCATTGTATAAGAGATTCTCCATAATTGAAATGTAATTCGTACTGTATCAAAGTCAGCTATGAATACCAGGCATGGTTTCCCAGATTTTTCATAGTGTTCTATTGTTTCCAGTACTTGTCTTATATTATCTCTAATGTATCGTGGATGTAAAAAACCTGTCTGATTAGGATTAATAATATCCGACAATACCTTTTTAATTCTATGCGCTATGTATTTTGCTAGAATTTTTGCATGACAACACTGAAGTGTAAGGAGCCTCCAATTTTTTTAATGTACTGGATCTTTATATTTACCACTTGGGTCCTGTTTCAGTAATAATGAAATCAGACCTTCTTATTGAGTATCTGATAATCTACCATTTTTATAGGAGTGGTTAAAACATGCTAATAACGGTCCTCTGAGTACATCAAAAAAGGTTTGGGATACCTCAACTGGTATGCCATCCAGGCCTGGAGTTTTCCTGGACTTAAAGGCTTTAATTGCATGAGGTTTCTCTGTAATTTGGCCTTGACATGAGTCTTTCTGTACAGCTGTTCATTTTACATTATTAATAGAAAAAAATCCTTACAATTAACTTCCGTTAGTAGAGATGGAGGAGACTGAAACGAAAACATATGCTTAAAGTACTTTGCTTCCTCCAAAATATAGTTTGGTGAATCATGGGTGACACCGTCATTTGTAACAAGTTTCAGTAAAAAAAAATTGTTAGCATTTCTATGTTGAAGATTGAAAAATACTTTGGTGCATTTTCCCACATATTCCATCAAGTTTGCTTTATTTTCATAATATATTACACTTGTTTTACTTCTTCTATCTCAAGGCATCTATCTCAAGAACATCAGACTGTTTAATAGCCATCACGAGCTGGCTACCACCCGGTTACTCAACCCTGCACCTTAGAGGCTGCTGCCTTCGGAAAGTATTCAGACCCCTTGACTTTTTCCACATTTTGTTACGTTAGATCCTTATTCTAAAATGGATTAAATAAATACAAATCCTCAGCAATCTACACACAATACCTCGTTATGACAAAGTAAAAACAGGTTTTTGGACATGTTTGCAAATTTATTTAAAAAATGAAAAACAAACATACCTTATTTACAGTGCATTTGAATAGTATTCAGACCCCTTAACCTTTTCCATATTCTGTTACATTACAGCCTTATTCTAAAATTGATTAAATAAAAATCCTCGTCAATCTATACACATTACCCCATAATGACAAAGCGAAAACAGGATTTTAGACATTTTTGATAATTTATAAAAAATAAAAAACAGAAATAGCTTATTTACATAAGAATTCAGACCCTTTGCTATGAGACTCAAAATTGAGCTCAGGTGCGTCCTTTTTCCATTGATCATCCTTGAGATGTTTCTACAACTTGATTGGAGTCCACTTGTGGTAAATTCAATTGACTGGACACCTGTCTATATAAGGTCCCACAGTTGACAGTGTATGTCAGAGCAAAAACCAAGCCATGAGGTCGCAGGAAATGTATGTAGAGCTCTGAGACAGGATTGTGTCCAGGCACAGATCTGGGGAAGGGTACCAAAACATTTCTGCAATATTTAAGTACCCCAAGAACACGGTGGCCTTCATCATTCTTAAATGGAAGAAGTTTGGAACTGTCATAGAAATATTTGACTCAAAAGTAGTCAACTCAAAAATATCTCTCAAGAAACTGGAGCTTGTGGATCCAAAAATGTGGCTTTATTATTGCGTAACAAAGCCGAGCTGCTCCATGGAACAACTGGCTCTCCTTGGCTCAAAGATCTCCTTTTATACAAATACAAGTGCACAATCATGCTTACATAGCATATACAGTTACTCCCCTTAGGGCAAATGATTAACTTCTTTCATGGCCACGCCACCCTTATCTTTCAACGTCTAGATGTCACATGTTTTTTTCTCGAAAAAGGCTATGTGAACTTTTCCAGATGAGACCTCTTTCCCTTATCTCATTATATTGGTGGCAGACCCTTTCTTAAAAATAATACACATACATACATTAAGGCATGGCTACACACTACATTGGCTATATTCCTTATTTGAACATGCATCTGGATTACAAAGTATCAACCATGTTTACTATATTTTACCTTTTGGCAATTCCCAACATTTACCTTATAAAATATCTCTATATGTTCCCCCCTTTGGGACTTCCAAAGTCCCAACAAATACAAAGATTAACTTTAAAATGAATGTAAGCCTGTGCATTTACTTATTCTTAGCATTGCCATACATGGTTAAATTTTATATGCATACTTTAAACCAATATATATTCCTCATTGTTAGACCCATCCTGATGAGCACCCAGAGCCCAGTCAGGTATTGGATACAAGTCTAAAAGGTTTTCCTCTAAATTAACCTCCAAGTTTTTCTGTTGAGCTTTGTTACCATGGCAGGCCCATCCACCCCCAGGAACAACACCATACAGACATTCAGGATTCCTGAATGGACAGTCCATTGGTCCTCCTTTAACATTGCAAGGTTTCCCATATTTATTAACATACTGTCCTGGAGCTCCCTGAACTGGATGTATTTCTTTGTAAACATTGCTCCCCACTTTTGTTTAGTTATAGCATTTCCCATATATGTGTTAGTATCCTAACACATCAAAATATGCAACTTTGTCTTAACAATAATATCTAGGACATGTTAAGAATGGTGTCAACATCTTTAGCTTACATAACCTTTTTCACCCATATCACAAGTATTATAACAATCAAAATAATCAATATCAATATCTAATCCATTAATTGCAATGTCAACATCATTAGGCATTAATATTAATAACTTATTCAGATCAATCAGTCCACTTATAATTTATAATCAAAATCAAATTAATTACCCAAAACAACTTTAGAATGACAATTCTTTGTTAGTCACCTTGGTTCTTTCATTCAAAGTTAAAACTCTCACTTTTGCACATATTGACACTGGCCGAATGTATATTTATATTATCATAATTCTAGCATTAACTTCCTCATAACGAGAATTACAACAGATCAGTATCTTAATGCATTCCTAGTCCAAATTACTATACATTTAGCAGTGTACCTTAATCAACATACTACCTTAACTAACACTCCCTTCCTCTACCGGCACTCAATCTTCTGGCATCTTCATAATGTTCTTCAGATAGCTTCATAGTTCATCTTGGATTGCCCATGGCAATATCCCAATTCCAATGGCACACCTGAACCAGCTCACCTCTACCCCCATTCTGTTTTGTCCATTTGCCAACCAGTATACCAGCACCATCAGAAATGTTATATTTGAATACATCTCTATTCATGCCCACTCCAAATGGACTCCTGTCACACTATTGAGAGAAAAGGCATAAGAGAAAAGAACAGGCAGTTGATTGCTTCGATTGGATGCTGGTTCTGATTCAGGTCTGGTAGAGGTGATGCTGGACAGGAACATCTTCAACGCCTTTGTCTCCTCTTCAGCCGGGTAGAGGTTTTTTTTGGTTTTTATTGAGGTTCACACCGTTCTGGACCTAATTATCTCTGCTATGCATCAAGACATCACCGGTTGCAACCTCGAGAAAGGACAAATCATAACAATTTAGTTGAGTTCATTTCCAATCCAAAACATCCCTATAAGCATTGACAATATGACAAGTTATTTTGTTTCACCAATCATTCTTAATAACAATTTCTAATACTTGATCCTGCTGCCTGATACATTTTTCCTTGAGGGGTCCCTGTATTCCAAAGGCTATCTGTATAAATGCCGCATATTTCACATTCTCCCTTGTATTCTTCTAAATTCCATAACCCAATTGTTTTATTGTACCACTCCTATATATTTGCTCATAGTCTATTTGACATTACTCTGGCGCTTTCCTTTTCCTTGTTCCTATTCTAACCACTAATTGCATACCCTTCTCTCCTCATCCTGGTTGATTATAAAAAAATATATATTTAGGATTTCCTAAATATTACAAATATTCTGCTGGCCAAAATGGTCTTTCCGAGTTCCTTATATGACAAAAGTTGTGGTTGAATCATAGCACAGTCCTAGTAACTGTGGAGATGTTGAACTACTGTTAACTATTTAAAACGGAGATGTGGTGCATATTAGACTATTTTCTTTATTTAATTTGAATGCAATATATTGTACTCATCTATACCAATCATTGTTTAACAGCTCCTTCCATTCCCTTTCTTCTGTATTTGGTATGGCTCTAACATGTACGGGGTTTAGTGCACTTTCCCAAGAAATAACTACTCCAATAACACTTCCCCCTGGAAATCTAACACTAAATACTACATCAAATTGTTTATCTAAGTCTTGGGCTGTTCTCCTTATGTCTATTCACCTGTCTCTTTCTGTCATTATCTTAAGGTCACACTACCCCATGTGACTTCCCCATACTCTTTGTGCTGGTTCCTCCCACACCAATAATAATTTAACCCTTGTATTTTAATAGTGATCCCTTCCTGCATTTTAGTTATGGTTCCTGCCTGTGCAAGAATATACATTTTAATCCTGTCTATATCCCTTCTATGTCTTGTTCTTCTGCTCTTTACTATTATCAGTACCCCATTCCCCTTATTTTCAGGGAACTAGTCAAGTCCAGAGAAATCAATTAAGGGGATATCTGGTGCATCTTGAATGTCTGGATATCTCGAAGATCTAGAAGGTCTTGAAGGTCTTGAAGATCTGCCCCTCCGCCGAGGGAATCAGCAAGAACACGTAGCTCATCAGTAATTGCCATCCTGACCCATCTGATTCTCGCCAGCATCCTCAGCTCTCTCATCTCTCAGTCATCGGTTCCCTCACTCTGGTACAATGGTTTAGATGATACCAGGTCACGCTCCCCTCTATCCGTACCGCCGTTGGTGTAACCTGGACGCCGATGTATGGTCACTTTAGCTGTTAATCTTCTTCCGTCACTAGGGTCTCCGGATCAGCCAGGATCTAAGTATCGGTCTCTCCCACTTTTACCATCATTGAGGTAGCCAACAACACTTGGTATGGGCCCCTCCACATAGGGTCTTTCCAGCTCTTTCTTCTGTAGTCTTTTGCCATCACATAGTCTCCAGGGCGCAGAAAATACTCAGATTCTCCTACTCAGTTGGGCAGAGTTATCTTCACCCATGAAAATAAAATCTTAAGAACATTGTTAGGTTAGGTGAGACACAGTATGTTACTTATGTCCTCTCAACCGTCAAGAGAAGCCTTGAGATTATGAAGTGCACTTATTTCCAGCTTGTTGTAGTCCACTCATTTCATAGACAGACCACCTCTACACCATGCCTCCTATCACAAAAACAAAAAAGATTTAACCTAACCCATAACACATTATTACTACTGCTCATATCCTTAATACACCTTGCATATTTCCCCACAAAACCATTATAAAACATTAAAACCTCTGTAAGCCCAACTTCCTCCCTTGGACACATGCATCACATCGTGATGCATGTGTTCAAAAAACAAAACAACAACAATATTGCCTATCAAACCAAAAATAATAACTCAACTTAAAATGACAACCCTTGAGCATATCTTTACTTAACTATATCCCATAACACTATTCAAAGAATACCTCTCCTTCAGGACTAACTCTCTCACTTCATCCTTGTCCTGTTTGGACTAATATATAGGATTTTTTCCAAATTATAAACTTCTTCACAATTATCCTTATTATAGCTAACCCCCAATTCAGCATGCCTCTAGAATTGACAGTGCGGTTGATCAGGTCACACTATAAAGCCAGGACAGATTTCAGAGGATTGTTCCATCCAATAGTATACTACTCATTAACAACCATCAAAACATTTCATAAATGTTGTATCCCGAGTGTACAGTAAGTCCTTAGTACAGCTCTTTTCAAAATAAATCACACGTTTTACTTATCCCTGTCACGAACATTGAACGGAATGGACCAAGGCGCAGCGTGATGAACGAACATACTTCTTTATTTAATGAATGCACGAACAACAAAACAACAAACGATAACGTGACGTCCTATGTTAAACACAACACACCAAAAGGAACAAGATCCCACAAACACTATGGGAAAACAGACTGTTTAAATATGGTTCCCAATCAGAGACAACCAGCAACAGCTGACACTCGTTGCCTCTGATTGGGAACCACTCTGGCCAACATAGAAATACCACACTAGATTCCCGACATAGAACAACAACACATAGAATCTACACACCCTGGCTCAACATATAGAGTCCCCAGAGCCAGGGTGTGACAGTACCCCCCCCCCAAAGGTGCGGACTGCGACCGCGCCTCAAAATAAACCAAACCGGGGAGGGCTGGGTGGGCATTCCTCCTCGGAGGCGGTTCCGGCTCCGGGCTTGCCCACCACCCTCCAATAATCCCCCCGTAGCGCCCCTGGTCCGGTCTGGCCCCGCTGGCTGGAGCTGGACTGGACATCGTAGGAGCGGATTGCTTAAGCTCCGGTGTGGAGCAGCTGACCGGTACCTGACCCGGCACCGGTGACCCAGGCACAGGTTGTGCCGGACTGACGACGCACACCCCTGGCTTGGTGCGTGGAGCAGGAACGGGCCGGACCGGGCTGACGATGCGCACCCCTGGCTTGGTGCGTGGAGCAGCAACGGGCCGGACCGGGCTGACGATGCGCACCCCTGGCTTGGTGCGTGGAGCCGGAACGGGCCGGACCGGGCTGACGACTCGCACCCCTGGCTTGGTGCGTGGAGCAGGAACGGGCCTTACCGGGCTGACGACTCGCACCCCTGGCTTGGTGCGAGTGGCAGGAACAGGCCGGGCCGGGCTGGCGACGCGCACCGTAGGCTTGGTGCGAGTGGCAGGAACAGGCCGGGCCGGGCTGGCGACGCGCACCGTAGGCTTGGTGCGAGTGGCAGGAACAGGCCGGGCCGGGCTGGCGACGCGCACCATTAGCTTGGTGCGGGGAGCAGGAACAGGCCGGGCCGGGCTGACGACTCGCACCCCTGGCTTGGTGCGTGGAGCAGGAACGGGCCTTACCAGGCTGACGACTCGCACCCCTGGCTTGGTGCGAGTGGCAGGAACAGGCCGGGCCGGGCTGGCGACGCGCACCGTAGGCTTGGTGCGAGTGGCAGGAACAGGCCGGGCCGGGCTGGCGACGCGCACCGTAGGCTTGGTGCGAGTGGCAGGAACAGGCCGGGCCGGGCTGGCGACGCGCACCATTAGCTTGGTGCGGGGAGCAGGAACAGGCCGGGCCGGGCTGACGACGCACACCGTAGGCTTGGTGCGAGGAGCAGGAACAGGCCGGGCCGGGCTGGCGACGCGCACCATTAGCCTGGTGCGGGGAGCAGGAACAGGCCGGGCCGGGCTGGCGACGCACACCGTAGGCTTGGTGCGAGGAGCAGGAACAGGCCGGGCCGGGCTGGCGACGCGCACCATTAGCTTGGTGCGGGGAGCAGGAATAGACCGGACCGTACTGGGGACACACACCACTGGCCCTACGCAGGGATCTGGAACGGGCCGGACCGGACTGGTAACACACCCCAGTACCTCTCGCCGTGCCTCTACACCTTCCTTCCCCTCTTTGACCAGTGGCCCCCGTAACCTGGCGGCCTCCTCTGCCAACCTCCCAATTCGCCCTGTGGCAGCCTCCTGCTGCCCAGTCGCCCATGCCGTGTGTCCCCCCCTAAAAATTTTTTGGGGTTGCCTCTCGTCCGTCCGACGACGACACTGTTGACGCCGTTGCTCCTCTCTCGCCAGGGCCTTAATCTTAGCCCATGGCCCTTTTCCCCCGAGCATGTCCTCCCAGGACCACACTTTGCCCACCTGGGCCATCGCCAACCTCTCCAGCTCCTTTCCCGGCGCTTCCTCCCATGTCCAGGCTGCCTGCTCCTGGACACGCTGCTTGGTCCTGGTATGGTGGGATCTTCTGTCACGAACGTTGAACGCAATGGACCAAGGCGCAGCGTGATGAACGAACATACTTCTTTATTTAATGAATGCACGAACAACAAAACAACAAACGATAACGTGACGTCCTATGTTAAACACAACACACCAAAAGGAACAAGATCCCACAAACACTATGGGAAAACAGACTGTTTAAATATGGTTCCCAATCAGAGACAACCAGCAACAGCTGACACTCGTTGCCTCTGATTGGGAACCACTCTGGCCAACATAGAAATACCACACTAGATTCCCGACATAGAACAACAACACATAGAATCTACACACCCTGGCTCAACATATAGAGTCCCCAGAGCCAGGGTGTGACAATCCCTCAGTAAATAAAAACCCAAATTACATGTGTTTGCCCCTTTTAAGATATTTGACTTCTATCCCGTGAAAAAAACTAAAATAAAACTAAAAATCCTATACAGCTAACATTTCATGCTAAGTGGGTTGTTTATGGTTATTTAAACACCATATAGTAAAACAATAAACAAACAAAAAATGGCCAGGCCCTATTTATACTCTGAAAGTTTTTCAAAGAAAAGAGAAAATCACTCCCAACCTTTTTCCTGAAAGAAAAAGTACACATTTAGTTAGTTTACATTTTGATACCTCCTAACCAGTCCAAACAATCTAAATTCGAAATTCTCACTCTCTATTCCCACATCTCCTAATTCTCCTACTCAGAAAACCCTCAAGAACATCACTTGTGACTGCTCCCTTCCCCGATGAATTCCACAATCCAGTGCACATAAAACGACATAAAGTCCCATAAGATTTCAACCCCCGAGGCTTTTCCGTAACCTCAAATACAGTCAATTTCTCCGTGTAAGGAATCAGTGATATTTGATCCCAAGTATCTATTAAAATATTGTTTGAGAAGTGAGTCTCCTACAGCTCCTTCAACATTCATTCTGTAGGGGATTTCCATCAATCCCAGAAAAGACTCCCAACCAAGACACATCAGACATTTATCATGTTTCATTAAGTGGAATATACACCTATAACATAACAAACCCATAACCACTTTCCAGTCATCTAATAATTTCAACCTGTTGTGTAATCAATCCAGAACCCACAATAAGTTAGTGCTGTCTCCTGCCCCTAGTCCAAAATAAATGCTTCTCTAGCTATCCTGATTTGGTCCTTCCCACAAGTTCTAAGACTGCTGCCATTCAGCCAAGCTGGGCCCATTCCCTTGCCAATTACCCTGTTGTGGTTGCCTAGGCCACCACGGCTTTTTAAGACAATCCCTTCTTGTATGTCCTGATTGACTGCACCCCCAGCAGACCCCTGGTCTTCTTGGTGGTGGTGTAATTAAGCCAGCCTTTTTTGGTTCACTCTCCCTCTATTGTTATCCTTCTAGCTTTGTATCATTACTGGAGTAATGACATATGTAATAACTGTTTCGCATTAGATTGTGCCTTTTTCTGATAATGTTGTAATTGTAGCCTATTGCATTAATTTAGTTTAAAATACAAACTTGTTGTTGAACAAATCTAGAACCTACATTAAGTCTGTACTATTCCATCAGCATAATAGTTAAAACTACCTACACTCCACTGGTCCACGTATCGAAAACAAATTATCGTTTTAGAATTCATTAACTATTTGCATACATCACTGGTGTCACGCAAACTATAGAATAAAGTAATAACAATTAGAATTTGTCAAATAAATGTTTTCCATCCAACTATTCAAACTTGCTTCAAATATCTCTTTCAGCTCGATACAGTCAAGCAAGTACAACTCTCTTTTACCCGAGAACTAAAACATGGCATTATTAAAGTCTATTCACAACCCAACAATAACTAATAGTATATTTGTATTCATATTATTAAAAGATGTTACTTTCATTCCAGTCTACCTAAACAATTCAAATTATGGCCACAACTCTATCGCAATTGCCAGTCCGCTATTCAAATGTATGTAACTGTCCTTTCTGGTGAGACTATAGTCACTCCTCCCTCTTTCCCGTTGAATAAGTGAGTCCTTCAGTTTGAAAAGACGCAGGCTGCTAAATCGTCCAGTCTTATCCTGACTGTTCCGTCAATCTAAACAACCCACAACCATAGTTGAACTATACTTAGAAAACCTAGACTCTAATCAGCGATGCAGAATCTATGCTTTATTGAAATGACAAGTAAATCCTCCTTTATTCCAATGATAATGATCAGTAGTTTTAGTATCTGGCACATACCACACTTTATCAGAAAATAGCTTTACAGGACTTAGATTTCACAAGTTGGAAGCTTTAACAGTCAACGAGTCAAATCTACATTCATTAATTTGGAAACAGATCTAACGAATTCAATCAAATGGATTATGTTCTTTCCCCCTATTATACTAAAATTCCTTTACTATCAAACTTCTGCTTAAAAATGATAGATAGTTATCATAATGCCTACTCTTATTTCTATCAATGATCTATGTACGTTCTCCCACCCCTCACGTACCTCTACGTTTTTGGGTCAGCACCTATTATTTTATCCAATCCCTCGTAATAAATTACACTCACATAAAATTCATTATATTCTAATATATTCACATCAACCAAACCATTCATGTTTCTAATGATTCTTTATTACCACAAATCAGTTAATCATAATCTAGTCTCAGCGGAACAAGAACTAATTACCCAAATCCTTCCCCTCAGTCATAGAATCCTCCCAGAATCGTATAGGCTGGTCACTATTCACTGATCTTACAAAATTCTATGACAGGCATTGTTGTACAAAACTCCAAGATATCATTTACATGAAAAGCTTATTATTCAAACTTATATATAATTATCATACACACCTCTATATCTCATCATTCAAACTTCAGAGTGCGACTCATTTACACCATTATACCACTCTCATTCTACATTCACACAATGTTGTTCTCAAACGCGCTTAATTACTATTTGTATAACCTACAGGAATATTTTATTCTATCAAAGGGCCCACATTTGGAATGTTAACCCTATCCCAGTTATTATTTTACTGTAGTCAATTTATCACAATACTACATCACCTCTAAAGTTTCCAAATATAATGTCAGAAACACACCCTAAAAGATTGACCAAAATACAATGCATAGATGTCATATGATCACACCGGTACACGTGACCTGTTCCTCCAACAGGATTCCTCATACCCCTCCTAGTAATGTGAATTTTCCACTCAGTTGGTAAATGTATATCCACATAACATTAATTATTCTCTCTCCTTTTTGAACATGTTGAGTACTTATTTTTATCTTTTTCTTTTGGCGCTTCTCTTCTTTCCTGTGTCTTTTGCTTTATGGTTCTTTATCAGTGTTTCCATTTCCTCACACACCGAGACATCAAATGTTCCTCCTTCTGGCCATTTGGTGCCCATTTTCCTGGTGCGTTTCTCCCATTTTTCAGATGTTTTCGCTATTTCTTCCTTGCCTAATGGATACTTAGCACTCAGTATTTCTACCGCTGTTTTATTCATATTTATGGCCTATAATTTTAATTTCCTTTTTAATCTATTTTAGTATTCGTCCTATTTATTTATTTCTCCTTCTTAATTATTTTTATATTAGTATTCGCTTTTATTGTTAAACTATTTGTGCTTCTTTGATTATTGTTTGGTCAGAACTTATTTATTATTAATGGGCATTTGACAGTCTCTTTATGTAATAATAATATAATATCTCCTCATGTCCACTTTTCTTTTGTGTGGAACACCTCATGAATCTTTCTCTTGCTAGTGTTTTTTCTTAGCTTTAAATCACTCAGCTATATGTGTGTTTCTACCCCTATGAGCATTCACACACCATTCACTCTTCCTCTCCTGGTACGAGACCGGGTGCGTCCTTCCTACCAGGTTACACTTAAGTAATGGTCCAGGAAAGGTGTGCCAACCTTTCTCCACCAAAGACAGAAACTTCAAACGAGCTCAAACACAGTTTCTCTCCTCAACACA
The DNA here is from genome assembly GCF_020615455.1 of Coregonus clupeaformis. Lineage (NCBI taxonomy): Eukaryota > Metazoa > Chordata > Actinopteri > Salmoniformes > Salmonidae > Coregonus > Coregonus clupeaformis. The sequence goes on from NC_059203.1 coordinate 7,436,083, forward strand.
GAAAATGGGCTATTATCTGCAGGATTTCTTATTATTCTCATTCATACAGATGAGTAGCCACCCGCGCCCAAATGAATCAGACAGTTAAATGACTCACAGTAGCCCAAGCAAACCACTCATCCACATGAGATGATCAGACCTACTCTATCTAACACTTCCTCTATATGTTGAAGCCTTAGTGGCTGTTTAACCCATTCACCTACTCAGGATGACCGGTGTTAACTCCAATTTATGTCACCTACTCCGGATGACCTATCTTTTTACCTGATCGACCCTTTCTGATTCACTTCCCCGACACAAGAAAGATGATTTTATACAGGATTTCTATCTACCTATATACCCCTCTAGGTGATTCACTTCCTCAACACACCCTTACTGGACTTCTATCTTACACTTTCCTAAGCGACCTGTAAATTCGGCCCTTTCTTCTGACACAGAAAAAAGCGGTATTACACAGGATTTCTGCCTAACTAAGTGGCTCTCTAAACAATACACTTCCTCGACACGTTTAGAGCGGTATCTGTAGGGCTTTGACCAATTTATTATCTGATCGTTCAAACAGATGGACAGCCGCCCATGCCAAAGCAACCCAGACAAAGCGATCAGCAGGATGAATCAAATGAATTGAACAGACGGTTCAGACGAACAACAGAGTGAAATCGACATGTATTCTTGAATCCAAAAGCTCCCAGTCTCTAATTTTCTGGTTCTTAAATTTGGAGAGACCTACTTGGTATTCTGCGGCTGAGGCCGGGCCCCGGATCGAACCACACAAACTTTATACTATATAAGTAAGAACTTGGCTTACCTTTTTTAAAAGCGGCCGCTTTGTTTGTATGGTCTGTCCAAGCCGTTTCACAGCCGCAGATGTCCACCATCTCTGGTCCCTGTTTCCAACTCCTGACAAGCTCGCCATTTATGTCGTAGAAATATTTGACTCAAAAGTAGTCAACTCAAAAATATCTCTCAAGAAACTAGAGCTTGTGGATCCAAAAATTAGGCTTTATTATTGCGTAACAAAGCCGAGCTGCTCCATGGAACAACTGGCTCTCCTTGGCTCAAATATCTCCTTTTATACAAATACAAGTGCACAATCATGCTTACATAGCATATACAGTTACTCCCCTTAGGGCAAATGATTAACTTCTTTCATGGCCACGCCACCCTTATCTTTCAACGTCTAGATGTCACATGTTGTTTTCTCCAAAAAGGCTATGTGAACTTTTCCAGATGAGACCTCTTTCCCTTATCTCTTTATATTGGTGGCAGACCCTTTCTTAAAAAGAATACACATACATACATTAAGGCATGGCTACACACTACATTGGCTGTATTCCTTATTTGAGCATGCATCTGGATTACAAAGTATCAACCATGTTTACTATATTTTACCTTTTAGCACTTCCCAACATTTGCCTTATAAAATATCTCTATAGAACTACCAAGACTCTTCCTAGAGCTGGCCGCCCAGACAAACTGAGCAATCGGGGGAGAAGGGCCTTGTTCAGGGACGTGACCAAGAACCCGATAGTAACTCTCACAGAGCTCTAGAGTTCCTCTGTGGAGATGGGATAATCTTCCAGAAGGACAACCATCTCTGCAGCACTCCACCAATCAGGCCTTTATGGAGATGGAAGCCACTCCTCTAATAAAAGGCACATGACAGCCCGCTTGGAGTTTGCCAAAAGGCACCTAAAGGACTCTCAGCCCAAGAGAAACAAGATTCTCTAGGCTGATGAAACCAAGATTTAACTATTTGGCCTGAATGCCAAGCGTATTGTCTGGAGGAAACCTGACACCATCCCTATGGTGAAGCATGATAGTGGTAGCATCATGCTGTGGGGATGCTTTTCAGCGGCAGGGACTGGGAGACTAGTCAGGATCGAGGCAAAGATGAACTGAGCAAAGTACAGAGAGATCCTTGATGAAAACCTGCTCCAGAGTGCTCAGGACCTCAGACTGGGATGAAGGTTCACCTTCCAACAGGACAACAACCCTAAGCACACAGCCAAGACAACGCAGGAGGGACTTCGGGACAAGTCTCTGAATGTCCTTGAGTGGCCCAGCCAGAACCTGGACTTGAACCTAATCAAACATCTCTGGAGAGACCTGAAAATAGCTGTGCAGCAACACTCCCCATCCAAGCTTGAGAGGATCTGCAGAGAAGAATGGGAGAAACTCTCCAAATACAGGTGTGCCAAGCTTGTAGCGTCATACCCAAGAAGACTCGATGCTGTAATCGCTGCAAAAGGTGCTTAAACAAAGTACTGTGTAAAGTGTCTGAATACTTATGTAAATGTGATATTTAAGTTTTTTATTTTTTATAATTTAGCAAACATTTCTAAAAACCTGTTTTTTCTTTGTCATTATGGGGTATTGTGTGTAGATTGATGAGGAAAAAAACTAATTTCATCAATTTTAGAATAATGCTGTAACGTAACAAAATGTGGAAAAAATCAAGGTGTCTTGAATACTTTCCGAAGGCAATGTACATAGACATGGAATCACTGGTCACTTTAATAATGGAACACTTGTCACGGTTCCCTCAGACAGAACCCAGAAGCAGACCAGGACAAGGAGAGTTGAACGAAGGTGAGGGTTTATTACAGATTCAAAAAAGGTGCAGGATAATCCAGGGAACAGAGCGGGCGGCGTGGATGAGTTGTTGAGGGTGCAGGTGTTGGTCCAATGATGGCTCGGCAGCCGCCGACCATCAGGCAGAGGTAGGGTGAGGGTTCCGGACGAGTGACTGGAGATGGAACAAAAACGGAGGTAAGTCAACAATAAACCAACAAGGTACAAAACAACAAAACTAACGCTAGAAGCTCTAGGACTGATACTCTGATAAACCTACTGTTCATGGCTAACGATCCGGCAGGAACTGGATGTTTGGCCAGAGCCTAAGAAGGGTGATGATCAGGACCAGGTGTGCAGATTGCTGATGGGATGCAGGTGCGGAAAACAAGAGAGCTCCCCGGAGCGTTCCCGAACCCTCGGGAAACTGGAGATCACGAACAGGAAAAACTAGTCACCAGACAGGACCCGACTCAGACTGCCGGGATCGTTACAGTACCCCCCTCCGGAGACGCCACCGGGCGGACCTCCCGGAGCGCCAGGATGGAGGCGGTAGAAATCACTGATGAGGTCAGCATCTAGGACCTGTCGCCGCGGAATCCAACTCCTCTCTTCAGGACCATACCCCTCCCAGTCCACGAGATACTGGAAACCCCGGCCCCGCCGTCTGGAATCCATGATGCGACGCACCGTGTAGGCAGGACCACCTCCGATCATCCGAGGAGGAGGAGGAGGAGGCGGAGGAGGCAACAGAGGACTGAGGAAGACAGGCTTGAGGCAGGAGACATGAAAGGTGGGATGGACTCTGAGCGTCCTCGGTAGTTTGAGTCGAACTGCCACTGGATTGATCACCTTCTCCACCACAAACGGACCAATGAACTTCGGTAACAACTTCCTAGACTCAGTCCGTAAAGGAAGATCCCGTGTGGCCAACCAGACCCTATCTCCGATGGTGTAGGTGGGAGCGGGGATCCGGCGACGATTCGCCTGGAGCTGATACCGGTCCGAAACTCTAAGGAGTGCCTTTCTGGCCCGATGCCAGGTCCGGTGGCAACGACGAATATGGGCCTGAACAGAAGGCACTGAGAGCTCCTTCTCCTGAGAAGGGAACAAGGGAGGTTGGTAGCCATACAGGCACTGGAAGGGAGACATCCCAGTGGCAGATGTAGGGAGAGTATTGTGGGCATACTCAACCCAAGGCAACTGAGAGACCCAGGAGGTGGGGTTGGAAGAGACCAGACAGCGTAGCATGGATTCCATCTTCTGGTTGGCTCTCTCCGCCTGACCATTGGATTGGGGGTGAAAACCAGATGTGAGACTGACTGTAGCTCCAATGGCCAAACAGAAGGACTTCCAGACAGCAGAGGTAAACTGAGGGCCACGGTCGGAAACGATATCACTGGGCAAACCGTGGACCCTGAAAACCTCCCTAACCAGGATCTCGGACGTCTCCGAGGCAGAGGGAAGCTTGGCAATTGGCACAAAGTGGGCGAACTTGCTGAATCTGTCCACGATAGTCAGAACGACCGTGTTCCCCTCAGAAGCGGGCAACCCAGTGACGAAGTCCAGGGCCAGATGCGACCATGGTCGCCGGGGAATAGGAAGGGGGGTGAAGTAGTCCAGAGCTGGGCCGATTGGTACTCTTATTCTGCGCACACACTGGACAGGCAGCAACAAAACCCCGAGTATCCTCGGCCATGGCAGGCCACCAAAAACGTCTGCGAAGAAACGCCATTGTCCGAGCCACGCCAGGGTGACAAGCCATCTTGCTGGCGTGGGACCATTTGAGGACAGCAGGACGAACCGACTCAGGCACAAACAACCGACCGGGTGGACCGTTACCGGGACCGGGCTGAGTCCGAAGGGCCGCCAGCACCTCCTCCTCAATCTTCCACATAACTGCTCCCACGACGCAGTTCCGGGGAGGATTGTCTCGGTCTTGGACCCACTCTCCTCCGTCTTGGAGAACATCCGGGACAAGGCGTCCGCCTTGCCGTTCTTAGATCCAGGTCGGAACGTCAGGGCAAACTTGAATCGTCCGAAAAACAACGCCCACCTGGCCTGACGGGAGTTGAAGACGTTTAGCCGATTGCACGTAAGCAAGATTCTTGTGGTCAGTCCAGACAATAAACGGTTGCTCCGCCCCCTCCAACCAGTGGCGCCACTCCTCCAAGGCAAGTTTCACCGCGAAGCTCCCGGTTACCCACATCGTAATTCCTCTCCGCAGGCGAAAGGCGACGAGAGTAGTAGGCGCAGGGATGGAGTTTACTGTCCGTGGAGCATCGCTGCGACAGGATGGCGCCAACTCCCACATCAGACGCGTCCACTTCAACGGCGAACTGACGGGCCGTGTCCGGTTGAGAGAGAATCGGTGCGTTGGTGAATCGCCTCTTCAAATCCAGAAACGCTCGATCCGCCTCCGGATTCCACTTGAAGGTCCTGATACTGGAAGTCAAGGCAGTTAACGGAGCGGCCACACGGCTGTAATCCCCGGATGAATCTGCGGTAGAAATTCGCAAACCCCAAAAATCTCTGGAGCTGCAATCTCGTACCGGGCTGGGCCCATTCCAGAACCGCTCTAACCTTCTCCTGGTCCATCCTAATCTCTCCCCTGGAGATGATGTACCCGAGAAAGGATGTCGTGTGGGCGTGAAACTCGCACTTCTCGGCCTTCACGAACAGGCGATTCTCCAACAATCGCTGCAGAACCTGCCGGACATGCTGGACGTGGTCGGAAGGTTCCTTCGAGAAGATCAGAATGTCATCCAGGTAAACAAACACAAAGAGACCGATCATATCTCTCAGGACGTCGTTCACCATACTCTGGAATACCGCTGGAGCATTGGTCAGTCAAAACGGCATCACCTGATACTCGAAGCGACCCATCGGTGTATTGAAACCCGTCAACCACTCGTCCCCCTCTCTGATCCGGACCAGGTGATACGCATTGCGTAGGTCTAGCTTGGTGAACACCGTAGCACCCTGTAAGGAGTCGAAGGCAGAACTCATCAAGGGCAGGGGATACTTGTTCTTGACCGTGATGTCATTCAACCCCCGATAATCAATACACGGTCGAAGAGAGCCATCCTTCTTACCCACAAAGAAGAATCCTGCCCCCAGGGGTGATGACGAGGGACGAACGAGACCAGCCGCTAGGGACTCCTTGATGTAGGTCTCCAACGCCTCACGTTCAGGTCGGGAGATACTGTATAACCTTCCCTTGGGGTAGACAGCTCCAGGAACCAGGTTGATGGCACAATCATATGGTCGGTGGGGAGGGAGTGACAGAGCCTTCTGCTTACTGAAAACTTCCCCCAAATCGTGATATGTCTCGGGAACCAGGGACAAATCTGGGGGTTTAGCCTCAATCACCTGACTGGGAACCGAATGGGGGCAGGCAGTCTTGAGACAGTTAGCATGACAATCAAGGCTCCAACTCGTTACCTTGCCCGTCACCCAATCGAACGTGGGATTGTGTTCCTTCAGCCAGGGGTATCCAAGGACCAGAGGAACATGGGAAGACGGCAGAATGAAGAATGAAATCATCTCAGAATGATTCCCCGACAACCGCATCTTAACCGGTTCAGTCCTCATCGTGATACGTGCCAGACTACTGCCGTTCAGAGTGGTCGCTTCAATGGCTTCCGGCAATTGCTCCTTGGAAAGCCCCAGCTGTTCCACCAACTCGGCATCAAGAAAGCTTCCATCGGCACCTGAATCGATAAAAGCGTTAAGCGCTAAGCTCTGATTCCTGTTCACAAGGGTAGCCGGGAAACGGGGTCTGACAGAGGTACTGAGAGGTTGAAACTGGCTCGCTAAAAGTCCTCCCAACTTTAGCGAGCCGGGCAGTTTGACGACCGCCGGGAACAAGTGGAGATGTAATGTCCCGAGCTACCACAGTAGAGGCAGCAGTTGGTCTTACGTCTATGTTGACGCTCCTCCTTGGTTAACCCGTGCCGCCCCACTTGCATGGGTTCAGAATCGGGAGAGAGGACCTCTCCACTAATCCATTGTGGTGGAGAATGATCGACGTGTTCTGGTCCACCACCCGACCCGACTGGGAACTGAGAAGCTGATCGATTGGACGGACCCCATTGCTTCTCCCTCCTTCGCTCTCGGACTCGATTATCCACCCGAATAGACAAGGCTACCAAGCTGTCCAGGTCACTAGGCTCCGGATAGGAGATCAACTCATCCTTGAGCTGCTCCGACAGACCCTGGTAAAAGGCCGCTTGCAGAGACTCCTCGTTCCACCCACTCTCCACCGCCAACGTCTTGAACTCGATCACGAAGTCGGCCACGCTGCGAGTTCCTTGGTGAAGCGAAAACAGGCGCCTAGCTGCGTCCCTCCCTCGGACGGAATGGTCGAAGAGCTTCCTCATCTCGGCCGTGAACCCCTGGTATGAAGCCATGCAGGGGTCTTGTCGTTCCCAAACGGCTGAAGCCCACTCCAGCGCTCGACCACGCAGCAACGCAATCACAAAGGCTATCCTAGCCTTGTCTGTGGCATAAGAGTAGGGCTGTAGATCGAACACTAATCCACACTGCATAAGGAAGGAACGGCATCTTCCCAGCTCCCCCTCATATCTATCCGGCGTCGGAACCTCGGGCTCACGGAAGGACACAGCTCCAGAAGCGGCAGGCGAGATGGGTGAAACCGGTAGTGGATCCTCCACCGGAAACTTGCGTTGGTTCTGGACCTCCGTCAGACCGGTAGAAAGGTTCCGAACTGACAACGCGATCTCCTGTAGTACCGTGCTATGATGGCCCAACATCTTCTCCTGATGGGTAATGGCATGGCGAACAGAGTCCAGGTCCGCTGGGTTCATTACTGGCCGGATCGTTCTGTCACGGTTCCCTCAGACAGAACCCAGAAGCAGACCAGGACAAGGAGAGTTGAACGAAGGTGAGGGTTTATTACAGATTCAAAAAAGGTGCAGGATAATCCAGGGAACAGAGCGGGCGGCGTGGATGAGTTGTTGAGGGTGCAGGTGTTGGTCCAATGATGGCTCGGCAGCCGCCGACCATCAGGCAGAGGTAGGGTGAGGGTTCCGGACGAGTGACTGGAGATGGAACAAAAAACGGAGGTAAGTCAACAATAAACCAACAAGGTACAAAACAACAAAACTAACGCTAGAAGCTCTAGGACTGATACTCTGATAAACCTACTGTTCATGGCTAACGATCCGGCAGGAACTGGATGTTTGGCCAGAGCCTAAGAAGGGTGATGATCAGGACCAGGTGTGCAGATTGCTGATGGGATGCAGGTGCGGAAAACAAGAGAGCTCCCCGGAGCGTTCCCGAACCCTCGGGAAACTGGAGATCACGAACAGGAAAAACTAGTCACCAGACAGGACCCGACTCAGACTGCCGGGATCGTTACAACACTAGTCACTTTAATAATGCGTAAATACTGCTTTACTCATTTAATATTTATATACTGTATTCTATTCTACTGTATTTTAGTCAGTGCCACTCCGACATTGCTCGTCCTAATATTTATATATTTCTTAATTCCATTCTTTACTTTTAGATTTGTGTGTATTGTTGTGAATTGTTAGATACTACTGCACTGTTGGAGCTAGGAACACAAGCATTTCGCTACACCCGCAATAACATCTGCTAAATATGTGTATGTGACCAATTTGATTTGATTTTTCTTGAATAAGTTCCTCCATTTCATTTTTCCTCTAACATTCTGTGCCTTTATGGTACAGTTTTTATTGCTATCTATCTTTACAGTTAGTCCCTCTATTTCCTTTGTTAATGTTAATTATTTTGACCTAAATTGCTTTTGTTTTAAAGATGAGTATTGAATTGCATGGCCTCTAAAGGCACATTTAAAAGTGTCCCAAACAATAAGGGGATCTGCTTTACCTCTATTATGTAAAAAAAAAAAAAGTATGTTAGAGATTCTTCTGTCCTGGTTAAAAACAAGTTGTCATCTAATACACTTTGATTATATTTCCAATATCCTCGCCCACGTGGAAATTCTGTAAGAGTAATGTATATGCCAATTATATGATGGTCCGACTGCATTCTGTCCCTTATCAACACTTTTTTATATACTTTTGGTGCCAGCGAGAATGATATAAGAAAATAGTCAAGATGACTAGCTTGATTGAGCCTCCACCATGTATATCTCACTAGGTCAGGATATTTAAGACTCCATATATCCACTAGTTACAATATATCCAAGATATTTGTGATTCCCTTAAGTGCATAAGGGGGATAGTTTGTTGTGTGATTTTCTTTACGATCCATTGAGGTATTTGAAACCGTAATATAATCTCCCACCATAATAATAGAGTATTGTATTGCTTGTAGACTTGATCAATTATTATATACTGTATATTTTCAAAGAAGCGTGAATCATAGATTATAGATTAATGAGACAAATCTGTTTATGGTCCAATAACATATTTAAAAGTTTCCTTCTACCTTACGGATCTGTTTGAACAATTTGCACATTCGTATCAAAATTGTTAATTAATATCATCACCGCTTTTGAGTTTCTTTGCCCATGGGAGAAGTATATTTCACCCCCCCTAGTCCTTTTTCCACACAACTTCATCTAAAATTGTTGAATAAGTTTCCTGTAAACAATATATATTATTTTCTTACTCTTTTAGCCAGGTAGATACTGATCGTCTTTTCTTATTATCTGCTAAGTCATTACAATTATAACTGGCTATACTTATTTCACCATTTAACATAATGAGACACAAGTTTCAATTATATTTATTATAATATATGTTTGTAAACTTACCATCAAAAAATACCATAATGATTGAGTCTTCATATACTGTAGCTGTACCATGGTATTTGCACTGCTACTGAGCAAACCTCCAATTGTTCTCCACTATTCCACCCGCTAAAACCTCCCCCCATCCCAAATTGGATTGTCGTCTCAGTGACTGGCAGACCACCCTTGTCCACCCCAGACCACCTTAGGATACCTAGGGCCTTTGAGAGATTGGGACCCATCCTTTAAAAAGAGCACACAGTGCCACCCATAGAACAGAAGCAGATGAACTGCCAAAAGCATTTCCAACGCACTCACCTCGATTGTACTGTATACAGTTATAAAAATATACAGTGGGGAAAAAAAGTATTTAGTCAGCCACCAATTGTGCAAGTTCTCCCACTTAAAAAGATGAGAGAGGCCTGTAATTTTCATCATAGGTACACGTCAACTATGACAGACAAAATGAGAAAAAAAATTCCAGAAAATCACATTGTAGGATTTTTAATGAATTTATTTGCAAATTATGGTGGAAAATAAGTATTTGGTCAATAACAAAAGTTTCTCAATACTTTGTTATATACCCTTTGTTGGCAATGATACAGGTCAAACGTTTTCTGTAAGTCTTCACAAGGTTTTCACACACTGTTGCTGGTATTTTGGCCCATTCCTCCATGCAGATCTCCTCTAGAACAGTGATGTTTTGGGGCTGTCGCTGGGCAACACAGACTTTCAACTCCCTCCAAAGATTTTCTATGGGGTTAAGATCTGGAGACTGGCTAGGCCACTCCAGGACCTTGAAATGCTTCTTACGAAGCCACTCCTTCGTTGCCCGGGTGTTGTGTTTGGGATCATTGTCATGCTGAAAGACCCAGCCACGTTTCATCTTCAATGCCCTTGCTGATGGAAGGAGGTTTTCACTCAAAATCTCACGATACATGGCCCCATTCATTCTTTCCTTTACACGGATCAGTCGTCCTGGTCCCTTTGCAGAAAAAACAGCCCCAAAGCATGATGTTTCCACCCCCATGCTTCACAGTAGGTATGGTGTTCTTTGGATGCAACTCAGCATTCTTTGTCCTCCAAACACGACGAGTTGAGTTTTTACCAAAAAAGTTCTATTTTGGTTTCATCTGACCATATGACATTCTCCCAATCCTCTTCTGGATCATCCAAATGCACTCTAGCAAACTTCAGACGGGCCTGGACATGTACTGGCTTAAGCAGGGGGACACGTCTTGCACTGCAGGATTTGAGTCCCTGGCGGCGTAGTGTGTTACTGATGGTAGGCTTTGTTACTTTGGTCCCAGCTCTCTGCAGGTCATTCACTAGGTCCCCCGTGTGGTTCTGGGATTTTTGCTCACCGTTCTTGTGATCATTTTGACCCCACGGGGTGAGATCTTGAGTGGAGCCCCAGATCGAGGGAGATTATCAGTGGTCTTGTATGTCTTCCATTTCCTAATAATTGCTCCCACAGTTGATTTCTTCAAACCAAGCTGCTTACCTATTGCAGATTCAGTCTTCCCAGCCTGGTGTAGGTCTACAATTTTGTTTCTGGTGTCCTTTGACAGCTCTTTGGTCTTGGCCATAGTGGAGTTTGGAGTGTGACTGTTTGAGGTTGTGGACAGGTGTCTTTTATACTGATAACAAGTTCAAACAGGTGCCATTAATACAGGTAACGGGTGGAGGACAGAGTAGCCTCTTAAAGAAGATGTTACAGGTCTGTGAGAGCCAGAAATCTTGCTTGTTTGTAGGTGACCAAATACTTATTTTCCACCATAATTTGCAAATAAATTCATAAAAAATCCTACAATGTGATTTTCTGGATTTCTTTTCCTCAATTTGTCTGTCATAGTTGACGTGTACCTATGATGAAAATTACAGGCCTCTCTCATCTTTTTAAGTGGGAGAACTTGCACAATTGGTGGCTGACTAAATACTTTTTTTCCCCACTGTATATACATAAAAAAATCTTGCATATCTTAATTTATTTCCACAATGAATGAATAATATGCATAACCAGGAAGAGAGGTTAGTGGAAATGGGGGATTAAGGGTGCCTGGCCAAGTGGAGTTAGGGTAAATCATGTGTACTTTGGGAGAAGAGTGTGAGAGAAATAAGGGTGACGGAAGGGGCAGGGATGGGTACTGTGGAATCAAGATTACTGTATGACCATTGATATGATCATGCGATGTGATCATGCTATGAGATAAAAACCAGTCTGTCAGACTGTCTGCAGTGTAATAAACCATATACTGTGGGGTGAAGGGGTGGGGGTGGGCTGATGATGGGAGGGGTTGATTGATGGATGCAGGGAGGGAGGGGATATAACTGGAAACTACTGCAGAAAGGTGACAGGAAAGAGGATGTGAAAAGAAAGGTTTTATTATAGATAGGGAATTGTGGAAGATTGGATAATGAAAGATAGGGAAGAACAAGTGAGGAACTGAGCGAGCTTCCTCCTTCCTTCCACTCTGTAGTGCCATGTGCTGGAATGGCTAAAATGTTACCATACGCTACAACTCACTGTTTGGCACACTGTGTAGTGTATATTTCCCCTTTGAGACAGGAGTTTTACTGGTAAGGTGTTAGAACCTGCCAAGTATAGTAGCCTACCTCAGGTCCGCTTGGCTGGGGGGAAGGAGTGGTCCCTTCCTTGAATTCTTTGCGGCACCCCCCCTTCTCGAGCAGTGAGGAAGCATGTGCATGGCCCATGGCCAGATCTCAGGTCTTACGGTAAGTAGGTGAATGAGAGGTGTGTATCACCACTGTATCACCACTGCTTTGGGAGGGGTTACATCCTCTGAGAATGCAGGGCTGTGCCGCTGAGGGGGAATTCACAATGGGGCTGGGGCTTAGACCGGACCTCCGAGACATACAACATACCACACCCAGATGAGTTGTGCAACCCCTAATGGTCTGGACGTGGCCTTCCTCATGGAGGGACAGGACAGACTTCCTGGGTGGAACCAAGACCCTTCTTGACCTGGTGTTCTGATTGAGCTGTGTTTGAGGGAAGGGTGGTAGACGGGGAAGTGACAAGGTAATGACCGTTCTATGTCTAGTCTGACGCAGCAGCCGGTAGTAAGAGTGGGTCACAGTCACACAGCTTCTCCGATGAGACTCCAGTTCTGTGGGAAAAAAGCATAGAGCATGCTCCATGACTCCACTGGGCAGACCGAGCAGGCCAGTTGCGTCCTCTAGGGAATGACCTCAGAGGACATTCAAGTCGCCTGCTGGGGAGAGAAAATAGAATCTCTCACACACAGACAGATCTCTTTCTCTCCCCCCCCTTTTTCTTTCTGTATCTCTCTCTCTCTCTCTCTCTCTCTCTCTCTCTCTCTCTCTCTCTCTCTCTCTCTCTCTCGCTCTCCTCACTCCCTACCCTCTCTCTCTCTCTCTTTCTCCCTTACTCTCTCTTTTTCTCTCTCTCCTATCTCTCTCTCTCTCTCTCTCTGTCTGTCTCTGAGATTTGCTCACACAGTAATTCCACTGACTTTACCCATTCCACACACACACGCACACACACGCACACACACACACACACAGATAAACAGGGTGGTAAAGCTGTAGTGACACTACACAGACTCAGGGGGCATTGCTCAGTGAATCCTCTAGTTTTACGGCAGCATGCACATGCCTGTCTCTGGCATGGTTTTCCCGCTCGTCTGAGACTGGACTGATGTAGCAGGGCAGGGAGGGCTCTGCGTACATACTGTAAGTATCGTGACGTCTGCATACCCTGGGAGATTTCAAGGCTGTTCAAGTGGGCTACAGAGAGCTGCCTGTGTCATCCCACTCAGACAGAACAGACGCACAGCACAATAACAGCATCACTGTGATGTTACTATCCTTGTTATTGTTATTGCCTGTGCTAATATTGTCATTAGTCAATGTTCCACTGTTTAGCTACTTTGTTCAGCTGTCTCAATGTCCAGTTATAGACTCTGTAACTCGATTGTTTCACAAAACATTATTATCTGCTAAACATAACAAAATATCAGATCAGTGGAGGACATCACAAACAGATACACACAATAAACACGCACACACACTCATCTGTAATTAGGTGGCTGATAGGAGAGTGGTACTGTGATGACCTCATGGTGATCCCTGACCCCCTCCCTAACATCTCTCTCTTACCCACAGACCAGTGCTCCACACTGGGGTAGCCCTGCTGCTAGCCCTGTTGCCCTGCATGCTGTAAGTTACTGTCTGGGTATGTAGGCCACCCACCCCTGACCTTTCGACCAGAGGCTGTCTGAAGGAGGTCAACTGGGGTTATCGTGTCCTGCTATCAGTTTATATGGGACTGACTGATTTTCCTGGCTGCAGCGCAGCTGCTCCCATCAGGATAGCAGTTTAAACTACCAGGCTACCATCCCAAACCCCACCAGTGATATCACTTTGACCTCTGACCTCTGTGCCACGCTCTGTGGACCTCTGGAGAGGGTCTTCTAGACACGATTAATGATGTGTGCAAAAAGCCCACAGATGAAGAGGCCTTTAGCATCTCCCCTGGCAAACCAACATAGGCTATGAAGATGAGGTAGCTTAACCCAACCAGAGTCATGTACTACGAATCTAGATTGAGGAGTTAGCGAGCTAACTTTGGTTAAACTTGGGATAACCTGAGACACGAAAGTGGCTCACCTTTTAGCCAGGTACATTTTTATGGCGAAGGCTCCTTCCTAACTAGCCTGCTCCGGGGCAGGCTAACTCAGTGCCAACACCACTTATCCTGAATGAAGTATTTGAGGCATGAGTAGAGTACCAATCAAATTAGATTCCCTCTTTCTTGCAAAGAGTGTGTCATCATCCATACATTCTCTGACAATATCTGAGGAAGACAACTGATTTAAATATTTTATTAATCAAATGTTCTTGTGTGTTAAAAACAGGGATTGGAATTGGTTCAGGAAACAGAACCGAAAACCGGAAAATAACGTCATTTTTTGAGGAACATAAACGGAACCGTGAACGAAAGTGATCTATACTGTTCCGAAACATAACCGTTATTTTAAAAGCATGAGAACCGATTAATAACTTTATTTTACGTTCCGGGCATTTTGTCCTGTCTCACAAAAAAATGCAGCAAAAGCACCAATGCAAAGCCTTCACTCTGTCACTCAGTAACTTATTCCATTGTCTGCCTGCCAGCTGGAAATCTTTGCCAGTGTGTGCCTGTCTAGGCTACCTGAACCTCCCCCTCCGAAGCATAGGCTACTATACTGACGTTACAAGCGTGATTCAGAAGATAGGGAGAGATGTTTAATGTTTAATAATCTTACCTTTTTGTAGTTAATAAATCCAATGTGAAATGTGATAACTATAGTATCCTTAATTAGCATTGAAAAAGTTAATCCATTCTCTAATTATTAGAGAAGAATGGATTAACTTTTTCAATGCTAGTTAAGGATACTATAGTTATCACGTTTCACATTGGATTTATTAGCTACAAAAAGGTAAGACGTGTTTTTAATTCTGGTGCCGTTCTGCACGCATAAGCTTGTTAACTAGCTCTGGTCCAGCACTAAGCCAACTCTCTGAAGTTCAAAGGACATTCAAAGTTCCTCCATAGAAGCCGCTCCTCCGTAGCTAGGTATAATTCTGTGGGCCTAATTCAGATAATGAATGTCATAACAAGATGCCCAGCACTTCAAGCCAAGCCTCCTCCTCCACCATCTTTTGCTCTCACCCCACCCACAACATGTCATTTGTCCGTCACGCATGTAAATAAAACAGCTCCATAAAGCTGTTCTATTCGCATTGATTGGTGAAGTAATTTAATGAGCTAAATGTAAAAAACTGTTGATTTCAAAGGTTAAAAAAGGAACAGAAAGGAACAATATAAACCATTATTTTCCTTTGGTTCGAACCGGTTCAGAACTTTATTTTGCTGGTCAGAACAGTCGAAAGAAAAACAAAATAGTGGTTTTGTTCAGAACTGGTTAAAAATAGTAATATTCATATCACTGTAATACATATCACACAACACATTTAGTAATGACAGGATGCATTTGAAACTTCATGTGCAGTAAAACTTTCGTATGACTTAATAAAAGGGACTTGTGCATTGATAAGCACCAAAACAACACGCAAGAAAGACGACACTTCTAATAGCCCATTTCACACCATAGCATGCTGAATTTGCAGGTTAACTTTTCTTTCATTTTGATTTCGGCAAAAATTTAAATGTGGCACAGACTCGCACATGGATTGCTCATTTTCCAGCATTGTCTCAATGAAAACTTTGGCGTTCGACTAGCCATGTGCGATATGGACGACAGTTACAAGCCTGGCTCGAGCAGGCTCGAGTAAGTGGCGGATGCACAATCAATATCTACCTTCGTAGTATGGATGAAGCCTGAGCTGCGATGTGAAAATCTTAATTTCAGAAAAGCCTGAGTACATCTAGCTTCATTCGTAGTATACCCCTCAGGGCCTATGGTGGCCCGGGGATCTCCAGGTCTCTATGTTATAGTAACGCTTTAATGCAGAGGGTTGTGGAACTTTGAAGTGTGACAGCCAGTCATCATCTGAAGAAACCAGGGCCAAATGGGTAGGTTTCTCAGTAGAGTGGTTAGGGAGAACAGAGCTTATTGCCTGTAGGTTGTGGAGAGTCGGTTATGTTGAAGTTATGATGATAAGTCTACTGTGTTTAAACCCATGCTCTCTGTGCCCTTCATCTCTCTCTCTACCCCTCCATTTCTCATTCTTCTATCACTTCCTGCACGTCTCCATCCAACCTTAGACCCCTTCAACCCCCTCTCTATCCCTCTGCTCTGCTCTGTCCCTCATTCTACCCCTTCAACCCCCTCTCTATCCCTCTGCTCTGCTCTGTCCCTCCTTCTACCCCTTCAACCCCCTCTCTATCCCTCTGCTCTGCTCTGTCCCTCCTTCTACCCCTTCAACCCCCTCTCTATCCCTCTGCTTTGCTCTGTCCCTCCTTCTACCCCTTCAACCCCCTCTCTATCCCTCTGCTCTGCTCTGTCCCTTCTTCTACCCCTTCAACCCCCTCTCTATCCCTCTGCTTTGCTCTGTCCCTCCTTCTACCCCTTCAACCCCCTCTCTATCCCTCTGCTTTGCTCTGTCCCTCCTTCTACCCCTTCAACCCCCTCTCTATCCCTCTGCTCTGCTCTGTCCCTCCTTCTACCCCTTCAACCCCCTCTCTATCCCTCTGCTCTGTCCCTCCTTCTACCCCTTCAACCCCCTCTCTATCCCTCTGCTCTGCTCTGTCCCTCCTTCTACCCCTGCAACCCTCTCTCTATCCCTCTGCTCTGCTCTGTCCCTTCTTCTACCCCTTCAACCCCCTCTCTATCCCTCTGCTTTGCTCTGTCCCTCCTTCTACCCCTTCAACCCCCTCTCTATCCCTCTGCTTTGCTCTGTCCCTCCTTCTACCCCTTCAACCCCCTCTCTATCCCTCTGCTCTGCTCTGTCCCTCCTTCTACCCCTTCAACCCCCTCTCTATCCCTCTGCTCTGTCCCTCCTTCTCCCCCTTCAACCCCCCTCTCTATCCCTCTGCTCTGCTCTGTCCCTCCTTCTACCCCTTCAACCCCCTCTCTATCCCTCTGCTCTGTCCCTCCTTCTACCCCTTCAACCCCCTCTCTATCCCTCTGCTCTGTCCCTCCTTCTACCCCTTCAACCCCCTCTCTATCCCTCTGCTCTGCTCTGTCCCTCCTTCTACCCCTGCAACCCTCTCTTTCTCCCCACTGCCACTCCCCTACAACCCTGCAGATAGACACCCACCCATCCTGCTCTCTGTTTTGGCCCATTAAGATGGCTGAAAACATTATGTTATTCACCCCAGAACAAGGAGGAGGCGACAGGGGGAGAGGAAGAAAGGCTGTACATCCCATCCCTTCTTTTTATCTGGTTGCCATGCCATTAATTAGAAGGGAGTGTGTTTTGAATAAGGCACATTCCCAGAATTGTCCAGCTATCAGCTCTGTACAATGGAGTGGAGAGCACAAACCACGGGTGGTGAGTGGGATGCTGTGTGTGTGTGTGTGCGTGCACACAGGGGGGCTGAGGATATATGAAGACAGGGGGGCTGAGGTGATTTAAGAGAGAAGAGAACAATGATGAAAATGATGTTCTCTGTGTCTTTGTCTCTCCTTCTGTCTCTGACTCTCTGTGTTTAACTTTCGAAACACACATCCCTACCCCTTTATATCAGGCAGTGTGTCTGTCACTGCTCCGAGAGTGAACAAGGTAGTTTACAGATTGCAAAAATCTCTGAAGCTGGAGACTCTTATCTCCCTCACTAACTTTAAGCATCAGTTGTCAGAGCACCTTACCGATAACTGCACCTGGAATTAGCCCACCCAACTACCTCATCCCTATATTGTTATTTATTTTGCTCTTTTGCACCCCAGTATCTCTATTTGCACATAATCTCTTGCACATCTAGCATTCCAGTGTTAATACTAATTGTAATTATTTTGCACTATAGCCTATTTATTGCCTTACCTCCATAACTTGCTACATTTGCACACACTGTATATATATTTTCTGTTGTATTTTTTGACTTTATGTTTTTTTACCCCATATGTAACTCTGTGTTGTTGTTTTTATCGCACTGCTATGCTTTACCTTGGCCAGGTCGCAGTTGTAAATGAGAACTTGTTCTCAACTGGCTTACCTGGTTAAATAAAGGTGAAATAAATAAAAATAAATAAATGTAATGAGCTCCACTTAGTCTAGTCCCAGTCTGTCAATAAAGCTTTGTACTTACAGTACGTGTGTATGTTTTCCACTCTGTAATCATGTGACGTCCTATCAGTCGTCCATTCATCTCAGGTATTCCCTTCCGCTAATCCAAGAAGTAGATGTTAACTATTCTCTCTCTCTCGCTCCTTCGGTGGCCTGTATCCCCAGTCACGTCAAGCAGAGGCCTGGCTGTGGACAGTGGTATGTGGTGTATAGCTATAAAACAGTGATCCTGTGTTAAAGACTGGCTCTAGCTCTGGCTCTGGGTTATCACCGTCAGACCTGCACGTCACGGCATCTGGAGGCCTTATCAGCCACATACTGTAGCTCTGTCCATTAGCAGCTATTTCATCTGCCCTCTGTTCCTCAGCCACACCACCAGGTTCTAATTTTCTTCCCCCCTCTAATGAAGCCGTTTGGGGGATTATCTTTCAGCGGGGCTCGGGGGGCTGGAGGCTGGGGACCTGAGAACCACAGGCCCCAGCGTCTAGGAGTCTGACTCAGGTCCATCAGGACTAGTGCTACTGAGACTCTATGAACTGGTCCTCCAATGTTCTCAGTTGGAAGTAGTGTGTTTGGAAGCAGTGTGTTTTTACCAGCAGCAGCAGCCCTGGGAACTGAGGTTAGAACGGCTTAGCATTGCTCTGCTACCACTACAGACTGTGGGGAAGCTTGGCCTGGGACCACCTGAGGTGCTACGGCCTGGACTACGGCCTGGATTACGGCCTGGGCTAAGGCCTGGACTACGACCTGGGCTACGGCCTGGACTACGACCTGGGCTACGGCCTAGGCTAAGGCCTGGACTACGACCTGGGCTATGACCTGGGCTACGACCTGGGCTAAGGCCTGGACTACGACCTGGGCTACGGCCTGGGCTACGGCCTGGACTACGGCCTGGGCCATGGCCTGGACTATGGCCTGGGCTAAGGCCTGGACTACGGCCTGGGCTAAGGCCTGGACTACAACCTGGGCTACGGCCTGGGCTAAGGCCTGGACTACGACCTGGACTAAGGCCTGGACTACGGCCTGGGCTAAGGCCTGGACTACGGCCTGGACTAAGGCCTGGACTACGGCCTGGGCTAAGGCCTGGACTACGACCTGGGCTACGGCCTGGGCTAAGGCCTGGACTACGACCTGGACTAAGGCCTGGACTACGGCCTGGGCTAAGGCCTGGACTACGGCCTGGACTAAGGCCTGGACTACGGTCTGGGCTAAGGCCTGGACTACGGCCTGGACTATGGCCTGGACTAAGGCCTGGACTACAGCCTGGACTACAGCCTGGGCTAAGGCCTGGGCTAAGGCCTGGACTACGGCCTGGACTAAGGCCTGGACTACGACCTGGGCTAAGGCCTGGGCTAAGGCCTGGACTACGGCCAGCTCTGTCTACCCCAGCTCATTTCACCACTCCCAGGGATACCCCCCATACACACATACCTCAGCAGTACGGAATGTGAAATCATAACAATACACAGGGGGAACATTAGGAGAATGTTCATTAGAAATGAATGCTTTTCTATTTGTTTCATGTTGAAAGTGAGTGGTGATTAATCTTCAGTTTTTTTTTTTTAATATGGTCCTGTGATGGGAGAGATTGGATTTAATAGCCAAACTCGTACGTATCCTATTGCCTTTTTCCCTGTCTCTCTCTGTGTGTGTGTGTGTGTGTGTGTGTGTGTGTGTGTGTGTGTGTGTGCGTGCGTGCGTGTGTGCGTGCGTGCGTGTGTTTTGAAGTTCTTGAGTGCTTTCTAAAGATGTTGAAAAGATATCCTGTTCCCACCTCAGTCAGGGGAAAAGGTTGGAGAGATGTAACTAATGGGACAAGGCTAGCACTTAGTCCAACCACTAACTACAGATGTAGGATCTTAATTTGAGCCAGTTTGCTACAGCAGGAAAATAATTCTGCAGCAACAGAAAATGTGAATTATTATGTGGATTATAATTAATTAACATTTTTGTAGGGGTTAATACATTTTTCGTAAGGGAAATTCAAGTCTGAAATTTCAAAGTGGAAATTACAAACTTCAGAAGCCTTTTTAAACCTCAAATACACTACAAGTTTTAAATTTCCTGCATTGAAGGAAAGTTCTCCTGCAACAGGGTTATCAAATTAAGATCCTACATCTGTAGCCCTACTCCAGGATGCCCCTGTCAACACTCTCCCCTGACACCATAATCACTACTGTCAGCTGTTACCTTAACCTCCACTACACACGGCTACTGGAAACACTAACTCTGTGTTATTACCTGAGTATTACTTTACATGCCAGCCGCTGTCATCACTACTCACTCACAGCTTTATAAAAGCTGGAAAATGACTGTTTACTTGGATGTGTACCACTTTCTTACACTAACAATCTCACGCTGAGGGACTTTGTCGCTCCTCCCCCCCTCCTTAACATCTTAACCTAGACTGCTCTTTTCACAGACTCAGCAGAATCTTGCTGTTTGTTTGTGTATTTGGCCCTTGGCTGTAGCATCTGTCCTGCTTATATGTGTGTGTGTGTGTGTGTGTGTGTGTGTGTGTGTGTGTGTGTGTGTGTGCGTGTGCGTGCGTGTGTGTGTGTCTGTCTGTCTGTCTGTCTGTCTCAGGGTCTTTAGCGATGTTTGTGGTTTACCTCCCTGCTGAGTTTACAGGACTTTGATGCTGAGTCTGGGGAACAGGGATGATCTCTGGTTTGACTCGTCTTTTTTTCTCCCTCTAATCCTTGCCACGAGATGCAGCTGTGCTCTGAGCTCATCCCTCTGTGATGGTTGTAAATAACGGTATACTGCTTTATCCTCCTGCACTCTTTTTCTCTCTGCCCCTCCCTCTCTCTCACACTCTGTTTCACTTTCTCCGTATCCCCTCTCTCTTATCAATCCAGCTCTACCTATAGGAACACATCCTTCTCATAGACAACTTGTAAACAACAGGATGGCGGTATCTCTTTATACACTTTCTAAGTTTCTTCCATTCAGATGCAGTATGTATTTGTGTTTGTGTCATGCCTTGGAGAGATTGAGTGTATTGACTGGATTTTCCCTCCATGGTTGCAGTATAGAGTATGTAGAGTTCCAGTGTAACTGTCCCACTGTCGCTCAGTGTTGAGTTGAGCCGAAGGGCTGAAGGTAGAGGTTGCAGGGAGTGTGTAGTGCGATACTGCTTCATAAGCCAGGGTCACCACGGTCACACACCTTCCAAACAATGACGGAGGCAGTGAAATGTTGGCTGCTGAGGCGGCCTGGAAGCCTGCAGTTAATCTGATTTAGAAGGCTTGACTCCTCTCTACATAGGCAATGGGTGCATGATAAAAGTGCATGTGAGGGGGGGAGAACGATAGGGAGAGAGGGATCGAGAGAGAGAAGGAAGGGATAAAGAAGTGGAGAGAGAGTGATCGTTTAAAGTGAGAATAAGGAGTCATCAGAGGTAAAGCAACTGTCTTTAGAGCGCTAGCTCTCAATGACCCTGACTAAAAACAATGTTCAATGGCTTTAAGAGAAAGGAGAGACGTTAAATCAAACCCAAATGTCAACAGAAAACAAGTAATCTAACATTACACTTCCTGGGTTGGTCTTCGATGCCAACAATGGTCGTCACAGGAACCGTTATAAGAGCAAAGAAGCCTGCCATGTTTCACCACTTTGGGTCGACTGCATCTCGTTTTGTAATTACAACTTTTTATTATGCTGATCCTTTTTTGTTAGTGAGCGTAACCACAGCAGTGCTCCTCTGTGAGAGCGAGGAGAACACACAGGACTAGAGGAATCCCAAGACAGACCCAGCATACCAACCACAGACCATATCCGAATTTGTATCTGTCTGCCACACTCAACAAGAACATCCTCAACGGCCATGTTAGAACACACCCAAACCAGACCGTTTGTCTGTGACTTTTCAGAGACATCTTGCACGAATATCGTTGGATGTTCAGAAATCAGGCCTGTCACTCCCATTAGTGTGTTGGTGGGCCATGTGAATAAACATTTCTCACTCTGGATGAGGGAGGGGAGAAAAGCACAGGCATTCTGACACAGGCAATGATGAATTAACAAGATTTAATTGAATAAACGGATGTGTATACGCATTGGTGTTTGCTACGGCGGATGCATTACACTCCTTCCTTCCTGGCTCTGCTCCAGACTGGCCATAGCTTGTGTTCATTGTGTTCAAGGATCTCTGATGTCTTCACAGGGCTAGGGTGGAGGTGCGTACCACAAGTTAGAAAAAAGGTTCAAGGACTTTCCAACAAATCCACTTATACTGCCTGAGACCTGCACACATTATATGATTTTTTTAGGATCCCCATTAGCCGACACCAATGAAACATGCATTACAGACAAAAATACTTTACAATTTACATTTAAAACATGAACATAGACATTACAGACTTATATATATATATATATATATATATATATATATATATATATATATATATATATATGCAATACCAGTCAAAAGTTTGGACACACCTACTCATTCAAGGGTTTTTCTTTATTTTTACTATTTTCTACATTGTAGAATAATAGTGAAGACATCAAAACCATGAAATAACACATATGGAATCATGTAGTAACCAAAAAAGTGTTCAACATATATTTGTAGCCACCCTTTGCCTTGATGACAGCTTTGCACACTCTTGGCATTCTCTTGACCCATGAGGCGGCTCACAATTGGCCCAGCGTCGTCCGGGTTATGGGAGGGTTTGGCCGGCCGGGATGTCCTTGTCCCATCGCGCTCTAGCGATTCCTTGTGGCGGGCCAGGCGCCTGCACGCTGACTTCGGTTGCCAGTTGTACAGTGTTTCCTCTGACACATTGGTGCGGCTGGCTTCCAGGTTAAGCGAGCAGTGTGTCAAGAAGCAGTGTGGCTTGGCAGGGTCGTGTTTCGGAGGACGCATGGCTCTCTCCCGAGTCTTTATGGGAGTTGCAGCGATGGGACAAGACTGTAACTACCAATTGGGGAGAAAAAGGGGTAAAAGTACAACAACAAAAAACAAAAAAACTGAATCATAAGGAATAAGGCTTTGAAGAGTCTGTCCTACACCTCGGAGATATAAGAAAGCTCAGGAAATATTTGATTTTTCTGGACACATATTTAACCCCTTATTTATGTTGGCACAAAACTACCTCCATACTTCCATTCATTTGTATGGGTTACCTTCAGACGAGTTCCGTGACACTTGTGGTGGTCATAGAGCAAAAGAGTCTCATCTTCCCATAGAGCCAAAGACCAATTTTCGGGATGCCTCATGGTCTGACAAATACCGCTGTAGCTCGGCCACCTTCCACCACAGATGCGGAAGGCTGACATAGGCGGATGCGGTGGATTGAGACACAGCCCATGCAAAAAAACAGATATCACTAACTTAATCTGACCGATTTTTTAATGATGTTACTTAGATTGACACACGGGTGCGTAAATAGACTCTTTAGGATTTAATTAACATCTGAGAGTTGGTGTGTAGAGAAGGCCTTGATGGCAGTGGAATGGATCCATACAGTAATTGTGGCTCCTAAACACATGAAACCCTGAGGAATTTCATGGTTATCAGATAAACAATAACATCTTCGGCTCGCTATTAGACAAGTAAGATCGTCAAGTCACCCAGAGGGGTTCAGAGGTTTCAGTCAAGTCATTCAGCGTCTCATGATGTGTTTGTTAATTCTCAAATACACAGTTATGTGCATCATCCCAAATAGCTACAGTATACTACATCATATGTAACATAATCCACCATTTCTCTAAGGTCCTGTTTTGCATTCTATAACACTATGCGTTTTAGTCCAGCTATTTCTCTCTTCCTCCTCTCAGAGTAAGCAATGACAGTGACAAATATGTTTTTATAGGAACTGTTAGTGTTAGGATAAGCCCTGCCTTGTCTCTGTAGCATGCCCTCACATCCAACCCATTACTCACAGAAATCTTGGCCTCTTTTCACTGAGGTCTGCTCTGCCCTCTCTCATTCCTCCACTACCCGCTTCTCTCTTTCTCCTCCTGTCTTGCATTACTATTCTGCCCTCTTTCTTGAAATCTCTAAGGATAGGGAGGGGTAGGGACCTATGATAACCTGAGAGATGGAGAGAAGCACCTGGGCAGAAGAGGCCATTGACCTTATGGGACACAGACATCACAGACAGGGGAAAGAGGAGAGAGAGAGGCACAATTAGTCAATTTAGTCTATTCAATAACCCCCCAAGGACATATCAGCCACCACAAGAAGAAACAATACAGAAAGACAAATGAGACTCATATGGAGGAGACTGGGATAGAATGTTTGCTGCAGTCATCCTCACTTGGAAATTAGCCACAGAAATGCACACACATCTTTGTTTATGTCACTGTGAATGATCATTATCCCTCTATAAACCACCACTCCAGTCTAGACCACACCAGCTGTGGTGTGTGTACTGTAGACTAAGTAAACCATGCCTGCAGTGGTGGTGGGTTCTTTATCAACAAGTAGTGAAGTTAGTTCAAAGTCATTCTCCCTCTTCCCAAAATATGTTAATACAGCGATTCCAGTGTACTCTCCTTCTTAGATTTTTCTCACTGTGTAAACACCAAATGATGATCCCTCTCCCTACCCAGCCACCCGTTTCCTGTGAGGAAAAGCAGAATGAGGGTGCCCGTGGCCGAGGGAGGTGAGGAAGTCGCACAGTGCCCTGGGAACTCATGATATTTAGATTGGGGTCATCTCTGGTCTGTTGTCCTGGGGCTGAGGGCTATCAGCCTTGCTATCTTGTTATCTGTGCCCTCCTCACAGAGACCCAGGACAACCCACTGGCTAATCACCACACAGCAGGAGTGTGTGTGTGTGTGTGTGTGTGTGTGTGTGTGTGTGTGTGTGTGTGTGTGTGTGTGTGTGTGTGTGTGTGTGTGTAAAACAAAATGAAATTATGTATTATGAGAATAATATCTTATTCCTAGCTAATTGTATGCAAGTTTGTTACAGCATGTGCATGTGTGTGCTCCTTCGCTCGCTAGCTCACGAGTCATCATTGTACATATTAGCCTCTCTATTAAGATAAATGAAAGAAAGAAGTGTGGATTTGATCTGGTGACACTATGGTCATGTGATTCCATGTAAGAATGGTTGAGTCCATTTCCAAAAAGCACATAGATTTCACTGCAGTCAGGTATATCTTGTTTAAATAGAACCTGGACAAGGTCTTGGGTGTTTGTTGATGCTTGAACAGCTGGTCTGAATAAGGCCTAATAGCTTGTTTAACTCTACGGGATCGGTGTCCCGTATAAGGGATGGTTGAGCTAACGTGCGCTAATGTGATTAGCATGACTGTTGTAAGTAACAGCAAACTTTCAAGGACATAGACATGTCTTATATGGGCAGAAAGCTTAAATTTGTGTTAATCTAACTGCACTGCCCAATGTACAGTAGCCATTACAGTGAAAATATACCATGCTATTGTTTGAGGAGAGTGCACAACAACAAAAAACGTATCACAGCAACTGATTTGATACATTCACCTCTGAAGGTAAATAATGTACTTACATTCAGTAATCTTTCTCTGATTTGTCATCCTAAGGGTCTCAGAGATAAACTGTAGCATAGTTTTGTTTGATAAAATCCATTTTTATATTCAAATGTAGGAACTGGGTTCTACAGTTTGAACCCCTGCTGTCTCTGGCTCCACACCAACCCCGCCCGGCCATCTAGATGTGTGAAAGTTAGTGTATAAGCTAATGATCCATCATGTATAACATTCCTGGGAGTGTGTAAACTTACATTTTGTATTACCATATCATTTTTGTATGTTCTCTATAGTTATGTACTTGAAAATGTATCAATTGACCAATTTGGCACATTTGGGCAGACTTGATACAAAATAGTCCTGTATTGCCATGCTTCACTGGATCAATCTGAAACTTTGCACATACACTGATGCCATCTAGTGGCCAAAATCTAAATTGCGCCTAAACTGCAATATTATAGTGTGGCCTTTCTGTTGCATTTCAAAGATGATGAACAAAAACAAAAATAGAAAACATATGTTTTTTTGTTTGTATTATCTTTTACCAGATCTAATGTGTTATATTCTCCTATATTAATTTCACATTTCCACAAACTTCAAAGTGTTTAGTTTCAAATGGTATCAAGAACATGCATTTCCTTGCTTCAGGTCCTGAGCTGCAGGCAGTTAAATTTGAGTATGTCATTTTAGTCGAAAATTGAAAAAAAGGGTCCGATCCTTAAGAGGTTAAACCTGCTGTAACCTGGGTCTAAAGGACTTTGTATTCATTGGGTGAAGGTAGGATTTCCACAATGAATACGAACAGTGTTATCGTAAAAGGACACTTGCTGTGATAAACCTGCCAAAAGGTTTGTCTGGAATGTCATTTTAGGGTTTGCCTTTTCTCAGAATCTAATGAAAACCTGCTGTCTTTATGCACTCCCTGCAACAGTGTGAGTCAACAATTATGTATTTTGTTAAATAGGTGAGCTGTGTATGTGTGTGGAGAGGAGTGAAGCAAGACCCATACTCTGGGGTCTTGTCAATGCTGCAGGGCTCCGTTGTCATAACGGGACACCATATGGCTTGGCTCCTCTCGGCAGTGACTTCATCTCAGTCCATTCACACACACAGCTCAGCTCTGCGAAACATCAGCCAGCCCAGGACATAAACTCTACTCAGCACGTTCTGCCACTCCCTCTATCTCTGCTGAGCTGATAACAGAGAAACATTTTAAATACAGAGATTACTAAAACAGTGAGTGAAGACATTCAAGACAAACTGCTCCTTCTCTGTCTCATGGTGCTTCTCTCTCTCTCTCTCTGAGAAATGCAATATGTGCAAAGGCAGACTTGTTTCTGTCTGTGAAAAGGTTTACTACATTTCTATTGCTTTATAGAGCCCATTCTCGTGATGGTAAGAGCAATCTGTGCAAACACTTGTTGATTGTGTTGCATTTAGTTTGCCATTGAAAATGTGGCATACTCTGTCATAATTAACAGATGTATGGGAGAGTGGGGTAAGTTTATCCAGAAGGGGTAAATTGAGCACCCTTGTTTATAGGAAACCATACACAAAATTAAACATTTGACCAAATATTTAGGAAGAGGTCATCATTTCATAGAGTCTGTGAAGAAAGAAAACACATGGAAATGTGGTAAGAAAGTTTGGTCCAAATAACTGATTTTCACAAAGTCAAATTAATTTATTGTGTTAGAAGTTTCATGATGTTTGTATCTAAACCAAAGTAGATAAGGGCTGTAAGTAAGCATTTCACTGTAATGTCTGCACCTGTTGTATTCGGCGCATGTGACCAATAAAATTTGATTTGATTTGATTTGATAGTTTAAAGATTGTTCTATACATCAATTGGGGTCTCTATAAGCTTCAATATGAGGTTCTAAACCTAGCATGAAAGTACATATTTGTAACCGTGTGGGCTATGTTAAAAACTTTTGAAATCCACTTCAATCAGTATAGATGAAGGGGAGGAGTCAGATTAAAGAAGGATTTTAAAGCCTTGAGACAATTGAGACATGGACTGTGTATGTGTGCCATTCAGAGGGTGAATGGGCAAGACAAAATATTTAAGTGCCTTTGAACGGTGTATGGTAGTAGATGCCAGGCGTACCTTTTTTGTCAAGAACTGCAACGCTGCTGGGTTTTACACGCTCAACAGCTTCCCGTGTGTATCAAGAATGGTCCACCACCCAAAGGACATCCAGCCAACTTGACACAACTGTGGGAAGCATTGGAGTCAACATGGGCCAGCATCCCTGTGGAATACTTTCGACAACCTGTAGTCCATGACCCGACAAATCGAGGCTGTTCTGAGGGCAAAAGGTGCGGGTGCAACTCCATATTAGGAAGGTGTTCTTAATGTTTTGTACACTCAGTGTATGTAGATACCTTTGTGACCTGAGCTGGAAATTATTTGTTCATCGGTAGTGCCGTCACTCCTGCCAAAACGAAAAGGGGGTTGAGAACGGACCACTCCAGTGAAAGGATTCTAGGTATGGAGTTCATTTGGCCAAAGGTCTTGGTTGCAGTAGTATGATATTTGGCTGCGTTTAAAGATGTAATCTCCCATTTGATTTTCATTCACTGGGCAGGATGGGAGGGTGCCAGTCCCCTTCTCCCGGGAGTAAGACATCCCACCCATATCAAGGTCAAGCTGGCTCTTCATAAACATTGATTAAATGCCCTGGGAATTGCTTTCTGGCTTAGTATTACACATGAAAGACAAGAGTACCGTGTTGAAAGAAAGAAAGAAAGAAAGAAAGAAAGAAAGAAAGAAAGAAAGAAAGAAAGAAAGAAAGAAAGAAAGAAAGAAAGAAAGCGCAAGACATCAGCTTACAGTTCATTCAGAAAGTATTCAAACCCCTTTACTTTTTCCACATTTTGTTGTTACAGCCTGAATTTAAAATAGATAAAATGTAGATTTTTTTGTCACCCATCTACATACCGTACCCCATAATGTGAAAGTGGAATTATGTTTTCCATAACAAATTAATAATAAAGGAAAAACTGAAATGTCTTGAGTCAACACCTTTGTTATGGCAAGTATGCTGGTATGCAAGTATGTTAGTATGCTAACTATTCTAGCTAACTAACTGGCTGAATAAGTTGACGACGGACTCGCTCAAGCTGTCGGGACTAACCCACAACGTTAGACACGGACACGAATGATCTGCTTGGCGTGTTGACACACTGGTGGTTTGTTGTGGCCGAGTATTGGTGCTAAACTGTGTTGTTGGAGTCCGGCATGCTAGTTGGCTGTGGCGTCATATGACTAGGTGCCCTGGACGATTTTCACAGAAGAATCCTGTACCAAGTTAGCTAGCTGAATAAACTAAGTTAGTCTATTCCTAGAAAACATTGAACCGCTGTAGTTTACAACAAGTATCGTTTCTGAGGTGGAAGTTGGGAGAGTTTTATATTTGGGTGTTTCAGTGAAACGTAAGTGAGGGAGGCCCGCTCTCTCCTTTCCCAGATGTTTAGTTCATTTCATTCCGATCTCCTTTGCATTATTGTAGCCATTTTCTGTAGCCTGTCAACTATGCCTCTGTCTATCCCTGTTCTCTCCTCTCCGCACAGGCTATACAAACGCCTCACACTGCGTGGCTGCTGCCTCTCTAACCTGGTGGTCCCTGCACGCACCACCCACGTGGAGTTCCAGGTCTCAGGCAGCCTCTGGAACTGCCGTTCTGCTGCCAACAAGGCAGAGTTCATCTCAGCCTATGCTACCCTCCAGTCCCTCGACTTCTTGGCGCTGACGGAAACATGGATCACCACTGAAAACACTGCTACTCCTACTGCTCTCTCCTCGTCTGACCATGTGTTCTCGCATACCCCGAGAGCATCTGGTCAGCGGGGTGGTGGCACAGGAATCCTCATCTCTCCCAAGTGGACATTCTCTCTTTTTCCCCTGACCCATCTGTCTATCTCCTCATTTGAATTCCATTCTGTCACAGTCACTAGCCCATTCAAGCTTAACATCCTTGTCATTTATCGCCCTCCAGGTTCCCTTGGAGAGTTCATCAATGAGCTTGACGCCTTAATAAGTTCCTTTCCTGAGGATGGCTCACCCCTCACAGTTCTGGGTGACTTCAACCTCCCTACGTCTACCATTGACTAATTTCTCTCTGCCTCCTTCTTTCCACTCCTCTCCTCTTTTGACCTCACCCTCTCACCGTCCCCCCCTACTCACAAGGCAGGCAATACGCTTGACCTCATCTTTACTAGATGCTGTTCTTCTACTAATCTCACTGCAACTCCCCTCCATGTCTCCGACCACTACTTTGTATCCTTTTCTCTCTCGCGCTCCTCCAACACTACTCACTCTGCCCCTACTCAGATGGTAATGCGCCGTCGCAACCTTCGCTCTCTCTCTCCCGCTACTCTCTCCTCTTCCATCCTATCATCTCTTCCCTCTGCTCAATCCTTCTCCCTCCAATCTCCTGATTCTGACTCCTCAACCCTCCTCTCCTCCCTTTCTGCATCCTTTGACTCTCTATGTCCCCTATCCTCCCGGCCGGCTCGGTCCTCCCCTCCTGCTCCGTGGCTTGATGACTCATTGCGAGCTCACAGAACAGGGCTCCGGGCAGTCGAGTGGATTTTTTTTTTTACAAGTTGGGCACAATTACAGCTGAATTTCAGTCAATTCAGAAATTGAATTTGACTACAACAGTATGTGGAAGATCTATGTCCAATTGAACTGACTAGAGTTAAAATGGAACTGAGCCATCTAACTCAGGTGACATAACTCAATGCAGCTTGTCTTACTCCCATTGTAACCTAATGAGGAGATCTTCAATGGATACATGTCTGACAGTCAACTACTTGAGAACTACCGGTTTGACAGGAGAGGTACAGTATATTTGACATAATGAGTTGCTCCAGGAAGACCTAGAGGCAAAGACAAGGAGGAACCACGCATTGCTACCAGTGCTTCAGGTTTTGATGGCCCTGCATTTCTTCACAATGGGAAGTGTCCAATGAGTACTGGGTGAAGTTTTTCATGTGCACAAGTCATCTGTGTGTAGGGTTGACCACAGAGTAATCAAAGCCTTGTGCCAGAAGATGAGGAGGTTCATAAAATGTCCTACACAGGCTGAACAAAACATACTTGCAACTGAGTTCCACGCCATAGCAGGGTTACCAAGAGGGTGTGGAGCAATGCACAGTGCTGTCCTGTATTCTCCATCCAAACTCAGCCAGATAGTCTGGGAGGACTAAAGGATGGATACTTTCTTCTGCAACAGGATGCCTAAAACAAAAACACAGATGAAAATGAATCCCTGCTTCCTTTTAAGGGTCAAAAGGCTGCTAGAAATCTAAGCTCAGCATGTCTATGGGAGAGACTTGAACACAGACTATCAACCTGGTCTCAGAGCATTTTGTATTATTCTGTATGTAAATCTTCTTTTAGTATGATATGTTACGTTTCATATGTATTCATTTGTGGCTGTCCATCACCCATTTCGTATGATATGTTACGAATTACAATTCGTGTTATATGTATTTGAATTTGCAAAATTTACAATATGTTACGAGTTGGAAAAAACGTACAATATGTTACGAATTTGCTAAACATATGAT
Source organism: Coregonus clupeaformis (assembly GCF_020615455.1). Taxonomy (NCBI): domain Eukaryota; kingdom Metazoa; phylum Chordata; class Actinopteri; order Salmoniformes; family Salmonidae; genus Coregonus; species Coregonus clupeaformis. The sequence goes on from NC_059203.1 coordinate 7,467,166, forward strand.
ATGTTACGAATTCTAGCTAGACGGCTAACGTAAGCTAGCTCACTAACGTTAGCTAAGGGTTAGGTTAAAGGTTAAGGTTAGGGTTAGGGAAAGGGTTAGGTGAAGGGTTAGCTAAAGCGTTAAGGTTAGGGTTAGTGGAAGGGCTAGCTAACATGCTAAGTAGTTGCAAAGTAGCTAAAAAGTAGTAAGTAGTTGAAATGTTGCTAAAAGTCTGTGATGAGATTCGAACTCGCAAACTTTGGGTTGCTAGACTTTCGCATTATACGCCCACCTGTTCACCTCGACCAACCACCCTACTTTCGTTTTGCCTTAAGTAACCATCTGTCTTAGGTAACCATACACATACGTACGATATCATAGTAAATGGAGCTTCACGGATTTACGTACAGAATAATACGAAATGCTCTGAGACCAGGTTGACACTAGTAATGTAGCACCTTATAATTTGGTAACCTACTGTTTAAACACAGCTAGCTAGATAAACTTCAGGTAGGTAATACTATATAAGGATAGTGGGCCAAAAAACTGTGGATCTCCTCAGAGATAAGCAGATTACTGCTGCTCTTTAATTATTTGTTACTTTTATTTCGTATTATTTAATTTTTTATTTTTTAGTGATTTTTGTTGTATTTTTTGTTGTTGTTGTATTCTTTCTTAAAACTACATTGTTGGTTAAGGGCTTGTATGTAAGCATTTCAATGTAAGGTCTACACCTCTTGTATTCGGCGCATGTGATAAATATAATTTGATTTGATTTGATTGGACTGAGGGAATCGTCAGGTTAAAAGCTACAGCCTAATGAAATGGAAATGATGTAATTATGTTTAAGGATATACAGTACTCATCTGTTGCTCATTTGTACTCCAGATTCTGGTGTTAAATTATTTTGTTCTGGTAGGGCTTTTACTAAGAGCATATAACCAGTACAGTGGGCCCAAGACATTGTTCACAGTTTTATCAGAACAATTAGAGCTGGGCTAAGCATACTGTATATGGAAATTCTGAAATTGAAACGTCTCTTCCAGTCCACACCAGAGATCCTGTGGAAGATTTGGCCAGGGTAACAGAAGTAAAACATTTTTTAGAGTTTTTCTGGCCTGCCTCGAGAAACATAGTCAACATGTTTATGCTTCTGGCATTTTAATTAAATATAATCATATACTGGTTTATTGAAACGTCCTCCCTCTTGATTTGAGCAACGGCAGAAGTATTTGGGGAGAGCCGTAGCATTAAAATGCAGTTAGATGGTCGGTATGCACTTTTTTTATAAACTAGAATTGTTTTCCTGCGGTTTTCAAATAATTCTCAATTTCAAGCCTAAGAATAACAAAATGACAGGGTGTGTAATTTTGGAACAGAAACCAGATACCAGTCCTGTACTGCAGGGTTTTGATGGACAAATAGTGGTTTTCAATTCAAAGGGCAGCTGCAAAAATCATGATTCTTTCCTAAAATACATAAACAGTGGAGTTTAGTTTGCCTCCATGTGGAATACTTGAACAATCACCCATAGGCTTCCCTCACTTTAAACAGGGCCCATCAATTCCCATTGTTGTCAGCTCCTGTGGATTCTCAGTTCAAGATTGAAAGCATGCACTCGTCGGCTGCTTTTTCTTCTTGGTCAAAACCCATAAAATACTGTGAGTATGCTTTTAAAATAATTGGTTCAATAGTTAGTTGAAGCCTAAAGGTAAACTCAGTAACCTGTGAAAAAGGTAAACCACTATAAAGGGCTTCTAATGTGTGACTTAACTGCTTGTTTTAATTTAATCATGAACACAAATAAAATGTCATACCTAAAGTCAACAAAACCCAAATGCACCAAGTTAACCTATAATATACAGGGGCTGTTAGGGGACATTATTTATAGTCTTTCAGGGAAAGCCGATGATGCAGTTTTGGAATTCATTTAAAAATGTTTTTGTACATTTGCCAAAGGCCTTGAGAAAATGTTAAGTATATCATTATGTGTGGGAAGCTTGTTTAGTATTAATGAAAATGCAATCCATTCTAGTAGATTCACATACCTGTCTGTGTCTTCTCTGATGATTTGCCAAGTATTTATCTTATGCCTCGATCACACCGACAGCATCATTGCGTATGCATCAATACTGTATGCATGAATACTGTATGGGTGGACAGCTTGACAGAAATGGTAGCAGAAGGTGAATGTTGAACTTTTGTTGCACACATATCCAGATGATGCTGCATACCATTTTGCGCAATGACGCTGTAGGTGTGATCGAGGCAGTACTGTAAGTTGAGTAGGGGCCTCTAAAAGGTTAACCCACTATAATCCTCTTTTGAACTTGGATAGTTTTTTTGCATCATAACAACAGACTTCAAAATTGTCCCTGCTCCAGCTCTCCTACTACTACTACTACTTCTGATTTTAGAATACAGTGGGGAAAAAAGTATTTAGTCAGCCACCAATTGTGCAAGTTCTCCCACTTAAAAAGATGAGAGAGGCCTGTAATTTCCATCATAGGTACACGTCAACTATGACAGACAAATTGAGGAAAAAAAATCCAGAAAATCACATTGTAGGATTTTTAATGAATTTATTTGCAAATTATGGTGGAAAATAAGTATTTGGTCACCTACAAACAAGCAAGATTTCTGGCTCTCACAGACCTGTAACTTCTTCTTTAAGAGGCTCCTCTGTCCTCCACTCGTTACCTGTATTAATGGCACCTGTTTGAACTTGTTATCAGTATAAAAGACACCTGTCCACAACCTCAAACAGTCACACTCCAAACTCCACTATGGCCAAGACCAAAGAGCTGTCAAAGGACACCAGAAACAAAATTGTAGACCTGCACCAGGCTGGGAAGACTGAATCTGCAATAGGTAAGCAGCTTGGTTTGAAGAAATCAACTGTGGAAGCAATTATTAGGAAATGGAAGACATACAAGACCACTGATAATCTCCCTCGATCTGGGGCTCCACGCAAGATCTCACCCCGTGGGGGTCAAAATGATCACAAGAACGGTGAGCAAAAATCCCAGAACCACACGGGGGGACCTAGTGAATGACCTGCAGAGAGCTGGGACCAAAGTAACAAAGCCTACCATCAGTAACACACTACGCCGCCAGGGACTCAAATCCTGCAGTGCCAGACGTGTCCCCCTGCTTAAGCCAGTACATGTCCAGGCCCGTCTGAAGTTTGCTAGAGTGCACTTGGATGATCCAGAAGAGGATTGGGAGAATGTCATATGGTCAGATGAAACCAAAATATAACTTTTTGGTAAAAACTCAACTTGTCGTGTTTGGAGGACAAAGAATGCTGAGTTGCATCCAAAGAACACCATACCTACTGTGAAGCGTGGAAACATCATGCTTTGGGGCTGTTTTTCTGCAAAGGGACCAGGACGACTGATCTGTGTAAAGGAAAGAATGAATGGGGCCATGTATCGTGAGATTTTGAGTGAAAACCTCCTTCCATCAGCAAGGGCATTGAAGATGAAACGTGGCTGGGTCTTTCAGCATGACAATGATCCCAAACACACCGCCCGGGCAACGAAGGAGTGGCTTCGTAAGAAGCATTTCAAGGTCCTGGAGTGGCCTAGCCAGTCTCCAGATCTCAACCCCATAGAAAATCTTTGGAGGGAGTTGAAAGTCCGTGTTGCCCAGCGACAGCCCCAAAACATCACTGCTCTAGAGGAGATCTGCATGGAGGAATGGGCCAAAATACCAGCAACAGTGTGTGAAAACCTTGTGAAGACTTACAGAAAACGTTTGACCTGTGTCATTGCCAACAAAGGGTATATAACAAAGTATTGAGAAACTTTTGTTATTGACCAAATACTTATTTTCCACTATAATTTGCAAATAAATTCATTAAAAATCCTACAATGTGATTTTCTGGATTTTTTTTCCTCAATTTGTCTGTCATAGTTGACGTGTACCTATGATGAAAATTACATGCCTCTCTCATCTTTTTAAGTGGGAGAACTTGCACAATTGGTGGCTGACAACCTCTCCCTCAACGTGACCAAGACAAAGGAGATGATTGTGGACTACAGGAAAAAAAAGAGGACTGAGCACGCCCCCATTCTCATCGACGGGGCTGTAGTGGAACAGGTTGAGAGCTTCAAGTTCCTTGGTGTCCACATCACCAACAAACTATCATGGTCCAAACACACCAAGACAGTCGTGAAGAGGGCACGACAAAGCCTATTCCCCCTCCGGAGACTGAAAAGATTTGGCATGGGTCCTCAGATCCTCAAAAAATTATACAGCTGCACCATCGAGAGCATCCTGACTGGTTGCATCACCGCCTGGTATGGCAACTGCTTGGCCTCCGACCGCAAGGCACTACAGAGGGTAGTGCGTACGGCCCAGTACATCACTGGGGCCAAGCTTCCTGCCATCCAGGACCTCTATACCAGGCGGTGTCAGAGGAAGGCCCTCAAAATTGTCAAAGACTCCAGCCACCCTAGTCATAGACTGTTCTCCCTGCTACCGCACGGCAAGCGGTACCGGAGTGCCAAGTCTAGGTCCAAAAGACTTCTCAACAGCTTCTACCCACAAGCCATAAGACTCCTGAACAGCTAATCATGGCTACCCAGACTATTTGCACTGCCCCCCCACCCCATCCTTTTTACGCTGCTGCTACTCTGTTAATTATTTATGCATAGTCACTTTAACTCTACCCACATGTACATATTACTTCAACTATCTCAACTAGCCGGTGCCCCCGCACATTGACTCTGCACTGGTACCCCCCTGTATATATAGCCTCCCTACTGTTATTTTATTTTACTTCTGCTCTTTTTTTCTCAACACTTTTTTTGTTGTTGTTTTATTTTTACATTTTTTGTTAAAAATAAATGCACTGTTGGTTAAGGGCTGTAAGTAAGCATTTCACTGTAATGTCTGCACCTGTTGTATTCGGCGCATGTGACCAATAAAATTTGATTTGATTTGATTTGATTTGACTAAATACTTTTTTTCCCCACTGTACTTTCATAATCATGAGAATGTACAGATTGCAGTTGATATTGGTTTTGAAGAATACGGTTTCTAATTGCATCCTATTGCATTAGGACACTTTGGAAATAAAAAGATATGGCAGCCACAAGTCCAGCAAAACAGCAGAGGTTCTCTCTGTTCACCCCCACTCTCCCTCTCTTCTATCCCCTCTCCCTCCCTCTTCCTCCCTCCCTTCCTTCGTTCCCCTGTCCTTTTCTGCCTGCTCTGTGGGCCAACCTCCCTGCCAGTGGTTAGTATCACAGATGGAGATTAGGAACACCCTGGTTGGCCATTGTCCTTTGCCATGGAGTCCCAGAAGGACACACTGAACACTCGATAGCAGTGTGTAATATAAGACAGACATTTTTTTTACTCCTTTATCAGCTGCAATAGCTTCCGTTGAGGTCACTACCTCATCTAATGTTGCTGCAGCTTCCCCCCTTACCCCCTCCCCTCCTCATCTAGATAATCAGGTCATTAGGTTTAGAGGATGGGGGAATGGTGGAGGAGAAGAGAAGCTTTGCAAAGCCTTTGAAACTTGTTAAGTATGAATTATTATAATACTTATTCTCGTCTACCCAGGGTCTCAAAACCCAGACTGACCACTGGGACAGCAATCATTTAGATGAAAGAAAATTTTCCAGGTTTTAAATATTCTAAAGAGACGATAAATTGGATGTATTGAAAAATAACACTTTTGTTGAAATAATACAATCCAGGATGACAAAATGCATTGTTGAAGAATGTATGAATCCATTCTTTTGCCTTTTTTCCAGAGCATGTTGAGAACAGAGCAGATGCAGATGGAGAGTTTCAGGAAACCACAGGGTCAAAAGGGATCCCTCTCAGCCTGCTTTCAACCGTGCGTTTGGTACACAAACTACAAAGGCAGGCACCCTCGTGAAATGAGCAAAAATAAAGTGTGAGCACTACAGGATGTCCAATAGACTCCAAGCAAGAAGAGGGAAACGTATGCAACAAACATGGAAAGGAAGGAGAAAAAGTATTGATTTGTTTCTATAATATTTGTATTGTTTTTACAATAGATAACAGTTATCAGTTCATAGGGTTAGACTGGATGTTGTTGATTATCCGCCAACGAAGGCCCGGATTTCCATTCTCAGAGCTAGGCATGGTGGGAAACCAGCTGTGGATCACAGACTTGCCATTCCACCCTGATTACAAGCCAATCAACGTTTGACCACCATTAGTTGATTGTGGTATTTCTCCCTGGTCTAATCTTTGATAATTACCCCTCTGAATTACATTTATTTTCTGGAATGAAGTCTGTATGTAAGAAGTCACATATAAAATGGTGTACATCCCACCCTGGCAATAGCTGTTAGTGCCATTTTCCACCACTCCTAATTCACTCCAATCATCTGCCATTTAAAATGCCAGGCGTTGTTATTGTGTCATGGTTGGCATTCCTGTCAAATTAAACATTCTTGTTGAACAGGACCCATTCTCCACCATAAAACTGAATGGATATCATTAACAACGATGTGCCACCAGAGACGATCATGATGAATGTGTTTTCTGTCATTAGGCGCGTTAAGTATGAGAGAATGATCACTCCTCCACATGTCAGAATGCCAAGTATTATGTTGCGCTTCATTCCCTGGAGCTTCTGCCCATGCCATGCCATAACAGCACACCACTGACCTGGCATGGACTTTTCCTAGAAACACTGCTCATTAACCTTTAACTGCAGTGGGCTAAATCAGGGTCATAGAGTGATTCTTGGTAGTCTTAAACAAATCTACTTTGAAACCAAAGTATACATCTCACACACATGGTTATGGGCTTAAAAAAAGAAGACACCTGTACCATGTCAGATATAGAGTTGAAATGTTTACATTTTGAGTTTGCATCCCAATAGTACACTGTATATACATCCCTCAAGACTGAAATATAACAAAACCCGTTGACATATAATTCTTTTTGACATTACGTTGATTAATTATTGAAATTATGAAAAATATTGATAACATTCCACCCATGAGGCCACTAGTCCTTTGACTGCAGGAAAGGGCTACAGAACTAACGTATCAGTGTCAATGTTTGGATCAACACACAGTTGATGCCTTTGGGTGGTTCTTGAATTGCAGTGGCATTTGCGTTCCTCGCTTTTGCAACCATGAAAAACAATTATTGTGACAAACATGTTTTTGTCTATATTGAACTGTTTATCAATGATGAAACATAATGTAAGTCCTTTATACTGCAAAATGTTATGTTTATGCATTGTTTAAAGTACAAAGGGGCAAGCAAATGCGCTTTTCCCAGTAGTGACACAGTAGAGTAGTGAGTAGTGAGTAGTGACATGTCTTGGGGATTTAGAGATATTTATCTATTATTTAGAATGCTAGAAAGTAAATAAAAGTGTTTAATAAACAATTAATACCTATTAATACAATTTATGAAAACCTATAAAAACCTTTTTTTAATGTGTCCCCAAGTTTTATGTCATTGGTGTTGCCGCCTTGAAAATCTCTCATTACAAAGATATACAAGGACCTTAAGCATTCCCTCCAGTGGCAAACTGTTATCAGGGGAGGGGTCTATATTAATCCCACCCTCATAAATATGAGTATTCCATTGATCCTTTGGTGTGTCTAAATACAAAGTGCCATTGTTGTTACTCAATTTAAATGAAGGGAAATTTCATTTGAAGCAAAATGATTAATCATATCACTTCAGTAAATTATTTTGTAAAGGGTTAATGACCTTAGATTTGAGAATCTTTGGCCTCCATTTAAGACAATCCTCAGTAACCTCATTGGTGTTACTATCATTGGTGTTTACTCCTACTGGTGGCACCACATTATCATAATGGTATCATAATGTATATAATAATAGTAAAAAATATTTTAAAGTAATTAAGATGCCATATTAGTGGATTTAGAATGAATGTGAAAATGTACCCAAATACATTTAAATAAATACACATTTAGAAAAATTAAGTACATGTTTTCCACAATGCCATGCACAAATGCCACTGCAATTCAAGATTGTGCCCTTTACAAATGTTGTTTCTGTTGAAATGCATCTGTTATGTTGTGATACTGATATATTATGTGTGAAAATTAAGACCTGAGACCTAGGGCAATCTGAGACCTAGGGCAACGGCACTAGGTCTGGGTAACATTGTAGATCTTATGGGCCACTTTGAAAGGGGAGAAACAAATATTACGGGGAGGGTGCTCTTCAGACAGACAACTCTCCCAACAAATCATAAGTTTGCATAGGCGGGGCTCAAAATGTGAGTGAGAATTGTACTCTTGATAAAGAATCCCCTCAGAAACATGAAAGAGACAGACACAATGCGGACGCAGATAGTTAGGCTGATTATACAGCCAGTCAATGGTTGAAATATTGTAGTGCTAATGTTAGCTGTCATGGCACATGCAAACTGCTCACATACAAAATACTCTCATTGAAAATCTCCTCCAGGAGCTTCCAATTTTTACACCTGGGCACTAATGGGTAAGGTTCCGGACAAATTTTCTGCATGTCTATTTCTGCCTATCCCAGCTGATGCTTGTACCTGTGCAGACGTGTATGTCGGAACATTGTTAATGTGGGAGGCAACCTGCCTGCCTAGGGAGGCATGCACAATGGCTGGATTTGATTAAATCCAACCTGCAGTAGGTTCTGTCTTCTCACTGAGCTCAAACTACAAAAACAACAGGGATTTCCAAACCATACTCTGACCAAGGTTAAATCACCCTTACCATAACATCAACCACAACAGTGACAAAGCAGAGTACCAAATGCCACAGGGAGAATAACTCAAAGATAAACTGTAGGGGAAACAATGTGAGGTGTGGATAGATAGACCCTCACGATGGGACTTCAATGTGAAACTGAATCCTGTGGTGACCTAAGGACGGGGGAGAAAATGTGAAAAACATGACAGCCAGGGCTGCAGAGAGCTAATGTCACTGCTTCAGGGTGCTTCCCATGCCTTCCCCTTGGGCCAGGAGGGGAACTGAATAAGCCGGCATGAAACTCTAGCCGTATTGGTTACACAAGCTGGGCTTTTCCCCAAACCGCTGGTCACAGCTGAACTGACCATTCAGAGGCCGGACCAAGCCGGGCACTCTGTAGTAGTGGAGTGACCACGCCCTTGTCTCTGGTCTAAAACCAGTAGTGGTGCGTCGGTAAAATCACTGGGCCAAGCAAGAAAAAGGCCAAGCCAGAAAAAAAAACTTAATTTATTACAACCTATGTGTTGTGATAATTGCTCTATAACCTGTTAGTTCATATGCCTTGTGACCATGATATATAGGCCTAAGGCCGAGACAATAAGAAGACACAGTGCCAGAATAAATTCAACCACACCGTTTACATTTACATTTTAGTCATTTAGCAGACACTCTTATCCAGAGCGACTTACAGTTAGTGAATGCATACGTTTTATTTTTTTAAATTTTGTTTCATACTGGCCCCCCTTGGGAAACAAACCCACATCCCTGCCGGCCAAACCCTCCCCTACCTTGGACCAATTGTGCGCCGCCCATGGGTCTCCCGGTTGTGGCCGGCTGCGACAGAGCCTGGACTTGAACCAGGATCTCTAGTGGCACAGCTAGCACTGCGATGCAGTGCCTTAGACCACTGCGCCACTCATTTCATCACAAAACCGGAGAGCAACCTCTGTCCATTGATGTCCACAAAAAGCATATTGCATGTAACAAACGGCATGGTCAAGCAAGTTAATGTTTTCGAAATGTTCAGACTACTAAACAACTATTGATTCAGAACCACGGAGAGAAAAGAACAGGAGCTGTTCCAGTACCATTTCAACTTCAACATTTCAACATGCTCGCTAGCCTAACTTCCTTTCATGGGCAACGTTAGCCAGTTAACATTAGCCTTCTACATCTAGCTACATATTGAACATCAAATCCTCTTAGTCCAGGAGCACAATGTATGCATTTATGGTTGGATCAGAATCACCATTATAAACATTAGCCAGTACGGAGAATTAAGTACAACCACAAGTCCAAATCCTATCTCCATCCATGGCTAATTTAGGAAAGGGACAGTTTTAGCTAGCTAGCTAGCCACAGGAGGACAACAACACAACGAGATGCAATAATTCAATGTTGTTTCTGTCAATTACGTATTTATCTTGATGTGATGTGATAGGAGAGAAGCCAAATCCAAACTGGCTTCCCTTGAAAAGATAATTGGGTGCGCCAGGACCATTCACAGTTGAGCTCACTCAGTTTAGCGCAACACTGATTGGCTATTATTTTATTTATTATTTTATCAAGGGAGGCCAAATGCTCGCTGGCTTCCCTTGCATTCAATGCTATGGGCTGCAACAATGTCATACTCTTTATGACCAGACAGCATCAGATAACTGGCCTACAAATACAGAGACAGAGGGGCACTGTTTCGCTCGCTCGGATGCTTTCTCCAGTGAGATTATGAAAACACAGAGAGATGAAAGATTACAAAAATTATTGGTCAATTTCTTGGGGAAGCCTGGCTTCCCTTGGCACACCACTGTCTAAAACATTCACATGAGCACTCAGTGAACACACTATGACCTCTGCTCAGGTCAACGCCGCTCTACACTGATCCAACTTTTAAGGGTTTGCTAGGAGAGGTCTCCATTTCCTTCTTTGAATGATGAATGGATATCCTACAATAGGATGAAGTCATTCTACATTATGTTATCGTAGCAATTTTTCTAACTTTTCAACTTATGGGAGACACCATAACTGAATAAGTCCTATTCTGTTTCATAAGTTAGTTTTGGATATAGGGCTCATTGCTAAAAGAGTATTGCTCATTTGGGTTTGTTTTATTTTTTCCCTGGAAAACAAAGAGACCTTAATAAAGGACGTACTCGTGCCCCACCATCCTGTCCACTAAAGAAGAATGAGTGTTTCATGGTATATATTTCAAAGGAATCCTAGTGTCACAACTTCCGCCGAGGCTGCCTCCCCTCCTTGTCCGGGCAGGCTTCGGCGTTCGTCATCACCGGAGTACTGTTATCGACAGGAGTATTTTTCTGTGTGCCTTTTATTTTCCAGTGCACTTGTTTTGTGCCCTGGAGTGTGTTTGACGCATTTCTGCGTAAACCTGTATTTTTTGGATTAAAGCCTGTTTCTGTAATTTACCCTCCTGCGCCTGACTCCTTCAACCCCACCTTATCACAGAATCACCCACCCGAATATGGAGTCAGCGGGAGAAGAGCGCATGCCTGGAGTCGTGGCACGGGTCCAGGAGCATTCCACGATGCTGGCCAGCTTGGGGGAAGCGATGGATCGGGTTCTTCAGGTCGTCCAACGCCTGGAGAGGAGAGGACCCGATCTGTCGAGACCAGCTGGCCAACCGGATCCAGCCACCTACACCCCAGCACCCGGAGGGATCCAGATATCCCGACCCCAGGCATTTGATGGGACGACGGCGCTGTGCCAGGGATTCCTCCTCCAATTGGAGCTTTACTTCGCCAGCATCAGGCTGGAACCCTCGGAGCGGGAGAAGGTGTCCGTCCTCGTTTCCTGCCTCTGTGGAAAAGCCCTGACGTGGGCCAACGCGGTGTGGAACGAAGGAGGAGCCGCGTTGGAGGACTACAGGGAGTTCGCTCGCCTCTTTCGGGCGGTCTTTGATCACCCGCCCGAGGGTAGAGAGGTGGGTGAGCAACTGGTCCATCTGAGTATTGATTTTCTGACTGATCTTCCCGTCTCCCAAGGTAATACCACCATCCTGGTCATTGTGGACTGCTTCTCCAAGTCCTACCGCCTCCTTCCTCTGCCCGGTCTCCCCACGGCCCTGCAGACTGCGGGGGCCCTGTTTACTCACGTCTTCCGGCACTACGGGTTGCCAGAGGATATAGTGTCCGACCGAGGTCCCCAGTTCACATCCAAGGTTTGGAAGGCGTTCATGGAACGTCTGGGGGTCTCGGTCAGCCTGACCTCTGGGTTCCACCCCGAGTCAAATGGGCAGGTGGAACGAGTAAATCAGGATGTGGGGAGGTTCCTGCGGTACTACTGCCAGGACCGGCCGGGGGAGTGGTCGGTGTTCTTGCCATGGGCAGAATATGCCCAGAACTCTCTCCGCCACTCCTCTACTAACCTAACACCATTCCAATGTGTTTTAGGTTACCAACCGGTTGTGGCACCAGAGCCAGACCGAGGCTCCTGCAGTGGATGACTGGTTTCGGCACGCGTAGGAGACGTGGGACGCTGCCCACGTTCACCTCCAGCGCGCCGTGCGTCGTCAGAAGGCCAACGCTGACCGTCACCGCAGGGAGGTCCCAGTCTTCGTACCGGGGGATAGGGTCTGGCTCTCGACCCGGAATCTGCCCCTCCGCCTGCCCTGCCGGAAGCTGAGCCTGTGGTTTGTGGGGCCGTTCAAAGTCCTGAGGAGAATCAACAAGGTTACGTATTGGTTGTTACTTCCCCCTGATTACCGTATTAACCCTTCGTTTCATGTGTCTCTCCTCAGGCCGGTGGTGGTTGGACTGCTCCAGGAGTCTGAGGTGCGGGAGGTTCCTCCACCTCCTCTGGACATCGAGGGGTCCCCGGCATACTCTGTCCATGCCATCCTGGATTTGTTGTGGAGTGGGAGGGGTACGGTCCGGAGGAACGGTGCTGGGTACCGGTGAAGGATATCCTCGATCCCTCCATGTTACGGGATTTCCACCGTCGCCATCCGGCTCGACCTGCTCCGCGTCCTCCTGGCCGTCCCTGTGGTCGGGGTCGGCGCGCGGCTGGAGTCGCGCATCAAGGGTGGGGGGGGGGCTTCGGCGTTCATCGTCACCGGAGTACTAACCACTGCCGCCCCAATCATCATGTCAATCACACACACCTGGTTCTATTCCCCTAATTAGTCCATATATAAGTGTTCCCTCTGTCCCCTTGTCCTTGGGGGTGATTGTTTGTTGTGGAGGTTAGTAGCTCGGTGGAGCTCTGGTATTTGGTATCGACGGGAGTATTTTTCTGTGTGCCTTGTATTTTCCAGTGCACTTGTTTTGTGCCCTGGAGTGTGTTTGATGCATTTCTGCGTAAACCTGTATTTTTTGGGGATTAAAGCCTGTTTCTGTGATTTACCCTCCTGCGCCTGACACCTTCAACACCACCTTATCACACTTAGCCGTTTGACATGGGATATTTCCTGTACCGCCGAAGCCATCCATTCGTAAACAGAAATGTACACAGAAGAGGAGCTGTGGTCAGAAAATCAATGCTTCTGGGAGTGAGGGGGGAATGAGAGCACAGCACCAACGCAGACATTCTTCCTCCTCACAGCTGTGTTTTCAACATAAATCCACACGAGTCAATACCTCAGCAAGGTCTGGGCTTCTGCCTCCAATTCATACATATAGTACTGCATGACTGGCCTTTCTCTCTATAGTAGTTTTATTGTTGTGTATCTTGGCATGGATGATGTAAAAAAAAAGAACATATGTTACAATGCTTTAGGACGGAGTTCTTTGATGTTTTGCTGTGTGATGCTCAAGGTAATTTCTCATTGAGTATAAATTGAGTGAAGGTCTATGAGGGCTACAGTACAGAGGCTGAGGCAGGATACTGTACTGTACTGTACTTCAGATGTGTTGTCTTTGTTTCAGTTCAGCCTGAAGTGATTATAGAGGTGACTCACTGCACTGCACCATGCAAAGAGACAATATGAAAGCATTAACACACAACCGACCGTGCGTTGTCAGGGAATAACCGAACACTTCAGCGGTGTGAGAATGCCCTCCTTTGCAGGCCCTTTCGGCAACAATGTTATTTAGGTGCGGGAATGTTAGATTTATCTTTTAAATTCTAAGATAACTGTCATTGAAGTTTGTTCTGCTGCTGACATCTACCTCTTAGGCCTCCTAAGAAACAGTCAAATTGAACCCTTCATGGGATAACATGCCACTCAAAAAATAGCCACTACTCAAACTAACGGTCAGTGGAAGGACGAGTAGAGTACGCGCACGCGTCGGGGAAGAGGAGCGGGCAGGGGGAATTTTCCAAGATTCAAACATGAGAAACTAGCTAGCTAGTTTGTATGGCATTTCTTAAAAGACACTGGCACTGTTTCCACATGCTATGTGGATGTTTGTGGCACAAATCCCTGTCACGGTTTCGGCCGAGGCTGCTCCTCCTCCTGGTTCGGGCAGGCTTCGGCGGTCGTCGTCCCCGGAGTACTAGCTGCCACCGATCTATGTTTCATGTTCATTTGGTTTTGTCTTGATGTTGTACACCTGTGTCTTGTTAGTCCTCGTTAGTGTTCTATTTAGTTCTCGTTGTGTGTGTTTGTCTTTGTGTGTGATTGCTCTTCTGTTTTGTGTTGGAGCTACGTACTTCCCTCCAGTGTTTTGGAGAGGTTTTTCGCACATGTTAGTGCGCCGTTTGTTTGACGCCTGTGTGCGCCGTTATTTCGCCTTCGGGCTTATTGTGCTTATTTTCTACGTGAATATTGCACTAAAGTCTTTTGGACTGAGCTTCTGCGTCCTGCGCTTGATTCATGCACCACACCCACCTTCAGCACCCCTTGACAGAATCACACACCAAAATGGAATCAGCAGGATCTGCAGTTACGCCTGAGTCGGTCGAGGAGCGTGTTCGCGGCCAAGATGACCAGATACGACAACTGGGGACCGCTCTACAGGACGTCATCAACACCCTGCACCGATGGGAGGCCAGCGGGGTACCCACACCTCCACCTACCCTGCCAACCCCATCGGCCGGTCCACCAGTCCCAGGTCCGGAACCCAGGGGGATTCGGCTCTCGCTCCCGAGGGCGTATGACGGAACAGCTGCCGGGTGTCAGGGGTTCCTCCTGCAGGTGGAGCTTTACCTGGCCACTGTACACCCGGTGCCCTCGGGACACGAGAGCGTTTCCGCCCTCATCTCCTGTCTCACGGGCAAGGCGTTGGAGTGGGCTAACGCCGAGTGGAGGAAGATGGACGCCAACACCATCTCCTACGCCGAGTTCTCCCGCCGCTTCAAGGCCGTGTTCGACCATCCACCTGAGGGCAAAGCGGGCGGGGAGCGTCTAGTCCACCTAAGACAGGGGAGGAGGAGCGCACAGGCGTTTGCTCTAGAGTTCCGGACTCTAGCGGCGGACGCAGGGTGGAATGAACGGGCCCTCATCAACCATTTTCGATGTAGCCTACGGGAGGACGTTCAATGTGAGTTGGCCTGCAGGGATACCCATCTCACCTTCGACCAGTTGGTCGATATGTCCGTCCGTCTGGACACCCTGCTGGCCACCCGTGGACGTCCCGAGGGGGGTCCGTCCATTCCGCCCTCCGGCACCTCCGAGCCAAGCCCTATGGAGCTCGGGGGTGCCGGCGCTAGAGAAAGGAGGAGGAGGAGCCCGAGGGGGCCTGTCTCCTGCACCAAGTGCGGTCGTGGAGGGCCCACTGCGGCCAGGTGCTGAGGAGGGTTCTCCGGGGGAGAAGACAACAGGCCACGCACTGGGGGGGCCTCCCAGGTGAGTAGACGTCCCACTTACCCAGAGCTTTCTGTTGCGCACTTTTGTATACCTGTGTTTTTTCCACAGGTTGCACCTCATTCCCAGCATAAGGCGCTAGTAGATTCAGGCGCAGCTGGGAATTTTGTTGATCGGAAGTTTTGTTTAGATTTAGGGATCCCTCTCCTACCTGTTGACAAACCTTTTCCCGTTCATGCCTTAGATAGCCGCCCGTTGGGGTCGGGGTTGATTAGGGAGATCACAGCACCACTTAGGATGTGTGCGCAGGGGGTCATGAAGAGACTATACAGCTGTATCTGATCGACTCTCCTGCGTACCCAGTGGTGCTGGGAATTCCCTGGTTAAGCACCCATAACCCTGCTATTTCGTGGCAACAGAGGGCTCTCGATGGGTGGTCTGCTCAGTGCGAGGGGCGATGTCTGGTTGTTTCCGTGGGGGCGACTTCGGTGGAAAGTCCAAACCAAGTGCCCGCACTGCACATTCCGCCTGAATATGGGGATTTAGCTCTCGTGTTTAGTAAAACTAGGGCGACGCAGTTGCCTCCTCATAGACAGGGGGATTGTGCGATTGATCTCCAGGCAGGAGCAGCGCTCCCACGGAGCCACGTGTATCCTTTGTCTCAAGAGGAGAGAAAAGCCATGGAGACTTACATAGCCGAATCTTTGAGACAGGGATACATTCGGCCCTCCACTTCTCCCGCCTCCTCGAGTTTCTTTTTTGTGAAGAAGAAAGATGGAGGGTTGCGCCCGTGCATTGATTACCGTGGTCTCAATCAGATTACTGTGAAATACAGTTATCCACTCCCTCTGATTGCGACCATGACAGAGTCATTGCATGGAGCGTGGTTTTTCACAAAATTGGATCTCAGGAGCGCGTATAACTTGGTGCGCATTAGGGAGGGCGACGAATGGAAGACAGCGTTTAGTACCACGTCAGGTCATTTCGAATATCTCGTCATGCCATATGGGTTGATGAATGCTCCATCAGTCTTCCAATCCTTCGTAGATGACATTTTCCGGGATATGCAGGGACAAGGGGTGGTCGTGTACATTGATGACATTCTGGTGTACTCGTCTACCCGAGCCGAGCATATAACCCTGGTGCGTCGTGTATTGAGGAGGCTGTTGGAGCACGACCTATATGTCAAGGCAGAGAAATGTCTGTTTTTCCAGGAGTCGGTCTCCTTTTTGGGTTATCGGTTGTCCGCGTCAGGGGTGGGAATGGAGGTGGATCGTGTGTCCGCTGTGCGTAATTGGCAAACTCCAACCACTGTAAAAGAGGTGCAGCAGTTCTTGGGCTTTGCGAATTACTACCGGAGGTTTATCCGGGGGTTTTGGACAGGTGGCAGCTCCCATCACGTCCCTTCTGAAAGGGGGGTCCGGTGCGCCTGCAGTGGTCAGCTGATGCGGACAGGGCCTTTAGGAGACTGAAGGACCTGTTTACGTCGGCTCCGGTGCTGGCGCATCCGGATCCCGCATTAC
Source organism: Coregonus clupeaformis (assembly GCF_020615455.1). Classification (NCBI taxonomy): domain Eukaryota; kingdom Metazoa; phylum Chordata; class Actinopteri; order Salmoniformes; family Salmonidae; genus Coregonus; species Coregonus clupeaformis. The sequence goes on from NC_059203.1 coordinate 7,484,076, forward strand.
CCTTTCAGGTTGAGGTAGACGAGTCTGAGGCTGGTATAGGGGCCGTTCTCTCTCAACGGTCCGGCACGCCACCTAAACTCCGCCCCTGTGCTTTTTACTCAAAAAAGCTCAGCCCGGCGGAGCGGAACTATGACGTTGGGGACAGGGAGCTGTTAGCTGTAGTTCAAGCCCTTAAGGTGTGGAGGCATTGGCTTGAGGGGGCTCAACACCCTTTCCTCATTTTGACTGACCATCGGAACCTGGAGTACATCCGGGCAGCGAGGAGACTGAACCCTCGCCAGGCTCGATGGAGTATGTTTCTCACCAGGTTCGTATTTAAAATCACGTACATCCCTGGGTCCCAGAATGGTAAGGCAGATGCGCTGTCCCGGCGGTATGACATGGAGGAGAGGTCCGTTGAGCCTACTCCCATACTACCGGAGTCTTGCCTTGTGGCACCGGTGGTGTGGGAGGTCGATGCCGAAATCGAGCGAGCGTTGCGTACCGACCCCAGCCCTCCACAGTGTCCTGAGGGTCGGAAGTACGTTCCGCTCGAGATTCGGGATCAACTCATTTACTGGGCTCACACGTCACCCTCCTCTGGACATCCGGGTATTGGCCGGACAGTGCATTGCCTTAGCACTAAATACTGGTGGCCCACTTTGGCTAGGGATGTGAGGGTTTATGTCTCCTCCTGCTCGGTGTGCGCCCAGTGTAAGGCGCCCGACATCTGCCCAGGGGTAAGTTACAACCCCTGCCCGTTCCACAACGACCATGGTCCCACCTCTCGGTGGATTTTGTGACAGACCTTCCCCTCTCTCAGGGGAATACCACCATCCTGGTCGTTGTGGACCGGTTCTCTAAGGCCTGTCGTCTTCTCCCTATGTCGGGTCTTCCTACTGCCCTACAGACCGCTGAGGCCCTATTTACCCACGTCTTCCGGCATTACGGGGTACCCGAGGATATAGTGTCTGATCGAGGCCCCCAGTTTACCTCCCGTGTTTGGAGAGCGTTCATGGAGCGTTTGGGGGTCTCGGTTAGCCTTACCTCAGGGTACCACCCGGAGAGTAACGGGCAGGTAGAACGTGTCAACCAGGATGTGGGTAGGTTTCTGAGGTAATATTGCCAGGGCCGGCCGGAGGAGTGGGCACGGTACATTCCCTGGGCCGAGATGGCCCAGAACTCTCTCCGCCACTCCTCTACCAACCTAACCCCCTTCCAATGTGTGTTAGGTTACCAGCCGGTTCTGGCACCTTGGCAGCAGAGCCAGATCGAGGCCCCTGCGGTGGATGATTGGATGAGGCGCTCGGAAGAGACGTGGAACGCTGCCCACGTCCACCTGCAGCGGGCCGTCCTTCGTCACAAGGCTAGCGCCGATCTCCACCGCAGTGAGGGGCCGGTGTACGCACCCGGAGATCGAGTCTGGCTCTCTACCAGAAACCTACCCCTCCGCCTGCCCTGCCGGAAGCTGGGTCGGCGGTTTGTGGGGCCCTTTAAAGTCCTGAGAAGATTGAACGAGGTGTATTATAGGTTACATCTACCTGTTGAGTATAAGAATATTAACCCCTCGTTCCATGTGTCTCTTCTCAGGCCGGTGGTAGCTGGTCCACTCCAGGACAATGAGATAGGGGAGACTCCTCCGCCTCCACTGGACATCGAGGGGGCTCCGGCGTACACCGTTCGGTCCATCTTGGACTCAAGACGCCGGATGGGGGGTCTCCAGTATCTCGTGGAGTGGGAGGGGTACGGCCCGGATGAGCGGTGCTGGGTGCCGCGGAGGGACATCCTAGACCCATCTCTCCTGTCGGAGTTCCACCGGGACCATCCCGCGCGCCCTGCTCCGCGGCCTCCTGGTCGTCCCCGAGGCCGGGGTCGGCGCACGGCTGGAGCCGCGCGTCAAGGGGGGGGTACTGTCACGGTTTCGGCCGAGGCTGCTCCTCCTCCTCCTGGTTCGGGCAGGCTTCGGCGGTCGTCGTCCCCGGAGTACTAGCTGCCACCGATCTATGTTTCATGTTCGTTTGGTTTTGTCTTGATGTTGTACACCTGTGTCTTGTTAGTCCTCGTTAGTGTCCTATTTAGTTCTCGTTGTGTGTGTTTGTCTTTGTGTGTGATTGCTCTTCTGTTTTGTGTTGGAGCTACGTACTTCCCTCCAGTGTTTTGGAGAGGTTTTTCGCACATGTTAGTGCGCCGTTTGTTTGACGCCTGTGTGCGCCGTTATTTCGCCTTCGGGCTTATTGTGCTTATTTTCTACGTGAATATTGCACTAAAGTCTTTTGGACTGAGCTTCTGCGTCCTGCGCTTGATTCATGCACCACACCCACCTTCAGCACCCCTTGACAATCCCATTCAAGTCATGGGACCGATATTAGAATTGTTGTGCATCATGTCCAAATTATCCAAAAGTATCTAAAATGTATTGTGAAGCTCAACAAAGTAACTTATAGATGATTGGAACATGATGCGTGAAAAATACTAATATCAGTCCCATGACTTGCATTTCATTTGTGCCACAAATGCTAGAACGTTAGCACGTGGAAACAGTGCCAGGGAAACTAAACCAAAGCAAGGATTGCTGTCACACCTTGTCCTTAGACTGCTTATAGGGTAAGGAAACCAATCATTTTGTAATTCATATTCAAAATAACGAGTAAAAAGAGACACTAAAAGTATTAGTTAAAAAAACACCACCAATCTGAAAGGGCACTTTTCTCATAGGAAGGGAAAAGGGCATACTATTGAACTCAACGTTTTCATACAACTGCATGATTTGTAAAATCCTTGTACAAAGTCAAAAGTGTTCAAGCCTTCATCACCATTGAAAATGGTTTATGTGCAGCTATACTACATACCGGAAAAGTTTTATCTTCCTACTTTTAAGTAAACACTCTTAGTGTGACAGGAGCGTTGTTTGGTCTTGAAGGGGATCGTCATTTCTATGTTGTTTTGTCCCCTCCCATCCAGCGGGGGTCCTGTGCACACTGCTGTGCTCCTGTCATCTGCAGTGAGCCTGGCGGTCCCTGTCAGTCCCTGTCGGCCCCTGACACAGTGGGGCTGCCAGCGGGACCCGGGCCAGCCTATTCTCCAGGCCCTGACAGCTACAGAATAGAGTTCCTGACCCAGAACACTAAACTATATCTAATACGACAAAAGGAGCAGTACCCAGGCAGCTAGAGCATAGGGGAAACAAATCTAGTAGCCATTTGTGGGTTTTAAGATAACCATGTACCCCTCCAATCCCTCCTGTACTGTACACATCCTGTTTACTGTGATGTTCAGTTCAGGTCTGTGCTGTGCTGTCTTCATCTCGTTAAGGTCATTAAAGACACCCTGGACTTAGAATGATGTGTTAGACACTCCGTGCTGTTTTCATCTCATTAAGGTGATTTAAGAGACCTGGAATTAGAATGTGTTAGACACTACAATGCATGTTTACAGTGTAAAAGCATTGCTTCTGTATTATGAAGTTAAATGAATGAGGATAAGAAGGATATTAATAAAGTGGTCTTATAAACAACCTTATTTAGGTGACCTGGAATGAGAAACAGAATACTGTGCTCACAACGATAATTAATTTATGGCAAATTATCACACTGTATTTCTGGAGACACCCGTGTAACTACGGAACGTCTCTGTTTGGCGCCCAATCAAAGGATCAGAGAAAATAACATTGTGTTTGCTGTATTCCCTTTTCTCCTCATGACATTCTGCGTTTTTGGAGTAAGGAATGAAAAATAAAAGCTGTTTTTGAGCGAGAGGAGAGGTGGTGTTAACCCCATGGCTCCCTACTGCCTCTCTTTTCTCCTACTCACACTCCTTCTCCAGCTGCCTCATATCAATACACTGGCTTGGGCTGGAAAGGGTGTTGGGTTATCTTTTCAATTTCTCTCACAGCTGACAGTGATTAGGTCATCATGTTGTCCTTTTGTTAAGCACGGGATGACAAGTGAGAGGGGGGAACAGGCCCAGTGCTGCTAAGTGATGACATACGGACTCAGAGAACTGATATTACTACTTTCTCCAAAATGGTCTGTCACATCCATTTCAAGTCAAACAGGGTGCTTGGGTGTCTGTCTCCCAACTGCAGTGTTACACCCCTCCCGCCCCCTGTCACCACTACCACCACCACCACCACCACCACACCACGGCTCTACAGTCCACTGTGTCCATGTAATGATGTTATGAACGAATACATGCCCTCCAAAACCTTCAGCAGGGGAAGAATGACTCACTACATATTCATTTGGCATGTAAACAGAGGATTTGGTGGAAGTGCTGAGAGGTTTTTGGAAGTTGGAGACTACACAGCTGGAGGCTTTCTTAGTGTGTGGCACATCCAATGGTACGGCTAGACTTTGCAATTTCTATAAATTCTTTACTAGCCCTCGTTTCTCTAATCTATGGTCTCAAACCCTGATAAATCTATGTTGCCATTCCGTGGATAGCTTGGATATCTGGGAAGCATTCAAATTTGGGGAAAGACCGCCTGACAGCTGCACTACCACTTGGGCAGTGTCCAGACCTCTAGCTCACGGTCTGTGAAAGCTCAAAATGGACCTAATTGCATTTCAGAAGTTCTGCCTTGTTTTTGGTATGCTTTCCCAAAGTAAACTAGCCCAGGAACATCCTACAAGCCCACTTACCAGCATGGTCTCAGACTAGACCTAACATATGTGAATCCGGGACACTGAAATTAGTATGATATGTTACTTTTGGTATGGTTACAGAAGACAGAAGGTTACTTAAGGTAAAAAAAAGGAGGGTGGATGGATGAGTGTATAATGCAAATGAAAGGAGGGTGGTTGGTCTGGTTGGATGGATGGGCATATAATGAGAACGTCTAGCAACCCAAAGCTTGCGTGTTCGAATCTCATCACGGACAGGTTTAACTAATTAGCAACTTTTCAACTACTTACTACTTTTTAGCTACTTTGCAACTACTTAGCATGTTAGGGGAAGCATGTTAGCTAACCCTTCCCTAACCCTAAACCTAACCCCTAGCCTAGCTAATGTTAGCCAACTAGCTAACCTTAGAGTTAGCCACCTAGCCACCTAGCTAACATTAGCCACAACAAATTAGAATTCGTAACATATCATACGTTTGGCAAATTCGGTACATAATATACATTTTGCTAATTCATAATATATTGTACGTTTTTGAAATTCATAACATATCATATGAATTGTCATTCGTAAGAGATCATACAAAATGGATGATGGACATCCACAAATTAATATGTACCATATGAAACGTAACATATGATGCTAAATGGAGTGTCTCGGATTTAAGAACAGAATAATACAAAATGCTCTGGGACCAGGTTGCATTTTCAGCCTCTCCCTGGTAAAGCCCTCAATGCTTGTAGAACTGTCTGCGGCACAACTTAAAAGGCTAGGGACATGTGACACAGCTTTATTTATTTTTTATTACTGTGTCAAAGTTTTTCATTTTCAGTCTAATTGCAAAGCCATTTTTTTCTGCCAGTATGTTTACATATTTCTTAAATATTCATGAACAGTTGTCGAGGACATGATTCACTCTTTTGTCCTTTTAAGAGCTTTGTATATCTATTTTTTCCCAATATATTTTCATTACAAATTTCAAATGTACAATTGCGGCATTGTTACAGTTATGTGACACAGCTTGTTATGTTTGTGTGTGACAGTGTATGCGTCTTTACATAAGAATGTAAATGTACACGTGAGTGTGTCTGTGTGTGTGTGCCTGTGTGTACCTGTGTGTGTGTGTGTGTGTGCGCACGTGCGCGTGTGGGTGTGTGTGCCTGTGTCTGCATGTGGGTGTCTGTCTGCATGTCCTAGGGAGCTGTAGTCTCTCGATGTTTACCCAATTACTGGTGGAAGTGCAAATGGTCCCATCCTGCAGGAAGTAATAAGTGTAAGAGGGTTCTCAGGGCCGAGGAGTTATCAAATACCACCTTCCTCTCACAGGAACCCAAACACTCATCCTCAGCTCCTAATCGCCACAATCATACACGTCCCTGCCATTTCAACTTCAAATCCTTTGCTGTACACACTACACACACATGTCCCTTCTTCAAAATAGTTTCTTCCCTGTGGCCAAGGAGGATCCTCCTCACTGTGCTCAAGGAAAATCAACAGAATCAGAACAAGAAATGTAAAACAAAAAGCATAACTGTATGTGCACCTTATGCCCTACTAACTACTATCAAGAGTTGCATTTATTTATTTTTTCAGAGGAAAGGCAATTGAGCATTTTCTCACAGGGAATATCATTGGGAAAAGTACCTTGGTGTGTCACAGTGGTGAAGAGAGACCAGGGTATTTCTCAACAACTATCCCCTGACAGGATCCCAGCTGGAAAGGACAATGAGACAACTGAGGTTAGGAGCCTTGAGTGCCTCAGACAAACAAGTAATGTAGGCAGCAGCATATAGCCACCTGTCAATGCTGTATCAGCCCTATTTATATAGAACCAAAGCACAGAAGAACTGATGAGCGCTGAAAACTATGGATAGCCAATCAGAATCACCTGTATTAGCCTAGTACATTTACATATACCCATAATTTGATTTGGTGAAATGGTGTTGCCACAGTAAACAGAATAAACAGACAGAATATAGATGATAAACATAATACATAGACATAATATATCAATAAAGAATTTATGAATACACTATAAATAGCTAAATCTGAATAATTATGCATGGTATGGATGTATAAACAATTTCCAATGGATGATGTGCAATGGAGCGGACCTATATGTCGTCATTTAGTGCAGAGTTTAAAAAGGAAGGTGCATATATGCCCAGCGTCATCCAGGGTAGGGGAGGGAATGGCCGGCAGGGATGTAGCTCAGTTGATAGAGCATGGCGTTTGCAACGCCAGGGTTGTGGGTTCAATTCCCACGGGGGGCCAGTATAAAAAAATATGTATTCACTAACTGTAAGTCGCTCTGGATAAGAGCGTCTGCTAAATGACTAAAATGTAAATGTAAATGTAATATGCAAGAATGTGCAGAGGTAGTGGAATGAAATTGCACACATCCTGCTGGTGTCCCAACACAGCACACATGGACCTCACCCAATAATCAACACACGTTCAGTACGGCAAGGAAGTTAGTCATGAGGGGAGGGAGGGGGATGTTAAAAGCAATTAGGTTTCTCTCTTTGAACCCCCAAGACAGGATTCAGCCTCCATTCAAGCTTTCCAAACCTTATCGGCCGTCATCGGAACTGGAGGGGAAGTGAAGTTTACACTGTCATGAGGAGGCTGCCCTCAGTATGCTGCCTGTTACTGTTCCTTACCAGGCCAGCCAAGCTAGGCGGCTCCATTGACCTCAGTAACTGTCCATTGAGAATAACCATGGGGTCCATGACTGCCTGCCACCAGCCTGTTGAGTGAGGCCAACAGTAGCCAAACAACCTGTTCAGAACTTACACTGCTAGACCACCCTAGGCCACGATTGTAGGTACTTTAAATGACTCTGAAGTTAACAACAGTTAATTTTACAATGGCAAGGTAGTGGATAGAATACTGAAATTCTTACATTGGCCTTTACTGAGCTTTCTGACTAGTTTGCAATAATAATGTATTTAAATAATTCCATGTGATGTTATTGATACTGTGGAAAACAAGCAATTGAAGAAAAAGTCTTGACTGTTGTGTTTAGGGGTAAGATAATATACACTACATGGCCAAAGGTATGTGGACACCCCTTCAAATTAGTGGATTCGGCTATTTCAGCCACACACCCCGTTGCTGACAGCTGTATAAAATCGAACACACAGCCATGCAATCTCCATAGACAAACATTAGCAGTAGAATGGCTCGTACTGAAGAGCTCAGTGACTTTCAACGTGGCACCGTCATAGGATGCCACCTTTCTAACAAGTCAGTTTGTCAAATTTCGGCCTTGCTAGAGCTGCCCCAGTCAACTGTAAGTGTTGTTATTGTGAAGTGGAAACATCTAGGAGCAACAACGGATCAGCCGTGAAGTGGTAAACCACACAAGCTTACAGAACGGGACCGCTGAGTGCTGAAGCGCTTAGCACGTAAAAATTGTCTGTCCTCGGTTGCAACACTCACTAACGTGTTCCAAACTGCCTCTGGAAGCAATGTCAGCACAAGAACTGTTCGTCGGGAGCTTCATGAAATGGGTTTACATGGCCGAGCAGCCGCACACAAGCCTAAGATCATCATGCACAATGCCAAGCATCGGCTGGAGTGGTGTAAAGTTCGCCGCCATTGGCCTCTGGAGCAGTGGAAACGCTTTCTCTGGAGTGATGAATCACACTTCACCATCTGGCAGTCCTACGGACGAATCTGGGTTTGGTGGATGCCAGGAGCACGCTACCTGTCCGAATACATAGTGCCAACTGTAACGTTTGGTGGAGGAGGAATAATGGTCTGGGGCTTTTTTCATGGTTAGATCTAGGACCCTTAATTCCAGTGAAGGGAAATCTTAACGATACAGCATACAATGACATTCTAGACGATTCTGTGCTTCCGACTTTGTGGGCCCTTTCGTGTTTCAGCATGACAATGCCCCCATGCACAAAGCGAGGTCATACAGAAATGGTTTGTCAAGATCGGTGTGGAAGAACTTGACTGGCCTGCACAATCCCATCGAACACCTTTGGGATGAATTGGTGAGCTGTGAGCCAGGCCTAATCGCCCAACATTAGTGCCCAACCTCACTAATGCTCTTGTGGCTGAATGGAAGCAAGTCCACGCAGCAATGTTCCAACATCTAGTGGAAAGCCTTCCCAGAAGAGTGGAGGCTGTTATAGCAGCAAAGGGGGGACCAACTCCATATTAATGCCCATGATTTTAGAATGAGATGTTTGGCAAGCAGATGTCCACATACATTTGGCCATGTAGTCTATGTATACAGTATGCCTTTGAGTTTGGTCCCAGATTGGTTTAACAAAGCATGACGTGTATCTAATGTATCTAATGATCTGCTGAGTCAGATTATCAAAACTGATTTTATCATAATTTAAAATACAAAAAATAAGTCATGATTTATATATAAAATGAATCAATAGAGGTTTGAACTTCATATGTTAACCAATATACATTTTGTACAAGCTGGTTGGCTATCACAATTTTGTTTGTCTGTTATCCATCAAAAAAGCTCTTGTGGTTAGGCTATACTGTTATTCATTTTCTGAGCCCACCACAGGCATTTCCTATGAGGCTATTGTTTTAGGTATGCACCTGCAAACCATGTTAACGGTTCTAATGGTCATGTGTGTTGATCGTACCAAAGAAATGAGCTGTAACGTCCCATTTGCTAACATTTATCGCTACGTACTCTAGGAGGAGAGCAGGAATCTAGTGTTGTGGTGCACTTGTTGCAGTGGTGACACACTGATCAAACCAAGGGAGTGTTTAAGCAGTGCTTTGTGGCATCTATGTCACAGGTTAAACTATTCTAGCCCTGGTCGGTGTTGTAACAAGGATATTTAGACTAGTTTTAATCTCAAGAACATGACTGCCTCGTGAAAACGTATTTCTTCATGTCCTGGGCTGACAGAGCCTTCCAGGCTACTTATCTTGCATGTATGATAAGCACACTCATACATATTGAAGAATAAACGGTGTCTTCTTTGCATATGAGTGTGTGTGTGTGTGTGTGTGTGTGTGTGTGTGGTGTGTAAATGTAAAATGTAAAATGTTTGTGAGAGAGAGAGAGAGAGAGAGAGAGAGAGAGAGAGAGAGAGAGAGAGAGAGAGAGAGAGAGAGAGAGAGAGAGAGAGAGAGAAATGGCTGGAGACATTTAGAGGAACTCAATGACTTTCAATTTTATATGTAATGATCCCAGCAAGTCCTCATTTGTAAAGACAATGAATGAGGTAGATTCAGTAGAAGGCTGGATGTGGAGTAGAACCCTTAGATCACAGTGTCTATACAAAGGATCCCATGTAGGCTAATGTCAGGAGGAAGATGTATCCTAACAAAGCCATCAGTAAACAGTAAGCGATGTCTTTATAATGCCTTTATACATCAAATGATTCCATTTCTCATGGCTTATCCAGCTATACTATCAAATCAAATCAAATGTTATTTGTCACATGCTTCGTAAACAACAGGTGTAGACTAACAGTGAAATGCTTACTTACAGGCCCTTCCCATCAATGCAGAGAGAAAGAAAATACAGAAATAATAGAAAAGTAATAATAAAAGTAATAATAAACACACATTGAGTAACAATAACTTGACTATATACACAGGGTACCAGTAGCGAGTCGATGTGCAGGGCTATGAGGTAATTGAGGTAGATACAGTGAGGGAAAAAAGTATTTGATCCCCTGCTGATTTTGTACGTTTGCCCACTGACAAAGAAATTATCAGTCTATAATTTTTATGGTAGGTTTATTTGAACAGTGAGAGACAGAATAACAACAAAAAAATCCAGAAAAACGCATGTCAAAAATGTTATAAATTGGCTAGCATTTTAATGAGGGAAATAAGTATTTGACCCCCTCTCAATCAGAAAGATTTCTGGCTCCCAGGTGTCTTTTATACAGGTAACGAGCTGAGATTAGGAGCACACTCTTAAAGGGAGTGCTCCTAATCTCAGCTTGTTACCTGTATAAAAGACACCTGTCCACAGAAGCAATCAATCAATCAGATTCCAAACTCTCCAGTATGGCCAAGACCAAAGAGCTCTCCAAGGATGTCAGGGACAAGATTGTAGACCTACACAAGGCTGGAATGGGCTACAAGACCATCGCCAAGCAGCTTGGTGAGAAGGTGACAACAGTTGGTGCGATTATTTGCAAATGGAAGAAACACAAAATAACTGTCAATCTCCCTCGGCCTGGGGCTCCATGCAAGATCTCACCTCGTGGAGTTGCAATGATCAAGAGAACGGTGAGGAATCAGCCCAGAACTACACGGGAGGATCTTGTCAATGATCTCAAGGCAGCTGGGACCATAGTCACCAAGAAAACAATTGGTAACACACTACGCCGTGAAGGACTGAAATCCTGCAGCACCCGCAATGTCCCCCTGATCAAGAAAGCACATATACAGGCCCGTCTGAAGTTTGCCAATGAACATCTGAATGATTCAGAGGAGAACTGGGTGAAAGTGTTGTGGTCAGATGAGACCAAAATCGAGCTCTTTGGCATCAACTCAACTTGCCGTGTTTGGAGGAGGAGGAATGCTGCCTATGACCCCAAGAACACCATCCCCACCGTCAAACATGGAGGTGGAAACATTATGCTTTGGGGGTGTTTTTCTGCTAAGGGGACAGGACAACTTCACCGCATCAAAGGGACGATGGATGGGGCCATGTACTGTCAAATCTTGGGTGAGAACCTCCTTCCCTCAGCCAGGGCATTGAAAATGGGTCGTGGATGGGTATTCCAGCATGACAATGACCCATAACACACGGCCAAGGCAACAAAGGAGTGGCTCAAGAAGAAGCACATTAAGGTCCTGGAGTGGCCTAGCCAGTCTCCAGACCTTAATCCCATAGAACATCTGTGGAGGGAGCTTAAGGTTCGAGTTGCCAAACATCAGCCTCGAAACCTTAATGACTTGGAGAAGATCTGCAAAGAGGAATGGGACAAAATCCCTCCTGAGATGTGTGCAAACCTGGTGGCCAACTACAAGAAACGTCTGACCTCTGTGATTGCCAACAAGGGTTTTGCCACCAAGTACTAAGTCATGTTTAGCAGAGGGGTCAAATACTTATTTCCCTCATTAAAATGCAAATCAATTCATAACATTTTTGAAATGCGTTTTTCTGGATTTTTTTGTTGTTATTCTGTCTCTCACTGTTCAAATAAACCTACCATTAAAATTATAGACTGATCATTTCTTTGTCAGTGGGCAAACGTACAAAATCAGCAGGGGATCAAATACTTTTTTCCCTCACTGTATGTACATATAACTAGGAATAAAGTGACTAGGCAACAGGATAGATAATAAACAGAAGCAGCAGTGTATGTGATGAATCACAAAAAGTGAGTGCAAAAAGGGTCAATGCAGATAGTCTGGGTAGCTATTTGGTTAACTATTTAGCAGTCTTATGGCTAAGGCGTGAAAGCTGTTCAGGGTCCTGTTGGTTTCTGACCTGGTGCATCGGTACCGCTTGCCGTGCAGTAGTAGAGAGAACAGTCTATGACTTAGATGGCTGGAGTCTTTGACAATTTTTAGGGCCTTCCTCTGACACCGCCTGGTATAGAGGTCCTGGATGGCAGGGAGCTCGGCCCCACTGATTTACTAGGCCGTACGCACTACAAATTTTTTGAGGATCTGAGGGCCCATGCCAAATCTTTTCAGCCTCCTGAGGAGGAAGAGGCGTTGTCGTGCCCTCTTCACGACTGTGTTGGTGTGTGTGGACCATGATTGATCCTTAGTGATGTGGACACCGAGGAAATTGAAGCTTTTGACCAACTCCACTACAGCCCCGTCGATGTGAATGGGGGCGTGCTTGGCCCTCCTCCCTATAGGCTTTTTTCTGAGCACACCACAGGCATTTCCTATGAGGCTATTGTTTTAGGTGTGCACCTGCGAACCATATTAACAGTTCTAATGGTCATGTGTGTTGATCGTACCAAAGAAATTAGTTGTAACGTCCCATCTGCTAACATTTATCACTACGTGCGCTGGGAGGTGACCAGGAATCTAGTGTTGTGGTGCAGTGGTGACACACTGATCAAACTTAGGGAGTGTTTAAGCAGTGCTTTGAGGCATCTATGTCACAGGTTCAACTATTCTAGCCCTGGTCGGTGTTGTAACAAGGATATTTAGACTAGTTTTAATCTCAAGAACATGTCTGCCTGGTAAAACGTATTTCTTCATGTCCTGGGCTGACAGAGCTGAGCTGACAGAGCCTTCCCGGCGAGTTGGGGGGAGACATTTAGAGGAACTCAATTACTTTAAATTCTAAATGTAAAGATCCAAGCAACTCCTTATTTGTAAAGACAGTGAATGAGGTAGATTCAGTAGAAGGCTGGATGTGGAGTAGAACCCTTAGATCTCAGTGTCTATACAAAGGACCCCATGTAGGCTAATGTCAGGAGGAAGATGTAGCTTAATAAAGCCATCAGTAAAAAGTAAGTGATGCCTTTATACATCAAATGATGTAATGTCTCATGGCTTATTGACCTATACTTCCTTCATGGTTTCCAGTTAAAGAACAGCTCCACCACCGCCAGCAATCATAATTGAACATGTTTAACTCGAGTAATTTCAGTGATACCACAATCATACTGTAGGCCTAAGTGAATTCTGTATGTATGTCACAGAAATGGGTTGTGGCTTGTTTATAAGGGCGTGCTCCAGTAATGTACCTTTCACTAATCCCGCCCCGAAATCAGCAGTCTGTGGTGTGTGCAGTGTAGCCCACCACAGTTGTCTCTCCGACCCGTCTCTCTGCAGTAAGCATGTTCGCCAGGGTATCTGCGAACCGCTCACGACCCAACACACGTTACAGGTGAGAAACCCCCCACCCAAGAGTCAAGGATAATCGATTTGGATGTGGCGCGCACTTGAGAGTTTGAATACGGTGGTAAGACCGAGTGACCGGAGCACGGGCAGTGAAGGAGAAATACTATATTCGGGGTGGCGCTCTCTACTTAACGTGGACAATCATGCATATGCTGTTTTGGGGACTAGGGTTTTTGCTATTTCTCCCTGACTTTTTGAATGTAGTGGCATCCACGGGGAGATCGCTATTGAGTTCAAGAAAAGGTAACGTATTTCGATTTACCAACAAAAAAATGACCATGTGATGTGCTATTTTGTAGGCTAACCGGCAGACAGAGAATGAATGACTTTTTTCAGGATCAGCAAAGCACATGACTTGCAATGCATTTATAATGATCTTATGTTTCTTGAATGACTTCACTTCACAGAGGCAAACGTAATTAACTCATATAACATTATTGTTATTATTATTATTATTATTATTATTATTATTATTATTATTATAAGCCTATTATTACCATTGCTAATTCTATACCCGTTGTACCATGGCTTTCTTCACCAGCTAAAGTTTCCGAGCAGCTTGGCGCATATGAGATTGTAACTCCGGCGCGTGTGAATGAAGCCGGTGACAACTTTCCCACGAGCGTGCACTTCAAACGGAAAAAGCGGAGTGTGGAGGATAGCCCAGGCAACTCCTCTGTTCATTGGGTCTCGCCATCAATCCATTACAAAATATCTGCGTTTGGACAGCACTATCACCTCAACCTGACACTCGAGTCAGGATTTATCGCTCCGCTATACACTGTGACAGTACTTGGAGCACCTATAGGTAACATAACGGATTTCACCCCGGAGGAGGCAGAGGAGGATACGGAGTATCAGCACTGCTTCTATAAAGGACATGTGAATGCTCAAACGGAGCACACCGCAGTCATCAGTCTCTGCTCTGGATTGGTGAGTCCAAGCACTTTGAGTAGCCCTCCCTTGATACAGTGTGATACAACGTCTCTCTGCACTACGATAGGCGCACCTGTTATCTGACCAGATATGAAACTGTAACACTAATAGTTTATACAGCTGTTGTAATACTATGACAACATGAGAACATTAGGGGAACCTTACCCTGGTAATGGAGTGCATTTCTACCTCTGCACAAAGCGCGTTTTTCCAGCCTTGTGCATTTGTGTTCAACTTAAAAGTGGTGACTGTTAGTGAGAGAGAGCCATTATGTTAGCTCTTGTATCTTAAAATGAGCTGCTCACATAAATAACTTTGAGCCTAGTAGTCTCATTCTGCTCCTCAACTTCAGCCATCATACTCTGCATGCACGCTTCTCTGGTAGCCGGTGACGTCCTACGCTACGCACATCAGTGCAGAGGGCGCGCCAGTGGTGCTGACGTCATCACGATTGAGTCTCAGACAGGGACATTATCTCCATGCATGCATGACGTTGTGTGGAGTTGATTTTTTTTAAACATTTAAGTCATTTAGCAGACGCTCTTATCCAGAGCGACTTACAGCTAGTGAGTGCATACATTTTTATTTTTTTCATACTGGTCCCCCGTGGGAATCGAACCCACAAACCTGGCGTTGCAAGCGCCATGCTCTACCAACTGAGTTACACGATTGATACTTACAGATTGTAATAATAACAGTTAAATTCCCCATGTGAATATCATTGAGGTCATCACAAATTAAACAAATGGGACTTGCCTGCACCATAAGCCTAGATAGATTGGGGAGATCATTTGACATTAAAATAAAACAAAGTTAATGTTGGTCTATGGGTGTGGTTCAGGCCAATAAAATGTACTATTAGAAAGTTTAAATGATTCAAGCATGTATAGGCTATTAATTCATATACATCTAAGGACTTTTACTTGCTCTGGACCTATTCACAGGGAAACAGTCGGAAGCAGGTATATGACCACTGATACATTATGAATTATATCCACTCAGGGGAGCCAGCCCCACCCAATCAGATTGAGCAAAAAAATATATAATAATAATGCTCTTTACTTGTCAGTGTTCCAAACGGGACATTATTTGTCTTTTTACCTAAACATGCAAACACCATCAGATATACTGTAATTCATAGCGAGCGTTGCACCGGGTTAGTCAGATTTGATTAAATATAACAGAACAGATTAACTGGAATGACATTCACTCTGGGTTGCCAAAAATAACTTACTGAAAGCCACAACCCCAATAAGCTTGTAAGGGCTTGAAAGTAAGCATTTCACGGTAAGGTCTACACATGTAGTATTCGGCACATGTGACAAATAAAAATTGATTTCATTTGGAATAGTTATAAAATGTAAAGCTGGCAAACGGTTAGTGGTCTTCTTCTTCTTCTGTGGGGTTTAACGGCGGTTGGCATCCAATATTTTGCATTACCGCCCCCAACTGGACGATAGTATAAATCCATTATACTTTGTGATACAAAATTGGAAATGGGGAAAATAAAAATAAAAACAAATAATAAAACAACCTTCCAACTAACCCTACACTCATTTAAAAACCCACTACTTTGTCCCTATCTGCTCCTGCAGAGGAAAGGACACCACCACTAAACACACCCTGTAACTCTTCTGATGTCAAATTTCGTACACCCAAGTACTTCTCTGCAGCTGCAACCACAACATCAATTTTCTGTGATTTACGTTCCATTTCTGCAGTACAGTTAATAACCATTGCTATGAACGCTTATAAGCCAATCTTACTGAAAAGTATGTCACTCGTTGGCCTATCCATCTGTACTGGCACAGATCTACTACTCACAGGGATCCCTTAACCCATCCTCTACTTTCTTCACTGCCTCAGCATACAACACTTTCTGCACTACTCTGACTCTTGCCACCTCAAACTGCCTTTCTCGCACCGGACACTTCCGATCCCCAGTAACATGGGCACCCCTACAGTTGACACACACAACTTTATCCAACATTTAGTTGTGAATTCCATACTGTCACTAGATCACCTGGCGCGTGCTGCACAACAGTGAGTGACACACAAGGCTCCGGGTCTCTCGTCGTTGTGTGCTTGTAAACAAACACCATGTGACTGGGTACTACCGGTAAGCTTCGTAATGAAAAATTATGTGACAGGTGAAATTAAGAGTGCAATCTTCTTTATCACCTAACATATTACACAAGACTGCAGGTATTTACTTAAAAATTAGCTACAAATATTTAAATAATAAATAAAACAACTTCAAAGAAATGGTTTCAATGGTATTGACGGTATTAAAAAAACATCCCTTTTCTATTTCCAAATACCCCGGCATACGGTATATACGGTATATACGGTATACCGCCCAAGCCTAGTCAACACGCCTCTATTTTAGCTTTAATTAGCTTTAAAAATGCTAAATGTGTAGAATAGCATGAGATGAGCTATAAAACAAATTGAGCTAATTGTCCTCTCTGCCCCACACACAAAAACATGATGGTTCTAAATAGTACCAGATAGGGGTTCTTTGGCTTGTAACCATAGCGGAACCCTTTTTGGTGCTATATAGAACCCTTTGTTGAAGGTTCAATAAAGAAACATGCTCATAAGGTACTAAATGGAACCTGTATGGTGCCATTAAAATGGTTCTATATAGCACCAAAAAAGGGTTCTGCTATGGTTACAATACTTTTTGAGGCTATATAGAACCTTTTTTTATGGTTCTTTGTATAACCTTTATGGAGAATGGTTCTATAAAGAACCTGTAAATCCTTTTGGAGAACCATACATGGTTTTTAATTTTGGTCACCCATATTATACTGTTAAAATTCCATTGGTGTTATTATTGTGCTAATTGACAAGTTGAATCAAGTGCACCACCTCTGGAAAAGCTGGGAGTATCTGAGAAAATAATTGAGAACCATTCACTGATTTAGTCAACTGTTCTCAATTGGCACAAGGCCATACAGGAGGGTCTCACAAGCCAGTGTCATTGGCCATAGTAATTTATAATATGCAATGGCATAACACAACACATGAGATAAACTGGAATGACTCTCTCACTCACGGTTGCACAAAAAGAGCTGCGCGCAAACCACGCCCCAAAATATTTGAATGGGCCGCCTACCCTACAATTATATATATATATATATATATATATATATATATATATATATATATATATATATATATATATATAAATTGGGGGTAGAGCAGCTTTAATATGCAGATAGATTGTAGCTTCCATCAATGTAATTGTCTGCATCACTTCCAATCCCCCATATATTCCCCCTCCCTACATTTTAAATATCACTAAAAGAGCAAAGAATTTGAGTCATTATGGTTCCACATAGAACCATCACCCTTCCCAAAGAACCTTTGAGGAACCCACATTTGTTTGTGTGCATGGCAAAATGTGTAGAATTGCAGGCCATTAGCTTTAAAACAGCAACAAAAACATTCTCAGCCTCATGGCAAAATGTGTAGAATAGCATGTGATTAGCTATAGAACTGCCCATTTCTCTCTTTGCTCCATAGCTCAGTTGGTAGAGCATGGCATTTGCAATGCCAGGGTTGTGGGTTCGATTCCCACGGGGGGCCAGTATGAAAATGTATGCACTCACTAACTGTAAGTCGCTCTGGATAAGAACGTCTGCTAAATGACTAAAATGTAAAATGCACGAAGTTAGCTGCCGTGGGGCAAAGAGAGAAATCTCATTTCAATTCCACTTTGCATTTTAATATTAGATGAGTCATCCTCCATAATAATGTGAGTGGCTCCCACAACTAAATCAATAGTTGGTCATTATATCTTGTGTGCATTTGAGCACAATTGTGAATATTCCTAATAGTCATTACATTTTGCATACAGCAGACCTACAGTATATTTGTGAGATTCCCTTTTCACTACTTTGAGGTGGTTTCAATCTTTTCATCATACATAAACAATGAAATATATTTTCATGGCGAATTATGCTCACTGTGGGCCACCCTATTGGTCTGTAGCATTGCCCAGTGCAGCATTGTCCAATTCAATCTAGATTAGAAATAAGTGCTATTTCCACATTGCTTAGCTTGGCACTTCGCATGTCTGGTGTATCTTTGACCTCCAAGTTAACTAGTAGCACTGCCTGTGAAATATAACAAGGCTTCCATCGAGTCTGCAAACAGTGCCAAGAAACAAACAATAAGAGTCACACTGTTTTCTGATAGGCATCATAGGCCTCATTCTTCTCCTTTTTCCTCTCTTTTTCAGGGACCATTTTACTAATATGCATGCAAATACATGTATTTCACCACATAATCATAAAATGAATAGCTGTGAATGAAAGCCTAGCCAGTGGGGGCCCTGACAAGGACCATTCCCACTACTCTGTGGAGTGTGTCAATGCAGTACGCTCCAATGTTACTGCACTTATTTCAAACCATTCCTTTTTTCTCCCCCTCAGCTTGGCACTTTCAGGTCACCGGAAGGGGAATATTTTGTGGAGCCCCTTCACAGCTACAATGGAGAACACTATGAAGAAGAACATACCAAACCTCATATTGTGTACAGGAAGAACGCCTCTGAGAAAGAGGCAGCTGGGGAGGACACTGCTTGTGACACATCAGGTACATTGAAATTATGAGAGTAATGGAGATGTTTGGTCGGATATTTGTTTTTTTTGTGTGTTATAGAGTTTGTCAGGAGGATTTTGGACACGCACACACACTCATCCACACACGCACACACACACACACACACACACACACACACACACACACACACACACACACACACACACACACACACACACACACACACACACACACACACACACACACACACACACACACACACACACACACACACACAGAGAAAGAGAGAGCTAGAGCTAGGTGAGTCAGTTTCATTGAGTAAGCCAGTGAGTCAACTGTGTGTGTGTGTGTGTGTCTCATTCTCCCTGATAAAAAAAATTACTTGTTACCTGGCCTTTAATGAGTTCCAACAGACGTAAGCAAGGAAGGAGAATCGTTGTCTCTCATATACAGTAATATATCCTAAAACTTCAGTATATAATTTGCGATAGGAACTTTTTATAGTCATTTTAATATTACAGGCATGACCATACTACTGTGATGTCATGTTTAGACTTTGGTGTAAAGCAGTGGCATCATTTGGCTCATAAAACTGAGGAAATACAGTAAGAACTAGTTCAAAGTTGTAAATGAATGTTGTAAGGCAGATACAGTATAACAAGTTATGAGTGGTTCTTAGTGACTGACATATCTGATAGACAATGTAACTGTATGGATTCATTCGTATGATCCCACCATCATTCAGTCAAACAAATTGTTGCACAGCAACCTCACATGAACAACTGATGACAGAGAGTTGTATCCAGATGGAATGCACACTACAATGCATGTGCAAAAGGTCAGAGGTTATTCATGTTTTCAAGTGAAAAGGGCAGGATATGGATGCATCTCACCTCTAATTTACCAAGCAATTCTACTGTAACTAGGTGCTTTTTCAGCTCAGGCACAGGAAGACCATTTTGGAAGTTCTTCCTAGTATCGCCAAATCTCAGTTTATTGCCACAAGTTCCTGTTGACTCTAGCACTTCCTGTAGTCCTTTGGTAAGAAAACACGATAGGCCCACTGCCATGAAGACACTGTAAATTGTATTGTATGAAAGTGATGCCAACTTCAAACATTTAAGTATTCATTACTATGAAAATAAATCTGAATTATATTGGTTTAGAGTAATATGCAAGAAATGTCACTGCACGTAGTTGTTTTCCACATCTAAGAAAGGTCTTTGTGATAGGGTGTGTGTGTGTGTGCGCATGTGTGTGCGTGTGTGCATGTGTGTGTGTGTGTGTGTGAGTGCGTGTGCGTGTGTGTGTAGTGTGTACATAGAAGGATTTGAAGTTGAAATGGCAGGGTTGTGTATGATTGTGGCGATTAGGAGCTGAGGATGAGTGTTTGGGTTCCTTTGAGAGGAAGGTGGTGTTTGATAACTCCTCGGCCCTGAGAACCCCCTGAGTGTGTGTTTGCTTGTGTGTGTTACATTTCAGATTGTATGACTTGTACATGAATATTAAGTCTTAGAAATACATTTGAGTATGTTTTTAACAAGTGGGGATGAATATAAGACATTGTGTAGGCTTTTACAAAGGCCCTTTGTAGCTCTGGATTTTCAATGAGGGAATATGTTTAATTCTGATAAGAATCATGGTTAACAGAAACAGTTCAACCTTTGTGCTGGAGACAGAGTCCTTTTTCTATGACTGGTGTTGCATTGCAATTGGTGTAGATTTAGTGATCTTTCTTCTAAGAAAACAAGAGTGAAGAGGTACTGGTGCTACTCCATTGCGTTTGGTTGTCATCTCAAGATTAAAATCAGACTCAGAAGTCACCCTTCAACCCCTGAAAAACTAAAAGTCAGTGTAGTCTGGCATCCAGTCCCTGGCGCTCCTCCTTAATGTGTTGGGGTTTTGCTCCATCTTTAGTGTGTGGCCGAGTGCCAGGCTTACCTAAAGTGAACCCCCCCCACCCCCTCATCTCTCCTCCTCTTCACTCCTTCTCTCTCCAGGCCCTTGGACCTCAACTCATTCATTTTGACTAATTCCTTCAGCAATAATATTAAAGAAGAGCAGCAGCATATTTACTTTGTATGCATTCACAAGCATTCCCTAGTAGTAAAAACAGTGCTTTCAAGGAAGAGAATGTGAGTTGATTGTATGATAAATGCAATAGCCTGTGATGCAAGCTTGCAGTATAAGCTTGTGGTTTATATTGGACCATCTCTTTTCCAGGACATAAACACAGACACAAGAGGAACAGCGACAAGGTGAAGAGACGTCTGCTGTCCAGCAGCAGCAGCAGCATGCTGAATGACCTGGACAGCCTGTCTGCAGGCCTGACTGCCGATCCCTTCTCCAGAACAGAGAGAGAGAGCAGCAGACGGCCAGCTAATGACAGCAGCGGTGACTCAGGACCTCACAGGAGATCAAAGCGCTTCCTCTCCTATCCCCGCTTTGTAGAAGTCATGGTGGTAGCAGACAGCAAAATGGTGGAACATCACGGGAGCAACCTTCAGCACTACATACTCACGTTAATGTCTATCGTAAGTTCTGCTCAGTTAACCGACCGCAAGCCAGCCAGCCAGCTTTGATTGTAGGGGAAAGGGGCTGTCTTCTTTTCTGTCCCGGGACATTGGGAGGCAGGCAGAGGGCTCAGAGGGAAAGGGCAGCCCAGGGAAGGACTAAACAAAAATTGTCTAACGGTCAGGAGAGGGGCAGCATGAGGTGGACCTGCCTGAGAGCTTTGATGAATGTGTAAAAATAAGCTCAGGTATGTCGCATAGATGGCATCCTCCTGTCCACTTCAATAAATGCTTCCTCAGGCGTCTGTGGCTGAGTGCCTAGGGGGTAGCTAAACTAGCCTATATTCTGATCCTGGCCGTCTGCATTCTCCACAGGATCTGACTGCAGCCATAATCAACCTCTCAAATAGGACTATGAGTCCAGGTTTTTCTTCCCTTAAAACTGCATGTTGATATAGAATATCTGAACCACTGATTGAGTAGACTCCTAAGGGGTTTAATGTATGCTGGATACTGAAATGTATTGATGTAAAAACATTTGTGTGTCTATAATCTTACCCTTCAGGTGTCTTCCATCTACAAGGATCCCAGCATCGGAAATCTTATTAATATTGTGATTGTGAAGTTAGTCATAATAAACAATGAGCTGGTAAGATTACAACTCTAATCCATTTCAGAGAAGATCAAAGCATTGCATTCATTCATCAGTTCCAGCAGCACATAACAGTACTGTAAACCTCTCCCTTGTACTCTCTGCTGTAGGATGGCCCAACCATTTCCTTCAATGCACAGACCACTTTAAAGAACTTCTGTATCTGGCAACAGAGGCAAAATCACCAAGATGAGAACCATCACTCCCACCACGACACAGCCATTCTCATCACCAGGTACACTGTCACTCCCATCACGACACAGCCATTCTCATCACCAGGTACACTGTCACTCCCACCACGACACAGACATTTTCATCACCAGGTACACTGTCACTCCCACCACGACACAGCCATTCTCATCACCAGGTACACTGTCACTCCCACCACGACACAGCCATTCTCATCACCAGGTACACTGTCACTCCCACCACGACACAGACATTTTCATCACCATCTCTTGGGGTAATGGCTAAAGTGTTGGGTTGACAGTCACTGTCGCTACCCCCTGAATTCGCTGCAATATGTTGTCTTTTGTTGATATAAAAGAATACACTAGTTGACATAAGGCGTCTCTGGTGTCCCAGTTTTGGGATGTGAAACCAGTGACATAACTTCCATATGTGTGTTCTTAACAGGCAAGACATCTGCCGAGCGCGGGACAAGTGTGACACTTTAGGTAAGAGGAGCTCTCAATAAACATGCAATACAGACTGTACAACATAACGTTTGATTGATGACAGTTTCATAATCATATTGATGTACTTATAATGATTCTGGTTTTGATGGTGCTGATGACAATATAATGATGATGATGACGATGCTCTCATAACAAATATGATGATGAGATGGTGATACTCTTGGTTTGCAGGGCTTGCAGAGCTAGGCACAGTGTGTGATCCATACAGAAGCTGCAGTATTAGTGAGGATAATGGGCTCAGCACTGCATTCACTATCGCCCATGAACTAGGCCATGTGTGAGTACTGCATGCTCTTTATTCTTTGATTGATTTCATGTAATCACAATTTTAAAGCTGTATTAGTCATGCTATCTCAGGCAGGTGTCTTATGTGGCCCTGGTTTTCCTCTTAAAATGTCCCCAAGCTTTAATACCTAAGTCTGCATGTGCAACATCCCAAGTCAGCATGCACCAGCCAGCCAGCCTTCATCCAGCTTGGCAATACAACCCCAGGCTGCTACATTGGAGACTGTTACAGACTTTAACAACCCTCGTGTCTTAGACAAATAATATTTCTTGCCACACACAAAAGG
Source organism: Coregonus clupeaformis (assembly GCF_020615455.1). Lineage (NCBI taxonomy): Eukaryota > Metazoa > Chordata > Actinopteri > Salmoniformes > Salmonidae > Coregonus > Coregonus clupeaformis. The sequence goes on from NC_059203.1 coordinate 7,507,444, forward strand.
TGGGATTGTTGAAATCCATTCTTATTGGCATCAAGCGCCGTCAAGTCTGCTTAGCGACAAAGCTTGGTGGAATACAGTACCTACCTGTCATATTGTACCATAGAGGTACCATATGGTACATTACAGTACCATAGGAGA